>NW_027590162.1:0-359639 GCF_964213995.1 Mustelus asterias
TAACTTCCTCGCTCCCAGTCACCTTGTCTCAATCCTCTCCCCCCAACCTATCTAGTTTAAACTCTCCCCAGTAGCCTTAGCCAACCTTCCCACCAAGATATTGGTCCCCCTGGGATTCAAGTGCCACCCGTTTAGTGTGTACAGGTCACACCTGCCCCTAAAGAGGTTCCAATGGTCCAGGAACCTGAATCCCTGCCCCCTGCACCAGTCCCTCAGCCACACATTCATCCTCCACCTCACTCCATTCCTGCCCTCACCTTCCTGTGGCACAGGCAGCAATCCTGAGATTACTACCTTTGCTTTCCTCCTTCTCAGCTGTCTCCCTAATTCCCTATACTCTCTTTTCACGACCCCCTTCCCCCTTCCTTCCCACATCAGCGGTACCAACATGTACCGCTACCTCTGGCTCCTCTCCGTTCCCCCTCAGGATTTCTGGGAGTCGACCAGCGACATCCTAGATCCCGGCCCCAGGAGGCAAACCACCATCCGAGACTCCCGCCTGCCTCCGCAAAAACGCCTGTCTGACCCCCTTACTGTTGAGTCCCCGATTAACACTGCCTTCATCCTCTTTTCCTTAGCCCTCTGAGTTACAGAACTGGACTCCACTCCGAAGACACGGCCACTGCTGCTTCCCCCAGGCGGGCTGTCCCCCCCAGCAGTACTCAGGCAGGAGTACTTGTTGTGTAGGGGCACATCCACCGGGGTGCTCTCAATCACCCGAGCTTTACCCTTCCTGGCCGTCACCCACTTGCCCTCCACCCGTGGCCCTGGTGTGACCACCTGATGATAGCTCTTGTCTCTCACCTCCTCATTCTCCCTTAACAGCCTAAGATCCTCGAGCTGCAGTTCCAGCTCCCTAACACGGTCCCTCAGGAACCACAGCTCGACACAACCCTCACAGATGTGGATGTCCGGGAGGCCAGGTGCCTCCAGGACCTCCCAAATCCGACACTGGGAACAACACACTGGCTTCACACTCATATTTGACACTTTATACCAAGGTACACAGAAAAGTAAATAAGAATTAAAACTCACCCCTGCTCGCCCTGGCCCCCGAAGCCCTGTGAGCCAAAGCGCTTATAGCTCACACTCTGCTTCCCAATCACTCCCCTGACCGCTCCCGACGCTGCCCGCTGTGTACTGCAGCCTACCTTTTGGACTTTGCGCGCTTTAAAAACCCTTCCCAGACTCCTTAGCAGCCCACTTCCGGTTTTCAGTTTAAAATTAAGAAAAGAAAAATAGTACTCTAAATAAAGGCCAAAAAACACACTAACTAACAAAATAAATAATTAAATAAATCTCTCACCAGCACTCCTGCCACAAATCACTCCCTCTCTGCTTGCTCCAGTGGAACAATGAGCAAACGAAACCCTACTGGGCTCGTCCGGGATTTGAACCCGGGACTTCTCGCGTTTTAATGCTCATTCCACAAATTCTGGTTCCTTTCTCTCATACATCGAAAAATGTTGCCTGGTCTTGAGGGTGTTGACTCTGAGGAGAGGTTGAATAAATGCGGATTGTTTTGACTGAAAAGACAGAGGCTGAGGGGAGACCTGATAGAGGTGTACAAAATTGTGAGAGGCACAGACAGGGTGGATAATCAGAGGCTTTCTCCCAGGGTGGAAGTGTCAATTACAAGGGGCACATGTTCAAGGTGGGAGGGGGAAAGTTTAAGGGAGATGTGTGGGGGCGATTTTTCATGCGGAGTGGTGGATGCATGGAACATGCTGCCACAGGAGGTGGTGGAAGCAGGCACATGAACAACATATAAGAGACATCTGGATTGGTCCATGAATAGGGAGGGAACAGAGAGATACGGACTAAGTCAGGTTTTTTAAGTCTAGTTCGGGCATCATTTCGGTACAGGCTTAGAGGGCCGAAGGGTCTGTTCTTGCGCTGCACTTTTCTTTGTTTTCTTTAAACAGCGAATAGAAGCAAGAGTAGGCCATTCGGCCCATTGAGCCTGCTCTACCATTCATTATGATCATCTCTGATCAAATTCTCTTTCCTGATCCCACCTTCCACCCATATCCCTTAATCCCTTCAGCCCCAAGAGCTACATTTAATTCCTTCTTGACATCACACATTTTGGCCTCAGCTATTTTCTGCATGAGTGATTTCCACAGATTCACCACTCTCTGGTGGAGAAATTTCTCCTCACCTCGGTCTTAAAAATTTACCCTTTATCCTTACACAAAGGATATCGGTAACATTCTTCCTGAATCTACCCTTTCTAGTCCTGTTAGAATTTTATAAGTTCCTATGAGACCCCTCTCAATCTTCTAAACTCCAGTGAACATAATCCTAACTAACTTCATCTTTCTTCATATGACACTTGCCATCCCAGGAAGCAACCTGGGGAACCTTCGCTGCACTCCCCCTGTAGCAAGGACATCCTTCCTCAGATAAGGACACCAAAACTGCACACAATACTCCAGGTGTGGCCTCATCATTGCCCTATACAACTGCAGTAAAACATCCCTATTCTTCGACACAAATCCTCTCCCTCTCAAGGCCAACGTACCATTTGCCGTCTTTTTGTCTGTGTACCTATGCACTTACTTTCAGGGACTGAACAAAGAAGAGTACAGCACAGGAACAGGCCCTCTCACCCCCCAAGTCTGTGCCGACGCAGATGCCTCTTGTAATGACTTCAATCAGGCCATTGAGGTTGGCCGATTGGAGAATGAACTCCCTGAATAAGGATCCAATTGATGGGCCAATCAGTGAGTCTTTGCCTTGTACTAAACTGGGAGTGTCAATTCCTCTAACACCCCTGGAGGTAGACTGCTAACTGTAAGCACTCGGTGTACTGCTGTTAGAGGTGTAAATAAGGGCATTTTGATGAAGGAACTTCTGCCTCCGCAGACTTATTACACCTCTCTCATCTAATATTTTCTTGCCTCGATGTGGTCCATATCCCTCTGTTCCCTGCTGATTCATGTATCTATCCAGATGCCTCTTGAACGTTGTTACAGAATCTGCTTCCACTACTTCCTCTGACAGCACGTTCCAGGCATTCACCACTCTCTGTCTGAAAAACTTGCTCCTTACATCTCTTTTAAACTTTCCCTCTCACCTTTGTCTCGAGTTATTGACTGCTCGACCCTGGGAAAAAGACTCTGACAATCCACTCTATCCAACCCTGTCATAATCTTGTAAACCTCTCTCAGGTCCCCCCTCGTCCTCTGATGCTCCAAAGAAAACAATCCACGTTTGTTCAACCTTCTTCATAGTCCATAATCCTCCAAACCAGGCAACATCCTGGAAAATCTCTTCTGCACCCTTTCCAATGTATCAACATTCTTCTGGAAGTGTGGCGACCAGAATGGTACACAATACTCCAAATGTGGCCTAACCAAAGTCTTATGCATTAAGACTTGATTGTACTGATTGATGCACAAGGACACCGAGGTCTCGCTGAGTATCCACCTTCATCAATTTACACCCATTCAAATAATAATCTGCCTTCCTATTTTTGCTACTGAAGTAAAGAATGAAGTGGTCACCGCATATTTATCCACATTATACTACATCTGCCATGCAGATGCCCACGCACTCAGCCTGTCCAAATCGCGCTGAAGGATCTCTGCATGCCCCTCACAGCTCACCCTCCCACCCAATATTGTATCATCTCCATATTTGGAGATAATACATTTAGTTCCCACGTCCAAATCATTCATATATAATATGAACAGTTGGGGTCCTAGCGCTGATCCCTGCGGTCCTCCACTAATCACTGCCTTCCAATTGGAAAAAGACCCATTTATGCCATGTTTTTACTTCCTGTCTGTTAATCAGCTTTCTATCCATCTCAAGACGCTACCCACAATCCCATGTACTTTACCTTTACATAGTAGAGGGGCGGCACAATGGTTACTACTGCTGTCTCACAGCGCCAAGGACCCAGGTTCGATTCCCGGCTTGGGTCACTGTCTGTGTGGAGTCTGCACGTTCCCTCCGTGTCTGTGTGTGTTTCCTCTGGGTACTCCAGTTCCTCCCACAGTCTGAAAGACGTGCTGGTTCGGTGCATTGGTCATGCTAAATTCTCCCTCAGTCTACCTGAACAGCCGCCGGGGTATGGCGACGAGGGGATTTTCACAATACCTTCATTGCAGTGTTAATGTAAACCTACTAACAAACAAACTGTAACCTTTAACAATTAAAAACATTAGGAGCGACCCTGTCGAAAGTCTTCTGAAATTCTAAAGAAACAACATCCACCGGTTCTTCCTGGTCAACTCAACTAGTTACATCCTCGAAGAATTCCAGTAGTTTTATCAAGCATGATTTCCCTTTTGTAAATCCATGCTGACTTTATCTGATCATAACACTGCTTTCCAAACGCTTGGTAATGGGCTCGAGCAGCTGCCCTACGACTGACGTTCGGCTGACTGGTCATTGGTTCCCTCTTTCCTCTCTACCTCTGTTTTTGAATACAGGGTTTAGATTAGTTACCTCTCTATCCCGTGAAAGTGCTGACTCTGGCTGGGTTCAGTTCTACACTCACTGGTTCCTCTCTCTCTCTCCTGAAGGTGCTGACTCTGGCTGGGTTCAGTTCGACACTCACTGGTTCCTCTCTCTCTCTCCTGAAGGTGCTGACTCTGGTTGGGTTCTGTTCAGACACTGGAAATCTGCAATAAAAGCAGAAAAGAAAGCTCAGCCGATTGGGCAGCATCTGTTTCGAGAGAGAAACAGAGTTAGTTTTTCAGGTTTGTGACCTTTCATCAGAACTTGAAAACAGAAACTGGGAAGATGTTTCGGCCATTCAGCCCTTCGTGTCTGTTCCATCATTCAATGTGATCATGGCTGATCCTCTATCTCAATTCCATATTCTGTTTTTTCCCAATACCCCTTGATGCCATTAAAATCTAAAAACAATCTCTCTCTCCTTCTTGAACCTATGCAGTGACTTGGTCTTCACAGCTTCTTTGGCCGAGAATTCCATAGGTTCACCACCCTCTGAGTGAAGAAATTTCCCCTCATCTCATTCCTAAATGGTGTTCCCCGTATCCTAAGACTGAGCCCCCTTGTTCAACATTCAAAGAACAAAGAAAATTACTGCACAGGAACAGGCCCTTCAGCCCTCCAAGCCTGCACCGACCATGCTGCCCGACTGAACTAAAACCCCCTACCCTTCCGGGACCATATCCCTCTATTCCCATCCTATTCATGTATTTGTCAAGACGCCCCTTAAAAGTCACGACCGTATCCACTTCCACTACCTCCCCTGGCAACGAGTTCCAGGCACCCACTACTCTGTGTAAAAAATCTGCCTCGTACATCTTCTTTAAACCTTGCCCCTGGCACCTTCAACCTGTGCCCCCTAGTAATTGACTCTTCCACCCTGGGAAAAAGCTTCTGACTATCCACTCTGTCCATGCCTCTCATTATCTGGTAGACATCTATCAGGTCGCCACTCAACCTCCGTTGCTCCAGTGAGAACAAACCAAGTTTCTCCAACCTCTCCTCATAGCTAATGCCCTCCATACCAAGCAACATCCTGGTAAATCTTTTCTGTACCCTCTCCAAAGCCTCTACATCCTTCTGGTAGTGTGACGACCAGAATTGAACACTATATTCCAAGCGCGGCCGAACTCAGGTTCTATAAAGCTGCAACATGGCTTGCCAATTTTTAAACTCAATGCCCCGGCCGATGAAGGCAAGCATGCCGTATGCCTCCTTGACTACCTTCTCCACCTGCATTGCCACTTTCAGTGACCTGTATGCCTGTACACCCAGATCTCTTTGCCTATCAGTACTCTTAAGTGTTCTGCCATTTACTGTATATTTCCTAACTGTATTAGACCTACCAAAATGCATTACCTCACATTTATCCGGATTAAACTCCATCTGCCATCTCTCTGCCCATGTCTCCAACTGATCTACATCCTGCTGAATCCTCTGATGGTCCTCACCGCTATCCGGAAATCCACCAACCTTTGTGTCGTCTGCAAACGTACTAATCAAACCAGTTACATTTTCCTCCAAATCATTTATATATATTACAAACAGCAACAGTCCCAGCACTGATCCTTGAGGAACGCCACTTGTCACAGCCCTCCATTCAGAAACACACCATTCCACTGCTACCCTCTGTTTTCTGTGACCAAGCCAGTTTTGTATCCACGTAGCCAGCTCACATCTGATCCCATGCAACTTCACCTTCTGCACCAGTCTGCCATGAGGGACCTTGTCAAAGGCCTTGCTGAAGTCCATGTATACAACATCCACTGCCCTACCCTGATCAATCATCTTTGTTACTTCCTCGAAAAACTCGATCAAGTTCGTGAGACACAACCTCCCCTTCACTAATACGTCCACTTATTTCCAAGTGGGAATAAATCCTGTCTTGAAGAATCCTCTCCAATAATTTCCCTACCACTGATGTCAGGCTCACCGGCCTGTAATTACCTGGATTATTCTTGCAACACTTCTAAAATAAAGGAACAACATTGGCTGTTCTCCAATCCTCTGGGACCTCCCCTGTAAGGGTTTTAACAACACCAGGTTAAAGTCCAACAGGTTTATTTGGTAGCAAATACCATTAGCTTTCGGAGCACTGCTCCTTCGTCAGATGGAGTGGAAATCTGCTTTCAAACAAATGGAAATCCATTTTGAGAGCACTGTTTGAGAGCAGATTTCCACTCCATCCGACAATTTCTGACCTGGGAAAAAGCTTCCAACTGTTCACCCTATCCATGTCCTTCATAATTTTATAAACTTCTATTAGGTCGCCCCTCAACCTCCGTCTTTCCAGGGAGAACAACCTTAGTTTACTGAATCTCACCTCATAGCTAAAACCCTCCATACCAGGCAACATCCTGGTAAACCTTTTCTGCACTCTCACCAAAGCCTCCACGTCCTTCTGGTAGTGTGGCGACCAGAACTGGACGCAGTATTCCAAATGTGGCCGAAGCAACGTTCTATATAACTGCAACATCATATGCCAACTTTTAAACTCTATGCCCCGTCCAATAAAGGCAAGCATGCCATATGCCTTCTTCACCACCTTTTCCACCTGTGCTGCCTCCTTTAAGGATCTGTGGACTTGCACACCCAGATCCCTCTGTGTGTCTATACACCTGATGGTTCTGCCATTTATTGTATAGCTCCCCCCTGCATTAGATCTACCAAAATGCATCATTTAGCATTTATCTGGATAAAGTTCCATCTGCCATTTCTCCGCCCAATTTTCCAGCCTATCTATATCCTGCTGTATTCTCTGGCAATGTTCATCACTATCCGCAACTCCAGCAATCTTTGTGTCGTCTGCAAAGTTACTAATCAGACCAGCTACATCTTCTTATAAATCATTTATATATATATCACAAACAGCAGAGGTCCCAGTACAGAGCCCTGTGGAACACCACTAGTCACAAACCTCCAATCAGAAAAAGAACCCCCCACTGCTACCCTCTGTCTTCTATGGCCAAGCCAGTTCTGTACCCATCTCGCTAGTTCACATTTGATCCTGTGAGATTTAACCTTTTGCACCAGTCTGCCATGAGGGACCTTGTCAAATGCTTTACTAAATTCCATGTAGACGACATCCACGGCCCTTCCCTCGTCAATCATTTTTGTCACCACCTCAAAAAACTCAACCAAATTTGTGAGGCATGCCCTCCCTCGTACAAAACCATGTTGTCTATCGCTAATGAGACTATTCAGTTCTAAATGTGCATAGATCCTATCTCTAAGAATCTTCTCCAACAATTTCCCTATCACGGACGTCAAGCTCACTGGCCTATAATTCCCGGGTTATCCTTGCTACCCTTCTTAAATAACGGGACCACATTTGCTATCCTCCAATCCTCTGGGACCTCAGCTGTGTCCAATGAAGAAACAAAGATTTCTGTTAGAGGCCCAGCAATTTCATCTCTTGTCTCTCTCAATAATCTGGGACAGGTGCCATCTGGCCCTGGGGATTTGTCTACCTTTATGCTTCCTAAAACACCTAACACTTCCTCCCTTGTAATTGCGATTTGTTCTAACGGGTCTACACATCCCTCTGAGACACTACCAATCAACATGTCCCTCTTCTTTGTGAATACTGATGCAAAGTATTCATTTAGGATCTCACCTACTTCCTTGGGTTCTCAGCATAATTCCCCTCCTTTGTTCTTGAGAGGTCCGACTCTTTCTCTGACAACCCTCTTGTTCCTAACATATGTATAAAATGCCTTGGGATTCTCCTTAATGAAGGGGCAGCGCTCCGAACCTAGTGGCTTGTGCTACCAAATAAACCTGTTTGACTTTAACCTGGTATTGCGAGACTTCTTGCTGTGTTTATCCCAGTCCAACGCCGGCATCTCCACATCATATTCTCCTTAACCAGTAGTGCAACTCCCCCACCCCTTTTACATCCCCCTCTATCCCGCCTGAAACATCTGTATCCTGGAATGTTAAGCTGCCAATCCTGTCCTTCCCTTAACCAAGTCTCTGTAATGGCAACAACATCGTATTTCCTAGTACTAATCCAAGCTCTAAGTTCATCTGCCTTACCTGTTACACCTCTCGCATTGAAACAGATGCACTTCAGTCCACCAGACCCTCTTTGATTATGAACCCCACCCTGCCTGCTGTTTCTCTGGGTCTTACTGGTCCTACTCTCTGGTTCTCCTTCAGCTAATTCACCTTTGCTTTGGTTCCCACCCCCCTGCTAAACTAGTTTAAATCCTTCCATGTGACATTGGCAAACCTCCCGGCCAGAATATTTATGCCCTCCCAGTTTAGATGCAACCCGTCCTTCTTGTACAGGTCCCATCTGCCCCGAAAGAGACTCCCATCGTCCAGATATCTGAAACCCTCCCTCCTGCACCAGCTGTTTAGCCACATGTTGAGCTGCACTATCTTTCTATTCCTAGCCTAACTGGCATGTGGCACAGGGAGTAATCCTGAGATTACAACCCTTGAGATCCTGCTTTTTAACTTTCTACCTAACTCCCTAAACTGCTGCTGCAGGACCTCATCACTCCTCTTACCTATGTCGTTAGTACCAATATGTACCACGACCTCTGGCTGTTCACGCTCTCCCTTCAGAATGCTTTCTGTTTGTTCAGTGACATCCTGAACCCTGGCACCAGGGAGGCAACATACCATCCTGGAGTCTCTTTCACGTCCACAGAAACGCCTATCTACACCCCTAACTATAGAATCCCCTATAACTATTGTTCTAGTGCTCTTTGTCTCTCCCTGCTTAACAACAGCCATGGTGCCACTGCTTTGGCTCCTGCGGCTGTTATTCCCTGATAGCCCATCTCCCCCAACAGTATCCACAACGGTATACTTGTTACAGAGGGAGATGACCACAGGCACTGACTGCCTGCCCCTTCTGGCGGTCACCCATCCATCTGCCTGCACCTTGGGTGTGACCACGTCTCTAAACTCCTATCTATGATGCTTTCCGCCTCCTTCATGCTCCTAAGAGCATCCAACTGCTGCTCCAACCTATCCATGCGGTCTGAAAGGAGCTGCAATTGGGTGCACTTCCTGCAGACATAGTTGTCCGAGATGCTGGAAGCCCTGGATCTCCCACATCCCACAAGTGCAACACTTAACCCCACCAACCGACATTTCGAGCACCAATTAAATTATTTGAGAAAATTTATAAAACTCTTACCTTCACTTTTACCAACTCACAGTGCCCTTTTTTTTTGGTTAGAAGGGGGAGGGAGGTAAACACTAATGTAGTGTTCTGGGCTTACCGCTCCTTGACACCAGATCTTCAGCTTCCCACTTCTTGGTAAATGTTGCTGGTCTGCCCAGCCCTGTTTGAATTTTATCTGTTTTAATCAGATCTCATCTGATCCTTTCCTTTCTGTTTTTCACACCAAAGTGTATAACTTCACATTTAGCTGCGTTGTGCTGCATCTGCCATGTGTTTGTTCACTCACTCAACTTGCCCAAATCACCATGAAGCCTCCATGCATCCTCCTCACAACTCACAATTCTGCCCAGTTTTGTGTTGTCAGCAAACGTGGAAATGTTACGTTTGGTTCCCTCATCCAGGTCGTATATGTGAACAATGGGATTAGAATAGATAGATGCTGATGGCCGGCACATACACGAGGGGCTGAATGGCCTCTGTCTGTGCTGTAAAATTCGATGACTCTCTGACCTCCGAAAGAAGTCATTCATTTGGGAACTCCTGAGATAATGATTGGTTCGATAGAAATAAAGATCTCTTGTCTTTTCTCTGGTGTCTTACACTTTGTTCCTTGCTTCCTGACAGGAATCTCCAAACTGGGGGAATTGTGGATCCTGGTGACATCACCCTGTTGGGGATGAAGCTATTGTCACAGGGTCCTGTGTTGTCAATGTACCGACCCGTTACCATAGTTACCCAGTTTCACTGGATGTTGGCAGAATGTTTACCATCGGTTTGGTGGTCGACCTGCCAGCTGTTCATACAGAATACAGATGCTGTGAGTGAGCATTGTCCGCCTCCCACTTACAGCAATGACAGTGACAACCTGCATCATTTCCTATTGGGACTAGAGTCATAGTCAGAGTCACAGAGATTTACAGCTGGAAACAGGCCCTTCAGCCCAACTCGTCCAAGCTGCCCTGATTTTGCCATTAAACTAGTCCAGGTGCTTGCGTTTGCCCCATATCCCTCGATACCAATCTTACCCATGTAACTATCTAAATGCTTTTTAAAAGGCAAAATTGTAACCACCTCTACTACTACCTCTGGCAGCTCGTTCCAGACACTCACCACCGTCTGTGCAAAAATTGCCCCTCTGGACCCTTTTGTGTTTCTCCCCTCTCACGTTAAACCTATGCCCTCCACTTTAAAACTCCCCGATCTTTGAGAAAAGACATTGACTATCGAGCTGATCTATAGAACCATAGAACCATAGAAAATTACAGCTCAGAAACAGGCCTTTTGGCCCTTCTTGTCTGTGCCGAACCATTTTATGCCTAGTCCCACTGACCTGCACTTGGACCATATCCCTCCACACCCCTCTCATCCATGAACCCGTCCAAGTTTTTCTTAAATGTTAAAAGTGACCCCGCATTTACCACTTTATCCGGCAGCTCATTCCACACTCCCACCACTCTCTGCGTGAAGAAGCCCCCCCTAATATTCCCTTTAAACTTTTCTCCTTTCACCCTTAACCCATGCCCTCTGGTTTTTTTCTCCCCTAGCCTCAGCGGAAAAAGCCTGCTTGCATTCACTCTATCTATACCCATCAAAATCTTATACACCTCTATCAAATCTCCCCTCAATCTTCTACGCTCCAGGGAATAAAGTCCCAACCTATTCAATCTCTCTCTGTAACTCAGCTTCTCAAGTCCCGGCAACATCCTTGTGAACCTTCTCTGCACTCTTTCAATCTTATTTACATCCTTCCTGTAACTAGGTGACCAAAACTGTACACAATACTCCAAATTCGGCCTCACCAATGCCTTATATAACCTTACCATAACACTCCAACTTTTATACTCGATACTCCGATTTATAAAGGCCAATGTACCAAAGGCACTCTTTACGACCCTATCCACCTGTGACGTCACTTTTAGGGAACTCTGAACCTGTATTCCCAGATCCCTCTGTTCAACTGCACTCTTCAGAGTCCTACCATTTACCCTGTACGCTCTTCTTTGGTTTGTCCTTCCAAAGTGCAATATCTCACACTTGGCTGCGTTAAATTCCATTTGCCATTTTTCAGCCCATTTTTCTAGTTGGTCCAAATCCCTCTGCATGCTTTGAAAACCTTCCTCACTGTCCACTACACCTCCAATCTTTGTATCATCAGCAAACTTGCTGATCCAATTTACCACATTATCATCCAGATCATTGATATAGATGACAAACAACAATGGACCCAACACCGATCCCTGCGGCACACCACTAGTCACAGGCCTCCACTCAGAGAAGCAATCCTCCACAACCACTCTCTGGCTTCTTCCATTGAGCCAGTGTCTTATCCAATTTACTACCTCCCCATGTATACCCAGCGACTGAACCTTCCTAACTAACCTCCCATGAGGGACCTTGTCAAAGGCCTTGCTGAAATCCAGGTAGACAACATCCACCGCCTTCCCTTCATCCACCTTCCTGGTAACCTCCTCGAAAAACTCTAATAGATTGGTCAAACATGACCGACCACGCACAAAGCCATGTTGACTCTCCCTCATCAGTCCCTGAAAGAAGAAGCAAACCGTTTGCTACTAATCTGATCCAAAATCCGACTCTGGTGGGACTCGAACCCACAACCTTTGAACGGCTAACTTGCCCTTATTTAGAAATCCAACGCGCTATCCATTGCGCCACAGAGCCTCATTATTTTATAGGTCTCTATAAGATCATCCCTAAGCCTCCTGCACTCCAGGGAAAAAGTCCCAGTCTATTCAGTCTCTCATAACTCAAACCATCAAGTCCTGGTAGCATCCTAGTAAATCTATTTTGCACTCTTTCAAATTTAATAATATTCTTTCTATAATAGAGTGACCAGAACTGCTCACGGTATTCCTAGTGTGGCCTTACCAATGTCTTGTGCAACTTCAACATGACGTACAAAATCCTATGTGAGGATAAATGGGCCAATACATTGCATTGCCATTCCTACAGTTGTTAATGAAGTGAAAAAGCCGGTGTTTAATGAACTGCCCCATGTGGAAATCTGCTCGAATGTAACAACACTGCAAAATCCTCAATTATTGTTGTTTCTGATCAACCAGCCCTGGAAGCCCCGATTGGTCTGAAGTTGGAGATGAAGAGGAGCCAAATCTCAACAACTTGCTGACAGACATAAAATTCAGCTGCTTTGGAGCAAGGTGATCCTCGAACAGGCCATTCAGAGTAGCCAAGACCCTGGAACGTCACCGCTGCTGGAGAACAGAGATGGAGTGAGCAAGGCCAGATTCTCGAGTGGTCAAAATGGGACCTCAGTCATTGATGGAGTCTCCTACTCCAGTTCTCACTCCTTTTGACATTGTTGGATGGGTTGAAGTGGAGGAAATTAGTCAGGATGGAAGTGGTGACGAGATTCACAGTCACTCCGTTAGCTTAGAGACCATTTTTAAGGCAATATGTGCAGCGACTCCACTCTGGGGTGGATGTCAGATCAGCTCACCAGGTGGAAGGAGACCGAGAGCACAGACGAGGCCATTCAGCCCCAATACTTTCTTAAATGCTCCGTTGTGCAGTTCAAAAACTAGAAGTCTGGGATTCGAGCCAAGTTACGCAGGTGACTGGGAAAAGCACCATCGGATTAATCAGACCACTGGCCCATACCGGAAAGACTAAAAGCCCAGCACAGGGACGTCAACAGGTATTTTCACTTTTAATGTTTCTTCTTTACTCTAAATAACTTCTTGTGTTTGTATAATTATCATAAATGTTTCGCATTAAAACAAATACTCTGAATATTTAGCATTGCTGGAGAAGTGTAACTGGGAACAATGCCCTGTTCATTCAGTTTGAGGAACACTTCCTGACAGAGGAAGACTGGGACATGACAGCTTCTCCCTATCAGCTCCTTCCAATTCCCCCGACAATTCTGAACACCTCTATCAAATCTCGTCTCAATCTTCTCTTCACTAAAGACCCAAATTCTCCAATCTACCGATGTAACTGAACTTCCTCATCCCTGGACTCATGCCCCGAGATTTATTACACCCTCGCTAATGCGTTCACACCCTTTCTAAACACTGCTGTCCAGATCAGAGTGCAATACTCCAATTGAGGCCAAACCAGGGTTTGATACAGGTTTCCCACAACTTGCTTCCTCTTGTTCACTATGCCCCGACGTATAAAGCTCACAATCCCAAATGCCTTAGTAACCACACTCTCAACCTGCCACCTAAACAGCAATTTGTCACATTTGACCACAGGTCCCTTGTTCCTGCATGCCTTTACAATTGTATCATTTCTTTTCTATTGTCTCTCCCTTTTCTTCCCACTGAAATAAATCATTTCACACTTCTCTGCTTTAAATTGGTCTTGTTTGGCCAATCCACAAGCTGTCTAAGAAACTGTGAGCTTCAACACTACCTCCTCACTGTTCACAATGCTGTCATGTATTGTGTAATTACCACAGTTTGAATGTGTGCTCTGTACAGCATTGCCGATGTCTCTAATATGTATCAGGAAGAGCAGAATTCCTAACACCAACCCTCCTGGAATCCCACTTTACCCGACCTCCAATCCAAATAAAAACATTTCCCACTGCTGTGTTTCCTGTCACTCAGTCAGTTTCCTATCCATTTTGCTGCTGTCCCTTTTATTCTATCAGCTCCAAATGTTACCACAAGTTTGCTGTGTGCCCCTTTATTTATAAAATGCTTTTTGCCAGTCCATGTTCACATTAACCACATTAGCCTCATGAACCCTTTCTGTTACCCTCATGAAAATCTCGAGCAAGTTAAATATGATTCCCCTTTAATAATTATGTGTGTGTTTTCCTTAATTAATGCACATTAGCACAAGTGAGTGTTAATTTAATCTGCAGTTATTGTTTGGAGAATATCCCACGTTTCTGAGGTTAAACTGATTGGATTTAGTTAGCTTATCCTCACATTCTTTTCTGAAGAAGTGTGTTTACCATTTGCAATTCCCCAGTCCTCTGGCACCACACATATAACTAGCGAGGATAGGAAACGTTTGGCCAATGCCTCTGCAATTTCCACCCTATTTCCCTCAGTATCCATGGATCCGTCTCTTCCAGTCACAAGAACACAGGAAATAAGAGCAGACATTGGCCACATGGCTCATCAATAATGTTCCTCCATTCAAGGGCAGCATGATGGCACAGTGGATAGCACTGCTGCCTCACAGCATCAGGGAACTGGGTTCAATTGCAGTCCCAGTTCACTGTGTGGGGTTTGCACATTCTCCCCTTGTCTGCGGGGGTTAGGTTGATTGGCCATGCTAAATTGACTCTTAGTGTCAGGGGATTCACAGGGTAAATATGTGCGGTTACGGGAATAGGGCTTGATGGGTTGAATGGCCTCATTCTGCACTGTAGGGATTGTATGATTCAATACAATGATGATTTATGTATCTTTATTGCCATACAGTGCGAAGCACAGAGGCACAGTATTAAAACAAGAACAGCATCAGACAATACAAAGATAGAAATCATACATATTTCTGACAAGTTTTCCAAAAGTCACTACATTTTCAGCATTCCCAACAAAATCATTTGAAATATCAACAATTCTATGTGGGGAAAACAAATTGTGAATATCGTCGCATGAACCAAATTTCTGCACTTTATACTGATGCCCACCCAAAATACAGTAGATGCGAATAAAGAACTTTTGAAGCTTGGGTAATAAGGCCATGTATCAATTTATAATATTGAACTAAACCATAAATCGGCCTTCTCTAAAGATTGCAATTCAAGAATCCTTAATCCTTCATCAGGTATTCCCCTCATGCCTTCCATTTTCCTGGTTACATATCTTTGCACTCTCTCTATCAGCTGAATATCTCTTTGAAAGTGTGGGTTCCAAAGTATGGGTGCAGTCTCCAGATGTGGGCATACCAGCTTCTTATAGAGTTTCAGATCTTGGGTTCAACTCCAGTTTACTCCTCACTCCCTTGATTCCCGAAGAAACCAAAATTTGTCTATCTCAGCCTGAACTGCAATAGAATCCCTCCAGTGCAGATGGAGGCCATTTGGCCCATTGAGTCTGCACCGACTCTCTGAGACACCATCCCACCCAGAACCTGTCTCAGTCACCCCACATATTTATCCTGCTAATCCCCTTAACTGATACATTTGGGAAACAAAGGGTACCATGCGGTACCTTAACAAGGTACCGCAAGGTAGGTTGTTGCATGAGGTTAAATCTCACGGGATCCTGGGTGAGGTACCTTAATGAATACAAAATTGGCTTCTTGACAGAAACCAGAGGGTGGTTGTTGAGGGTTGTTTTTCAAACTGGAGTCCAGTGACCAGCGGTGTGCCTCAGGCATCAGTGCTGGGTCCACTGTTATTTGTCATTTATATTAATGATTTGGATGAGATTATAGGAGGCATGGATAGTAAGTGTGCAGATGACACCAAGATTGGTGGCATAGTGGACAGTGAGGAAAATTATCTCCAATTGTAAACGGATCTTGATCAATTGGGCCAGTGGGCTGACGAATGGCAGACGGAGTTTAATGTAGACAAATGCGAGGTGATGCATTTTGGCAGATTGAACCAGGGCAGGACTTACCAAGTTAATGGCAGAGCGTTGGGGAGAGATGCAGAACAAAGAGATCTAGGGGTACATGTTCATACTCCTTGAAAGTGGAGTCACAGGTGGACAGAGTGGTGGGGAAGGCATTTGGCATGCTTGGTTTCATCGGTCAGAACATTGAATACAGGAGTTGGAACGTCTTGTTGAAGTCGTACAAGACATTGGTAAGGCCACACTTGGAATACTGTGTACAGTTCTGGTCACTATTATAGAAAGGATATTATTAAACGAGAAAGCATGCAGAAAAGATTTACAAGGATGCTACCGGGACTTGATGGTTTGAGTTTTAAGGCGAGGCTGGATAGACTGGGATTTTTTCTCTGGACGTAGGAGGCTGAGGGGTGATCTTATAGAGATCTATAAAATAATGAGGGGCACAGATCAGCTAGATAGTCAAGATCTTTTCCCAAAGGTTGGGGAGTCGAAAGCTAGAGGGCACAGGTTTAAGGTGAGAGGGGAGAGATACAAAAGTGTCCAGAGGGACAATTCTTTTACACAGAGGGTGGTGAGTGTCTGGAACAAGCTGCCAGAGGTAGTAGTAGAGGTGGGTACAATTTTGTCTTTTAAAAAGCATTTAGAGAGTTACATGGGTAAGATGGGTATAGCGGGATATGGACCAAATGCGGGCAAATGGGATTAGCTTCGTGCTTTAAAAAAAAGGGCGGCATGGACAAGTTGGGCCGAAGGGCCTGTTTCTACGCTGTAAACCTCTCTGACTCGGAACCCATTCGGCCGATCTTGTCCATGCCAGTCCGAGGCCCCCCTTTCCAAGCTCACCTTCCTGCACCCGGCCCGGAACCATGCAGCTGAAAGCATGATGGCGATCGAAATACTTCATACCAAAAAATCACCAGGTTTTTTTTTGTTGTCTGAAATAGCGGAAGTAAACACTTCACAATCATAACCGCTGCGAGCGGGGCTCGAACCTGCGCGGGGAAACCCCATTGGATTTCAAGTCCAACGCCTTAACCACTCGGCCATCACAGCTGCGCATTTCTATAAATAATGTAACCTCAGTAATGTTCATATTAACTTCTATCAAGTACCGGGATTGTGCAGAGCACAGTGTGTGAGCTGAAATGTGTTCCTCTATCGTTACTTTGTATCTTTGTCACGAACGGAGAACTCATTTGATGTCAGAGACTTGTTTTCCGATTTCAATATTTTTTCATGAGAAACGAATTACGTCCGAATAGAAAAAAATAAAAACTGATAGGTCTATTTTAATTCACTATTGTCAAATGTTGCGTTCGCCCTGTTTTTGTCCACTCGGTTCAAAACAATATTCGCGGATAAGGTGCTAAAACAAATTACGGATACGATGGCCGGGAATCGAACCCGGGTCAACTGCTTGGAAGGCAGCTATGCTCACCACTATACCACCATCGCTCACTCTGCTCAAGGAATCGTTATTTTAATCAGTTATAATTACGGAACTACCTGAGTTGCTGATTTCATTCCGCACCAGGTGTGTCCACAGCACAGTTTGGAAACTGAACTTGGCTTGTCTCGTTTTTCTGGACAGTTCAATTTATCTTTTTACTGTTGTTTCTGACTGGGAACTCATTGTTTAATTTTGAGGCCTGTCCTTTCATTTAAACAACTGAAAGCAAATTGAAGCTTGATTTTCCATTAGAAATCTTTAGTGAATTTTATTTTCGGAGTGCCCACCTCCTGTTGTGACATGCGATAGCGAATTAAATAAATCACCACTGTGATGGTCAGGAACTGACGTTTGGTCAAACGCTCTCCCAGTCACCACTCCACCTCCATCGTTCACCTGACTGTGCCACTCCCTCAGTGAGAAAGTCCAGCTCTGACAATGAATCTGGTTCCCTCCAGGTCCAATCGGAGGATGGTCAGGAACTGTCTGTCGCTGTTAGAAATTCCATTATCAGCGAGTGGGGGATGATTATTTAACTGGCTGTCACTGGTTGTTGAGGTTGTGATTTATTGTTACCTGTCAGTGCAGGAGAAACAAATAAAACAGGAAATCCAGAGACTCCAAGAGCAGATAATTTGTATTTTCATGGTAAACAAACACAGTGATCTCTGCAATCACTGTAATAACTGGGGGGGGGGGGGGAAACAGATATGATTGGCTCTGGCCACGGAATCTGGTTAACAGATGTGGTCCTACACCACATGGACTGCAGCGGTTCCAGAAGGCAGCTCACCACCACCTTCCCAAGGGCAATTAGGGATGGGCAATAAATGCTGACCCAGACAGCGACGCCCACATTCCACGAATGAATTCAAAGACAATCTGTGGGGAGCGGGCCTCAGAGTGTTTAACAGTTACTGAGGTGAAAAACTATAAATAACCCCCTGGAATCCGGAGCAAAGGCCGGAAGGAGGAGAAATTCCGTCCTGGGACCTTACAATTGGTGAAAGTTTTGTCTTGTGAATGTGTAGATGTGAATATTGTGTAAGAGAGAGTGTATGAAAGGAGCGGGCGGTTCAGACGAATTCAACTGTGTTTGTGTGTCTGTTCTGATCATGAGATCTCCGAGCCTCTCTTGTGTAAAATAAAACAATTTTTCAATCAAAGATTCCCGCTAAACCCGCTGCTGAGCCCCAAAGTTAGATTTCAGGGCAATTGTTTCGCTAAATTCAAGATTTCAGTGGAAATGTAGAGAACATGTCAGCTATCGCGTGTGAGAGCGCGATCAGTGCAGCAGTAAAACGGGTTTCAGTGGAAAATGGAGTCCTCAGTTCGAGTGAAACCTTTTCAACAGCAAACATTCGTGTGTCACAGACATGAAGGATGTGAGCTGGATCTCTGGAGAGGCGGAATTTCATTGCAATGGGACAGTTTCTGAGGAGCGAGAAACACAGAGAGGTTGGAGGAGCCGGGAGCTGACAGCAGCTTGTCTCTGCTCCGTCCGCTCTCTGCCTTTAAGTTGCTCTGTGCCGCCACCACTGGGTTCATTTCGGATCCAGTTCTGACACACACAGATTTTCCACACACTCTCGGATATGACTGAAACTGCAGCCGCCGAAACGGCTCCTCCAGCCGCTCCCGCTCAAGTGAAGTCTCCCAGGAAGAAGAAGGCGGCTCCCCGACCTGCGGCAGCCGGTCCCAAGTTAGGCGAGCAGATCCTCAATGTTGTGGCGGGTTGCAGCGATCGCAAGGGGATGTCCCTGGCCGCGATAAAGAAAGCTTTGGCTGGCAGTGGAGTGGATGTGGGGAAGCGCGGCTCCCAGATCAGGTTAACTATCAAGAGGAAGGTGGAGACAGGGTCGCTTTTGCAGACAAAGGGACAGGGCGCCTCCGGCTCCTTCAATCTCGCTAAGAAGGAAAGCCTGGGGAAAATGGGAAAGAAGGTGAAGAAAACAACTGCCAAGAAATCTTTCGTGAAGAAAACAGCGGCCAAGAAGGTGACAACAAAGAAAGCAGCAGCCAAGAAACCCGCAGCAAAGAAAACTCCAGTGAAGAAATCAACAGTGAAGAAAACAAGCAGCAAGAAGGCGGCAACTCCAAAAAAGGCGGTGAAGAAAGCAGCCCTGAAGAAAAAGTCTCCTGTGAAGAAGGTCACGGGCGGAAAGTCTGTCAAAAAAGTGACTAAATCCAAGGCCAAACCCAAAGTGAAAGCAGCAAAAGCGAAGAAAGCGTCAGGAAAGAAGTGAAACAACCCGAGCAAATTGTAAACCTCTGAACCCAAAGGCTCTTCTCAGAGCCACCCACATCTCTCAGGAAAGAGCTGATCCCGCAAGAAAATGATTCCTGTCCCGCGGCCCGGCTCATTCTCAATAGAGATCATTTCAAATTCAGACTAAAGCAAAACACAGCAGATGCTGAATTTCATTTGAATTAGACATTTGTTCAATCGCCACTTTCTCTCATAATAAAGATGTCTGGTAGATTCAATGTGATGATGTGGAGATGCCGGCGTTGGAGTGGGGTAAACACAGTAAGAAGTTTAACAACACCAGGTTAAAGTCCAACAGGTTTATTTGGTAGCAAAAGCCACACAAGCTTTCGGAGCTGCAAGCCCCTTCTTCAGGTGAGTGGGAATTCTGTTCTGTAATGTTCTGTTATGTAAATTGAGTCTGTGTCTTTATATGCTCTGTTTGTGAACAGAATTCCCACTCACCTGAAGAAGGGGCTTGCAGCTCCGAAAGCTTGTGTGGCTTTTGCTACCAAATAAACCTGTTGGACTTTAACCTGGTGTTGTTAAACTTCTTACGAGATTCAATGTGAGACAGTAACACTGGCGGCTCAACACCGCATTCCCGCCTAATTTTTAACCGAATCCCTGCAGTGCAGAAGGAGGCCAATCGTCCCATCGAGTCTGCACCGACCTCAATCCCACCCAGTCCGGATCCCCATTACCCTATTTATTGACCGGACTTCCTCCCCGACACTCCGGTGCAATTTTGCATGGCCAATCAACCTGACAGGCGGGAGGAAACCGGAGCACCCGGAGGAAGCCCAGGGAGAATGTGCAAACTCCACACAGACAGAGACCTCAGCCGGGAATCGAACCCAGTTGCCTGGAGCTGTGAGACGGCAATTCTTAGCCAAAAATCAATGTCAGGAGTGGGATTTGAACCCACGCCTCCAGAGGAGACTGCGACCTGAACGCAGCGCCTTAGACCGCTCGGCCATCCTGACTCCGTTAATTTTAAGCACAGGAGATTGCCCCAAACAGCTTCAATAAAGTGTTTGCAAACAGCGAGAAGCAGATGTGTGTGAGGATGTTCCGGAGGAAGATTCTTGCTATAGAATCGACTGTGTTTAGGTCCGAATATGACTGACTGGGAATTATTCCGGGACCAGGTTTAAAAACACAAAAGGACAAAGCCACGACCCGAAACGTTAACTCTGTCTCTCTCTCTTCACAAAAGCTGTCGGAACTGCTGATTATTTGCAGCATTTTCTGTTTTGATTCCATATTTCAAAGCTCCGGGTTTGTGGAAACTCTTGTATGTGAAGGGCGGCTCTGGAAGGGTTTGTGTGGGGAGCTGTGTTTCGCTTCCATTGTTAATAAACGGGTTGAAATTGGCGGTTGCAGAAACTGGAGGTGGAGCTGAAAGATCAGGGGCCGTTCTGTGTGTGTGTCAGTCCGGCTCTCTCCTCCCTCCCGCTCTGTGTTTAATCTTCACTCTGTCTCCTCCCCTCTCTGCTCTCACTCCGCCTTTCTCAGTCAGGTCGGGGCGGGCTGTATAAAAGGAGCCTGAAAGAGTTCCTCTCTCATATTGTGCAGAGATCTGAGTGAAGAATCATCATGTCTGGCAGAGGGAAAGGGGGCAAAGGACTGGGTAAAGGCGGCGCAAAGCGGCACCGCAAAGTGCTTCGTGATAATATCCAGGGCATCACCAAGCCAGCAATCCGCCGCCTGGCTCGCCGTGGCGGTGTCAAGCGGATCTCGGGTTTGATCTATGAGGAGACTCGCGGGGTGCTGAAGGTTTTCCTGGAGAATGTGATCAGGGATGCGGTCACCTACACTGAACACGCCAAGCGCAAGACGGTCACTGCCATGGATGTGGTGTACGCTCTGAAACGCCAGGGCCGCACTCTCTATGGATTCGGCGGCTGAACAACTGCAACCTTCCTACCGAACACACAACAAAGGCTCTTTTAAGAGCCACTCACCGCTTCACAGAGAGAGCAGTGACCTGGGAACGGCAGCTGGGACAGGCTGTTCAGTGTTTGAGATGCATGTTTGTTTTGTTTCGGGTACAGTGCGGGAATCACCGAATTTAACATTTCATTTGGAGCAGCGATGCGGATTGTTTTTGAAATTTTTAAGTGGATTGTCTAAGCAGCCCCCAGTTGACATGTGCCCTCAGTGAAACGCCACATCACTCCTGTTTAATCACTCAGTGTTTGGATAGAGTTTATAAAAGCTTTCTCTGGAATAGCGGAGTTTAGTAGCAGCAGCCGGTGAATCGTTCACTGGAAGCAGTCCCAGTTGTGATGCTATTTGCCCCCAGACGGTTGTTTCCTGCACTGAAACTGACAGGCTTTGTCCTCTTTTTAGGTCAAACCAAACCAAGTAAACAAACTCAGATTAAATCAGGACAAAGTAAAAGGGGCAGCTCCCCAAAAAGGAGGGGGAACAGCCCGAACAGAAATCAAAGTACAAAGGAAACTTAAAAACATCAAATTAAAATGTGATTATTAGGGTCAATAATGCACCCCAACCCCTGCGGTGCCCAGCGGGCGCGGAAAGCGTCAACCTCGCCCGTGGACACCGCATGCTCCCTCTCCAGGGACACCTGGCCGCGAACGTAGCCGCGGTAGAGGGGAAGACAGTCAGGATGGACGGCCCCCTCGATCGCCCGCAGCCTGGACCGGTAAATGGCGCGTTTCGCCTGGCCCAGAGGCAGGTTCACGAGGAGGTCGCCATCCCGACCCTCCCCTCTCCGCACCGGGTGTCCGTAGATCAGGAGCGTGGGACTGAAGTGCAGACAAAACATCAACAAAAGGTTCTGTAGGAAAACATAAAGGGAGTGCAGCCTAAGACACTCAACATAGGCATGGTCCACGGAATCCACAAGGCCGCAGAAAGGGCAGTCTTCGGAGCCCGTGAACCAGTGAATCCTACGGTTGTGCGGAACTGCTGCATGCATCACCCTCCACCCCAGGTCCCCGACGGAATTGGGGGAGATCCCTCCGTAGAGGGACCTCCAGCGGGGACCTCCGCCGCCCGGCGGCAACAAGGCCCGCCAAGGTGGAGAAACTGATCAGTTTCCGCTCAGTCATTCACAAACCCGCAATTCCCGCAGTTTGAGCCGCTCCAACCCCAGCCTGCTTCTGATTGGCCATCCTCTCCACATTCGCAGCTCTGAACCAATCGCAGAGCATCGAATGTGAACATTGAGCCAATCATTGGCTTCAACTGTCAACCGGCAGATATTTTGAATTGGGGGAAATCCCGCCAATTTCAGCGCGGGAAAGGGAATTGAGACAAATTCTTAACTTATTAAAAATAGATTCTCAATTAATATTCTGCTATAAGATTATTTTACAAAGAGGTTTCATTTGCGAACATTTGTCCGCCGCGGGCGGCAAACGGCTCTATTCAGTAATGTCAAACGGTACAAATATGAAGCCACTCTCTGTGCCAAACAACAAACTCAACCCTTTCACACCGGCTTCAGGGGGACACAGAAGTGAAAGATTTCTGATCCTTTCCCCTGAAAGCGGCGGCGAATGTCACAAACGACAGGAGAGGGGAAATCTGAATGGGCTGGAGAGGAAAGGGACAGGGATCGAGTGGAACAGCGGGAGATTCTGGGAATGAACAGCCCACAGAGCGGGGAAAGGGTCTAAAGCACTAAGTGGAGGGAGATGGACTTCAAATCTTCAATATTTCGAGGAATGATTATTTTATTAAGGACGGAATAAAGTCTTTGAAACAGACGTTTATTTCCTGCATCGAAAACGGCCCAATTTCTGAAAGGGGCGGTTAAGGAAACCACTTAACCAATCAGAACCTGAGTTACAGACATTAATTCGCTGGTCAGAGTTTGATTGAAACTTCCTGGGCCAATTCCCGCTGGGGGCGGTTCCTCACACAGTTTAAAAAGGCGGATGCAGCGCAGACTCTGTATGAATAGTTTGTGTCTCAGATTGTGCTGAATCCACTCAGAAAATGGCCAGGACCAAGCAGACAGCGCGCAAATCGACCGGAGGGAAAGCTCCTCGCAAACAGCTGGCGACCAAAGCGGCCCGGAAGAGCGCTCCAGCCACGGGCGGAGTGAAGAAGCCTCATCGCTACAGACCCGGCACTGTGGCTCTGAGGGAGATCCGCCGCTACCAGAAATCCACCGAGCTGCTGATCCGCAAACTGCCCTTCCAGCGCCTGGTGCGAGAGATCGCTCAGGACTTGAAGACAGACCTGCGCTTCCAGAGCTCGGCCGTCATGGCCCTGCAGGAGGCCAGCGAGGCTTACCTGGTGGGGCTCTTTGAGGACACCAACCTGTGCGCCATCCACGCCAAGCGAGTCACCATCATGCCCAAAGACATCCAGCTGGCCCGCCGCATCCGCGGGGATCCGCCTAAAACCCGGCTTCAGCACCAAGGACAACAACGGCTCTTTTAAGAGCCACCAAATGGACAAATGAAAGAGCTGCGATCTCCTGTTAACGATTCTCGTGTTTCAATTCCCAGGACAGAATATTCCAATACTGAAACCTCTCAAATGTTATAATTAACTCTCCGTTGCATTGAGGTCACTCATATCTCCAATCCTTTGATGGTTAGAGTAAAAACGATGCCGTTAACAATTGTACTGCAATTTAATTTTAAAGTGGTTTTATTAAACCTGCGATAATTTAAGTTTCCGAGGAATAATTCCCCAAATCCACTTTGTCCTCATGTTTCGAGTCGCAGCGTGAGTGTTGAAAATTGCGTCAGTCAGGAAGCATAACAGAAACCCACTCACACCGATATAGCCATTGCAGAAACGCTTGCACATTCGCATAGACAATAATTAACACTTTTCCAGATACAATGACTGGCTCTGAAAACCGATGGGCTGCAGATGAATGTCCTCGCAGACTATCACATTTTAAAGCAATTATATTGGAAATAGGATCATTTCAGTTCACTGGGATGGTTTCCCTGATTAACAACAGCAACTTGTATTAAAATACTGTATGTGTCAGTCGTACGGATTGATAGAATAAAGCGGAAACAGCTGTGCTGTGAATAGCAGTGCAGAAACTGACCGATAGACACCAGGTCGCCCTTTTTCAGATAAAGTGAGTGGCTCTGAAAAGAGCCTTTGGGTTATCAGATTAAAGAATGGTCGCTTCACTTGCTCTTCGCGGACCCAGCGCTGCTTTTCTTGGGCAGCAGCACGGCCTGGATATTAGGCAGCACCCCGCCCTGAGCGATGGTCACTCCTCCCAGCAGCTTGTTGAGCTCCTCGTCGTTGCGGACGGCCAGCTGCAGGTGTCTGGGGATGATGCGGGTCTTCTTGTTGTCCCGGGCCGCGTTCCCGGCCAGCTCCAGAATTTCAGCGGTCAGATACTCGAGCACAGCAGCCAGATAGACCGGGGCTCCGGCACCCACACGCTCAGCATAGCTGCCCTTTCTCAGGAGCCTGTGAACACGGCTCACCGGGAACTGCAGTCCAGCCCGGGAGGAGCGAGACTTGGCCTTGGCCCGAGCTTTCCCGCCGCCCTTTCCTCTTCCAGACATTTGCACAATCTCACAAACACTTTCACAAAGAATCAGCAATTTCTCCAGCATTGACTGTTCTTATAAACTGACAGCTCCTCTGATTGGCCGCTGCTCTATTCACCTCATTTGCCTATATTCTTCACCAATCAGCTCACTGGAAACAGAAGAGGGCGGGATTTCCCCACAACAACCGGTCGAAGCAGAGAATTTGTCCATTTCCAAAAGCCCGCCAATTTCATTGTGGGAAAGGAGCGAATTCAAATCAATGTCGTCCTTAGTCAGAGATTTCAATCCCTTCTATTGATTTGCTTTTATTCAGCTCTTCCCGTCACCAATCGCAGGCGCGGCTATAACATTTTCTTTCAATGTGCTTCATTCTCCTATCGCTTTCTAACTGTCCCGGGCGGGAATCAATCCCTGTTCACAGCATTCCCAGAAGGAAAACACTCCGTTTCGTCTTCAATCAGAACCCAGTGTCTTTCACTGAAAACAGGGAGTCGGATCGAGTCCTCACACTGTCCTTATTCCGCTCTGTAATAATCCCACTCCGGACTGTTACCCTGCGGAGAATTACTGTGAATAAAATGATGAATCAATGAACATTTCAGGAATTGAGAGAAGGGACCGTTACAGCTAAAAACAGCCGCTAATGAGGTCATTTAGGAGCTGTGAAAATAACAGAATAACAGCTTTCAGCACAAAGTGAAGGCAGCTGAGTGAATTCTGGGTCAGTGTTTGGATTACAGGACAGGAGACACAAACAGCAGTGGAAGTTATTCGATTTTACATTCTTATCATCGAACAGGAAGGTGCCGGTACAGCTTTTTCACAGAGATTGTGGGTGGCTCTTAAAAGAGCCGTTGTGTTTGGGATGTTTTTTCAGTCCATGGGACGTTTTACTTGGAGCTGGTGTACTTGGTCACCGCCTTTGTCCCTTCCGACACGGCGTGCTTGGCCAGTTCCCCGGGCAGCAGCAGGCGCACGGCGGTCTGGATCTCCCGGGAGCTGATGGTGCTGCGCTTGTTGTAATGGGCCAGGCGGGAAGCCTCACCCGCGATGCGCTCGAAAATATCGTTCACGAACGAGTTCATGATGCTCATGGCCTTGGAGGAGATGCCGGTGTCGGGGTGAACCTGCTTCATCACTTTGTAGATGTAGATGGAGTAACTCTCCTTCCTCGACTTTCGCCGCTTCTTGCCGCCCTTTATTACCGGTTAGTTAATCACTTTCTTCGCCCCCTTCTTGGGAGCTGGTTTCGATGTTGGTTTCTTCTCATCAGCCATCTTCAATTTCACACAGAAATAAAGCAAACCCCTTCCGCGCGCTGATTAAATAGACAGTCCCACAGAACTATGCTAATGAGGAATTGGGAAAGCAATGATTGTGATTGGACATTTTGAAAGTTATTACAGTCACTTATCAGGGGTTCATTTGAGTGAATATGTTAATAGACCAATCAGATTGAAGCCTTTCCGCCAATCACAAGCCTCCTTACTACAGTCAGGAAATACATTTGACAAAGAATCTCTCCAGGACCAGTTTTTCAGATGCACCGGGAAATGTCGCCTGGCTGTCGGTGTGAGGGACCCTTCTCCTCAGAAGGACTGTGCGGGAGTGTGGGTTCCTTCCGGAACAGTGAATCTCTGGGAATGTGTGTGAGTGTGGGATTTACTCACTCTATGATGCAGTGTGTGAGTGTAGGATTTACTCACTCTCTGATACAGTGTGAGTGTGGGATTTACTCACTCTCTGATACAGAGTGTGAGTGTGGGATTTACTCACTCTCTGATACAGTGTGAGTGTGGGATTTACTCACTCTCTGATACCGTGTGTGAGTGTGGGATTTACTCACTCTGATACAGTGTGAGAGTGTGGGATTTACTCACTCTGATACAGGGTGTGTGTGTGTGGGATTTACTCACTCTCTGATACAGTGTGTGTGTGTGTGTGGGATTTACTCACTCTCTGATACAGTGTGTGTGTGTGGGATTTACTCACTCTCTGATACAGTGTGTGATTGTGGGATTTACTCACTCTGATACAGTGTGTGTGTGTGTGGGATTTACTCACTCTCTGATACAGTGTGTGAGTGTGGGATTTACTCACTCTCTGATACAGTGTGTGTGTGTGGGATTTACTCACTATCTGATACAGTGTGTGTGGGATTTACTCAGTCTCTGATACAGTGTGTGAGTGTGGGATTTACTCACTCTCTGCTACAGTGTGTGTGTGTGGGATTTAGTCACTCTCTGATACAGTGTGAGAGTGTGGGATTTACTCACTCTCTGACACAGTGTCAGTGTGGGATTTACTCACTCTATGATACAGTGTGTGAGCGTGGGATTTACTCACTCTCTGATACAGTGTGTGAGTGTGGGATTTACTCACTCTCTGATACAGTGTGAGAGTGTGGGATTTACTCACTCTCTGACACAGTGTCAGTGTGGGATTTACTCACTCTATGATACAGTGTGTGAGCGTGGGATTTACTCACTCTCTGATACCGTGTGTGAGTGTGGGATTTACTCACTCTGATACAGTGTGAGAGTGTGGTATTTACTCACTCTGATACAGTGTGTGTGTGTGGGGGATTTACTCACTCTCTGATACAGTGTGTGTGTGTGGGATTTACTCACTCTCTGATACAGTGTGTGTGTGTGGGATTTACTCACTCTCTGATACAGTGTGTGAGTGTGGGATTTACTCACTCTGATACAGTGTGTGTGTGTGTGTGATTTACTCACTCTCTGATACAGTGTGTGAGTGTGGGATTTTCTCACTCTCTGATACAGTGTGTGTGTGTGGGATTTACTCACTCTCTGATACAGTGTGAGAGTGTGGGATTTACTCACTCTCTGATACAGTGTGTGTGGGATTTACTCACTCTCTGATACAGTGTGTGAGTGTGGGATTTACTCACTATCTGATACTTTGTGAGTGTGGGCTTTACTCACTCTCTGATACAGTGTGAGTGTGGGATTTACTCACTCTCTGATACAGTTTGTGTGTGTGGGATTTAGTCACTCTCTGACACAGTGTGTGAGTGTGGGATTTACTCACTCTCTGATACAGTGTGTTTGTGTGGGATTTACTCACTCTCTGATACAGTGTGTGTGTGGGATTTACTCACTCTGATACAGTGTGTGTGTGTGGGATTTAGTCACTCTCTGACACAATGTGTGAGTGTGAGATTTACTCACTCTGATTCAGTGTGTTTGTGTGGGATTTACTCACTCTCTGATGCTGTCTGTGCGATTTATTTTATCATTCTCAGTACCTTGGAATCTTTCAAACCAATTCTGCATCTGATTATCCTCTGTGCTGTCTGGGAGAGTGGGATTCAATCTGTCAGTCGGTGGTACTCTTTCTGAGAGTGGGATTAATTCTGTCAATTGGTGATACTCTATGTGAGAGTGGGATTCATAATTTCACATGGTGGTACTGTATGTGACATTGGGGGTACTGTATGTGACATTGGGATTAATTCTGTCAGTCGGTGGTGCTGTGTGTGACATTGGGATTAATTCTGTCAGTCGGTGGTGCTTTGTGTGAGAGTGGGATTAATTCTGTAAATCGGTGGTGCTGTGTGCGAGAGTGGGATTAATTCTGTCAGTCGGTGGTGCTGTATGAGAGATTGGGATTAATTCTGTTAGTTAATGGTGGTGTCTGTGAGAGTGTAATTAGAACTGGGCCCTATTCCTGTGAATTAATAAAAAAACTCATCTCCTGCAGCCACCAGTGATCACTGACCCTCTGGATGTTTGTCCAGGATTTACATCCTGAATTTGGAAAATGATGTTTGAATCCAAGCAAACCACAGCAGCTCCTCAGAATTAAAAGAAGGAAACTGAACCCAAACTTGTGAATTGCTCATTTCAGAAGTTGAATCAAATGAAAACACTTATATTTCAATCGGAGAATTGGATTGGGGACCAGACAGCTCAGGACAACTAAATCTGAGAATGGAAAGGGTAATGAAGAAGAGAATTGGAGCTGACTGCAGTGGGATAGATCCTAAGATACAACAAAGGATTGATTAAAGCTGTTTTGTAACAGTATTGCTGAATGAAGCTGATGTCGAGTTATCAATATTGTTTTTGAAACAAGCTGTCAGCAGCATTGCCTTAGACAATGAACCCTGCGAAGCATTGATTTTGAGGGGATATGATTGGTGTTTATGAAGGGAACACATTCTTTCCGTGTGGATCGATTATTTTAGTTTGATGGGCACGAGAGACACAGAAAAAGGAGAAATTAACAGAAAAGAGAAATAAAAACAAGGCTCTAAGGACGTGATGGGTGAGTGGGAGTAGCTGAGTTGCTTTTGAATAGGGTAGGTACAGATCAATGGGCAGACTGGTCTCTTTGTGTGCTTTACCCATTCTATAACTGCTAAACAAAAAAGAGACAGCCTGTTGAAGCTTCTGATTTTGCACTCATAAGAACAAATGCAAGAATGCCAAATGTCAAAGGGAGGAACAAGTGCTGGAAAAAAAGGATGCTGATCGTTGACAAGTGAACTCTAATTGGTCAAGACGTTGTCATGGGGAGGGCACAAAGAAAACTTAGCCCTGTATATTTCTGTTCAATTCAACATAGGCACAATGCCTGGACACGTTCTAATTTTAATTCTAATTTTTGCCTTGTATTAAATCACTTTCTGTGTGAGCACAATTGTGGAGGATCATGCATCTTTTCATCTAACACGCCATTGTTAAGTAAAGGTAAGTGTAATTCACATTTTAATAATCAAATTGATGCCTTCATCATTCACTCTGTTTGGGAGAACTTTATACTTGAATGTTGAACTCAGTTTGACTGAGAATTATTACAATTTCTACCCTCCGCGTATAAGTCAGGTATGTGATCTGTATCTCAGTTTGCACCAATTTATATGTATCCTTATTACAATAATCAGTGTGTGTCTCAGATTATACTATCATTCAGTTCTATCTGGTATTCAATTGAATTGCAACTAAGGCTACAATATTGTAGGACTGACACACTGACAATCTGATAGCGGGTGAGAATTTGGACTGGGATTTATGTATCTACCTGTCAGTGGTACTGACTTGGGATGACATGGAAACAATGTCTGTCTCTCCTGCTCTGATTGATTGTTGGATTGAAAATGTGTCTCTGCAACCGGTTCTGCTGCCTGAGACTGTGGAACTGATGCACTCTGAGAGAGAACAGACATACTGTGTGTGAGGAGCTCGCTGCACTGTTCATTGCGACTCAGGTGAGGAAACTTCAAACTAACCTTGATTGATTCAATGATTTGCCAGTCAGGAATAATTTACTCATTGTAGCCCAATTACAGGTGAGGGAATAATACACAGCCCTTTTTCAATTTGATTTACTGTTGTCACATGTATTGGCATACTGTGAAAAGTATTTTTTTTTGTGCGCTATACAAGCAAAGCATACCATTCATAGAGTACATGGGGAGAAAGAAATGACAGAGTGCAGAATGTAGTGTTACATTCATAACTAGTCTGTAGCGAAAGATCAATATAAGGCAGGTCCATTCAAAAGTCTGATGGCAGCAGGGAAGATGCGGTTCTTGAGTTGGTTGGTACATGATCTCAGACATTTGTATCTTTTTCCTGCTGGAAGAAGGTGGAAGAGAGTATGTCCGGGGTGCGTGGGGGTCTTTGATGATGCTGGCTGCTTTTCTGACGTGATGGGAAGTGCAGACGGAGTCAATGGATGGGAGGGTGGTTTGTGTGATGGACTGGGCTACTATAAGAACTGTTCGTAGTGTAAGGCGGTCTTGGTAAGAGCAGGAGCCATACCAAGCTGAGATACATCTGGAAAGGGTATTTTCTTTGGTGCATCTGTAAAACCTGGTGAGAGTCAGAGCGGAAATGCTGAATTTCCTCAGTCTCCTGAGAAATTAGAGGTCTTACTTAACTATAGTGTCAGGGTGGAAGGACCAGGACAAGTTATAGGTGATCTCAACACCCAGAAACCTGAAGCTCTCAACAATTTCCATTTCATCCCCATTGATGTAGACAGGGGCATGTCATCCACTATGCTTCCTGAAGTTAATGACAATCCCCTTTGTCTGGTTGACATTGAGGGAGAGATTATTGCCGTCTCACTAATTTACCAGATTCTCTGTCTCATTCCTGTAGTCCGTCTCATCATTGTTTGAGCTCCGATCCACTATGGTGGTATCATCAGCAAACTTGAAAATAGATTTGAAGCGGAATTTGGCCACACAGTCATAAGGGGAGAAGGAGCATCGTAAGGGGTTGAGGATACAGCCTTGTGGGGCACTGGTGTTGAGAATAATCGTGGAGAAGGTGTCGTTGCTTATCTTTACTAATTGCGGTCTGTGGGTTAGGAAGTCTAGGATCCAGTCACAGAGGGAGGAGCCAAACCCGAGCCATGGAGTTTGAAGATGGGTTTTGTGGGAATAATGGTGTTGAAGGCTGAGCTGTAATCAATAAATGGGAATCTGACATGAGTCTTTATTATCCAGGTGTTCCAGGGTTGAGTGTACGGTCAGGAAGATGGCATCGACAGTGGACCTGTTGTGGCAGTAGGTGAACTGTAGTGGATCCAGGCAATCTGGGAGGCTGGAGTTGATCCGTGCCATGACTAACCTTTCGAAGCACTTCATAATGATGGATGTCAGAGCTACCAGGCAATAGTCATGAAGGCACTATGCCTGGCTTTTCTTTGGTACACGGATGATGTCATCTTCTTGAAGCAGATAGGGACCTCAGATTGGTGGAAGGAGAGGTTAAAGATGTCTGCGAATACCCCTGCCAGCTGGTCCACGCAGGATCCGAGTGCCTGTCCCCGTACCCCATCCAGGCCAGTAGCCTTCCGTGGGTTGACTTTCAAGAAGGCTGATCTGAAGTCTGTGATGGTGACCTCGGATACAGGTTCGGCCAAGGCTTTCAGAGTGGAGGGCATCCTTTCTCTTCCTCAAAACAGACATAGAATGCATTGAGCTCATCAGGGAGAGGGGCATTGTCGCTGGCAATTCTACATTCCTTCATCTGGTAGCCTGTTATTTCTTTCAGACCTTACCATAAACGGTGGGAGTACATGTGGCGAGCCAAGGACTCTAGCTTGGTCCGGTACTGGCACTTGGCATCTTTGATGGTTCCCTGTAAATCATATCTGGATTTCTTTACAGTTCAGGGTCCCCTGACTGGAACCCCTCGGACCTGGACTTCAGGAAGCAGTGGATATCCCTGTTCATCCATGCTTTCCGGTTGGGAAAAACATGGATTTGCTTCTTTGGCTCAGTCTTCTATGCAATTACTAATGAAGTCAGTTACTGTAGTGACGTACTCATTCAGGGTGCTTGCAGAGTTTTTAAATATTGACCAGTGCATTGACTCGAAGCAGTCACGTAGGAGATCATCCGATTCCTCAGACCAACAATGCGTGACTTTCTTTAATCGGATTCTCCTGCTTCAGTTTTTTGCTTGTAAGCTGGGAGCAGGAGCACAGCCTTGTGATCTGATTTGCCAAAGTTTGGGCGGGTGATAGAACGATAGGCATGTTTGACTTTTGTGTAACAGTGGTCGAGGATGTTTGGGCCTCTGGTGGGACAGGTGACATGTTGGTAGTACCTTGGTAAGACACTCTTGAGATTGGCCTGGTTGAAGTCCCCGGCCTCGATGAACAAGGCCTCGGGATATTTTGTCTCAAGGCTGTTTGTGGTGGTAGATATTTCATCCAGCGCGACCTTCATGTCTGCCTGGGGTGGAATGTAAACTGCTGTCAGGATAACAGAGGTGAACTCCCGTGGAAGGTTGTCGGGGCAGCATTTCAGCGTCAGGTATTCTAGGTCCGAGGAGCAGAAACTCGCCAGTGTTGTGACACCGGAGCACCAAGAGGTGTTGATTAGAAGGCAGACGCCACCTGCGCAAGCCTTATCTGAGGCCGCTGTACGGTCCATTCGGTGGATGGAGAAGCCCTGAGGTTGTAGGGCACTGTCCGGTGAAGCAGGTGTGGTCTGTGTCTCCGTGAAACAGAGCACACAGCAGTCTCTCAGTTCCCTTTGAAAAGTGAGTCTGGTTTTAAGTTCATCGAGATTGTGTTCCAGAGATTGAACATTTGCCAGGAGTAAGCTGGGGAGGGGGGCCTTGGAACCACATTGTTTCAGTCTCACCTGCAAGCCTGCGCGTTTCCCACGCTTCCTGGGGTGGCTGCTTCCTGTCGTGCCTGTGAGACGGTGTTTAGTCTGTGGGATCAAGGGTGTAGCTGTATCCTGTTTCCGCTTTGGTTGGTGTGTGGGTGGAGGATTTGTTGCCATGGTCACGGTTCCTGCGTCGGCAGTCGGGTCTGAGCGGTCGGGAGTTCCGGGTCGCTGTCGGGCTGCGGTTTGAGTTTGGACGGTGTTCACACCACACTCCGGCATGGACGGGCTGAAGGCCGGTTAGTGGATGGGGTCTCTGGAGTCACAGCTGGGTCCACGTGTTCGGGTTCTCCGGGTCACCGCCAGGTCAGGGTCTTCCTTCCGAGGTCAGAGGATCTCTGGCCTTGCAAATAAATTTAAAAGAGCAGTTTTAGTAATTTATAAATCTCACTACATAATCATAATGAACAGCCACAAAGGAACCCCAGTGATACAAACATTGTCAATGTGTGACTGCAGTCCTTAGTGTCTGCGTACGAGATGCATGATCAGTGGCGGTAGGCGCTACAACAATTCAATGACATTCAGATAGAACTGAAACCCTGCACTGCTCCATGAATGGGATAACCGGATGGAGCAGGGACATTTGTAATGTTCATGTTTCCATTCATTGCTCCGGTGTGATTAACCAGATCGTAATCAAAACCAAACAGTCTCTGTTTAAAATGTGTCCATCCTCGTTCTCACCTGGTGCCTGCAAGAGCTGCTCTTTGTCTAACTCCCCACATCCTGACTGTCTGCCTCTGCTTCCAATCTTCACTGTCCAATAACAACAAACCAGGGGAGACTGGAATTAGAGTCATTACCGTATGGAAGGAGGCCATTCGCCACATCCAGTCCATGCTGGTTCTCCGTGGAGCAATCCAGTCAGTCCCATTCTCCTGCTCTATCCCCATCGCCCGACAAGTTTATTTCCCTCAAATGTCCCTCCAAATTCCTCTTTGAAATAATTCATCATCTCGGCTTCCAACCTCAGAGACAGCAACTTCCAGGTTGTCACTCGCTGCATGAGAAGTTCTTCCACACATCCCCCCAGTGTGTCTTCCAAAACCTTCAACTTGTGCCCCCTAGTCCTTATACTATCAGTGAATGGAATCAGCTTTTCTTTGTCTACCTGAACCACACCAGCCATAATCCTGTCCACCTCTATCAGATCTCTCTCTCAATCTGCCTTGCTCCAAAAAGATCAACCCCAGCTTCTATAACCTAACTTTGTGGCTAAAATCCCTCATTGCTGAAACCATTCTGGTCAATCTCCTCTGCACCCGCTGAACCACCGTCACATGTTTCCTCAAGTGTGCTGAGCAGAACTGGACTCAATGCTTCAGCTGTGATCCAATCAGAGTTTTCTAAAGGCTCAGCATAACTTGCATGATTCTGTACTCAATGCCTGTGTCCTCATGGAGAGGGTCACTCATGTGGACGAGGAGGGTTTGAACTAAACTGGCACGGGATGGGCACCATTATATAGAAGTGGAAAAGAGGAATATCTGGAGAAAGAAAAAGAAAATCACCGGCTCCAACGCACGCCTCCCTGATGAGCTCAATGCATTCTGTGCCCGCTCTGAGCAAGAGGTCAGCGAGAGCACGCCCTCCACCCTGGAAGCCTGAGATGAATCTGTATCCGAGGTCACCATTGCAAATGTCAGAGCAGCTTTCTCAAAGGTCAACCCAAGGAAAGTGACTGCCTTGGATGGGGTACCCAGACGAGCACTCAGATCCTGCATGGATCAGCTGGCGGGGGGATTCGCAGACATCTTCAACCTCTTTTTACAACAATCTCAGGTCCCTACCTGCTTCAAGACGACGACCATCATCCCAGTACCAAAGAAAAGCTAAGCAGCGTGCCTCAATGACCATTATCCAGTGGCTCAGACATCCATCATTAGGAAGTGCATCGAAAGATTAGACATGGCACAAATCAATTCCAGCCTCCCAGACTATCTGGATCCACTACAGTTCGCCTACCAGCGCAACAGTACACAGCAAACACCATCTCCCTGCCCCTGCACTCAGCCCTGGAACACCTAGATAACAAAGAGACTTACAGCAGACTTCTATTTATTGACTACAGCTCAGCCTTCAACACCAATATTCATCTCCAAACTCCGTGGCCTGGACCTCGGCTCCTCTCTCTGCGACTGGATACTGAACTTCATAACCCACAGACCACAATCAGAAACGATAAGAACAACACCTCCTTCACGATCATCCCCAACACTGGTGCCCCACAAGGCTGTGTTCTCAGCCCCCTACTATACTCCTGAGACACCTGTGACTGTGTGGCCAAATTCCCCTCCAATTCGATTTTCAAGTTTGCTGACGACACCACCGCAGTGGGCCAGATCGCAAACAATGATGAGAGAGTTCAGGAACGAGATAGAGAATCTGGTGAACTGATGCGGTGACAATAATCTGTCCCCCAATGTCAACAAAATGAAGTAGATTGTCATCTACTTCAGGAAGCATAAGAGAGAACATGCCCCTGTCTACATTAACGGGGACGAAGTAGAAATGGTGGAGAGCTTCATGTTTTTAGGTGTCCAGGTCACCAACAACCTGTCCTGGTTCCCCCCCCCCCATGCCGACACTATAGTTAAGAAAGCCCCACCAACACCTCTACTTTCTCAGAAGACTAAAGAAATTTAGCATATCAGCTACGACTCTCACCAACTGTTAGAGATGCACCATAGAAAGCATTATTTCTGGTTGTATCACAACTTGGTTTGGCTCCTGCTCTGCCCAAGACTGCAAGAAACTACAAAATGTTGTGAATGTAGCCCAATCCATCACGCAAACCAGCCTCCCATTCATTGACTCTGGATACACTTCCTGCTGCCAGCCAGCAGAATTCAGGACCCCACTCACCCCGAACATTATCTCTTCCACCTTCTTCCATTGAGAAAAAGATAGAAAAGTCTGAGGTTACGTACCCACTGACTCAAGAACAGTTTCTTCCCTGCTGCTGCCAGACTTTTGAATGGACCTACCTTGCATTAAGTTGATCTTTCTCTACACCCTAGCTATGACTACATTCTGCACTCTCTCCTTTCCTTCTCTATGAAAGGTATGCTTTGTCGATATAGCGCGCAAGAAACAGTAATTTTCACTGTATACTCATACACGTGAAAATAATAAATCAAATCATATAAGGTAGGAGTATATGAAGAAGGAATCTCAGTGGAATACAAGGATAGGTTTGGAAAGCATGTGTGTAATCACACAAAGTGTCATAGAGTCAGAGGTTTACAGCAGGGAAACAGGCCCTTTGGCCCAACTGGTCCATGCCACCCCGTTTTTTAACCCCTAATCTCGTCCCAATTGCCTGCATTTGGTCCATATCCCTCTATACCCATCTTACCCATCTAACTGTCTAAACACTTCTTAACAGACAAAATTGTACCCACCTCTACTACTACTTCTGGCAGCTTGTTCCAGACACATACCACCCTCTGGGTGAAAGAATTGCCCCTCTGGACACTTTTATATCTCTCCCCTCTCACCTTAAACCTATGCCCTCTCGTTTTAGACTCCCCTACATTTGGGAAAAGATATCGACTATCTAGCTGCTCTTTGCCCCGCATTATTTTATAACACTCTATAACATCACCCCTCAGCCTCGTACGCTTCAGAGAAAAAAGTCCCAGTCGATCCAGCCTCTCCTTATAACTCAAACCATCAAGTCCCGGTAGCATCCTATAAATTTTTTCTGCACTCTTTCTTATTTAATAATATCCTTTCTATAATGTGACCAGAACTATACACAGTATTCCAAGTGTGGCCTGATCAATGTCTTGTACAACTTCAACAAGACATCCCAACTCCTGTATTCAATATTCTGACCAATGAAACGAAGCATGCTGAATGTCTTCTTCACCATTCTGTCCACCTGTGTCTTCACTTTCAAGGAGCTATGAATCTGTACCCCGAGATCTCTTTGTTCTATAACTCTCCCCAACGACCTACTATTAACAGAGTAAATCCTGCCCTGGTTCGATCGACCAAAATGCATCACCTTGCATTTGTCCAAATTAAACTCCATCTGCCATTCGTCAGCCCACTGGCCCAATTGATCACAATACTGTTGCAATCCTAGATAACCTTCTTCACTGTCCACTATGCCAGCAATCTTGGTAGCATAGTGGACAGTGTAGTGAATACATAGGAACACAAGAGAGTGTCAATGTTGTAAATGCGGTCTGGAAATGGAGAACACCGGGCAATTATTATTCAATACAATGTGAACAGAATAGAGAGAAGGGTAAAAGGTAGGTGTGGTGAGAAGGAAATAGAGCAGCAAATCTATGGGCAGATCATTCATTGTAGATACAGAATTAATTCCATTCTCACACAGACTGACAGGGAGCTTGACCACATGATCCAAGTGTCTGGAGGTGGTCACTTGAGTAACAGTGATCATTGTATCACAAGCTTGATATTAGCAAGGAACAATCTAAAGTAGCACTTCTGAATGGGAAGAGGACTAACCTCAATGGGAGGAGCTGGGATTGAGCCAGAGTAAACTGGAGCCAAAATCTGACAGGAAAAACTGTAACAGAACAATGGGTGATCTTTCAGGAGATGTTTCAGGTACAGACTCGGTACATTCTAATCAGGGTGAAAGGGAGGGGAACCAAAGCCAGGGCTCCTTGGAGGATGAGGAAGATAGAAAGTATAATGAAACAATGAAGAGGCCATTTGATTTAGTTTTTTGAAGGGGTAACCAAGAAGGTAGATGAGGGCAGTGCAGTTGATGTTGTCTACATGGACTTTAGCAAGGCCTTTGACAAGGTACCACATGGTAGGTTGTTGCATAAGGTTAAATCTCACGGGATCTACGGTGGTTGCAGAGAGTTGTTTTTCAAACTGGAGGCCTGTGACCAGCGGTGTGCCTCAGGGATCTGTGCTGGGTCCACTGTTATTTGTCATTTCTCTTAATGATTTGATGAGAATATATGAGGAATGGTTAGTAAGTTTGCAGATGACACTATGATTGGTGGCAGAGTGGACAGTGAAGAAAGTTATCTCCAATTGCACGGGGATCTTGATCATTGGACCAGTGGGCTGACGAATGGCAGATGGAGTTTAATTTACACAAATGTGAGGTGATGCATTTTGGTAGATTGAACCAGGGCAGGACTGACTCAGTTAATAGTAGGGCGTTGGGGAAAGTTACAGAACAAAGAGATTTAGGGGTACATGTTCATAGCTCCTTGAAAGTGGAGTCACAGGTGGACAGAGTGGTGAAGAAGGCATTCGGCATGCTTGGTTTCATTGGTCAGAACACTGAATACAGGACTTGGAATGTCTTGTTGAAGTTGTACAAAACATTGGTAAAGCCACACTTGGAATACTGTGTACGATTCTGGTCACCCTGTTATAGAAAGGATATTATTAAACTCGAAAGAGAGCAGAAAATATTTACTGGGATGCTACAGGGACTTGATGGATTGAGTTATAAGGGGAGGCTGGATAGACTGGGACTTTTTCCTCTGGAGCGTAGGAGGTGATCTTATAGAGGTCTATAAAATAATGAGGGGCCCAGATCAGCTAGATAGTCTATATCTTTTCCCAAAGGTAGGGGAGTCGAAAACTAGAGGGCATAGGTTTAAGGTGAGAGGGGAGAGATACAAAAGTGTGCAGAGGGGCAATTTTTTCACACAGAGGATGGTGAGTGTCTGGAACAAGCTGCCACTGGTAGTAGTAGAGGCGGGTACAATTTTGTCTTTTAAAAAGCATTTAGACAGTTACATGGGTACAATGGGTATAGAGGGATATGGGCCAAATGCGGGCAATTGGGATTACCTTGAGTTTTTTTTTAAAAAGGGCGGCATGGACAAGTTTGGCTGAAGGGCCTGTTTCCATGTTGTAAACGTCTCCAATTTAAGATGGAGATTAGGAGGAATTACTTATTTTAAGGGAACCTTAATTTTTGTCATTGAATAGATTCAATCTTGAGTTAGACAGATTTTTGAGCTACAAGAGAATCAAGGGTTATGGGGACAGGCACTGAAGTGGAGTGGAGGCCACAATCAGATCAGCCATGATCTTACTGAATGGCAGAACAGGCCTGATGGGCTGAATGGCCTTCTCCTGCTCCTTTTTCTTATGTTCTGATAGTGTGTGTGTGGGACTAACTCCTTTTCTCAGTCTCTGTTACAGTTTTCAGTGTGGAATTAACTCAGTCTGATCCTGCATTTCAATGTGGAATTGATTCTCTGTCCAACACTTATTGTATGTGAGTGTGCAATGTTTCTTTAACTGTACAAGACACAGTTAATGATCTTTGATCAGAAGTGTTTTGACCCTACTGCTCTCAAATTTACTCAGAATTAAACCCATCACTTTCTCCTGCTACTACACACCAAAGTCACCCAAACAAAAACATACCTTCACAGAAACTGAGGGGCCGAATTCCAAAACCAACATCCAGCTTGATTCAAAATCGCTCTTAATTTGTCTATTTCAGGCCTCAGTTTTCTGAGCAACAGCTGCAATAATTCACAGGTGAAATCATGTGGACGCTGGACATCTGAAACAAGGTGTAAATTCTGGAATACACAACAGGTCAGGCAGCATCTGTGGAGAGAGAAACAGAGTTCATGTTTCAGCTCACTGACAATCAGCCTACAATAAACTACTTGCTGATATCTGCTCGTGGCAGCCACAGTTCCCACATGAGGAGGTAATGGTGTAGTGGTATTGTCACTGGATGAGTGACCCAGAGGTCCAGTGCAATTCAATGGGAACTGATTATCACCTCAGCACAGTGTGCAATTTGAGCTCAATTAAAATCTGGAATTAAAGGTCTAATGATGGCCATGTTGTAAAAACCCATTTGGTTCACTGATACCCCTTTAGGAAACGAAATCCACCCACATTACCTGTTCTGGCCTACCTGTGACTCCAGACCCACAGTATGTTTTTGACTCTTTAATGCCGCCTGAACTGGCCTAACAAGCCACTCAGTTCAAGGGAAATTAGTGCAATAAATGCTGGCCAAGCCAGTGATGAACACATCACATGAATGAAAACAATTCTCTGCGCCCCAGAAAGCGCTCTATCCAACACACTGACTTGCCCAGGCACTGAGAGTGGGCACGCTCCCCAGGGGCACCCGCGGGGCAATCGGTGCTGGAACTTTCCCCACTGCCATTTCTCTCCCATTCCACCAAGCTGCCTGTGTCCTTTTGAAGTTTCCCACTTTCCTCCTCACAGTTGCCAATGCCTCCAAGTTTGCTGGCGTGTGGAAATGTTGAGCTTGTGGCCTGTACACCAAGGTGTGTGTCATTAATATATATCAGGAAGAGCAGGGCTCCGAACACCGAGCCCTGGGGAACTCCACTGGAAACCTTCCTCCAGTCTGAGAAACAACCATTAAGCACTGCTCTCTGTTTCCTCTCACTCACACTGTTCCATATGGGGCGGTGAGGATGGCCTCGCTGCACCATCCGCTTCATGGTGCCGTGCTCTCGCCGCCGGGCGCCTCTGCTCCGGCCTCTGACTCGGAATTACTGCGTCCACGCGCGACGCCGCTGAACTTCCGGGAAGCGCACCGCGCATGCTCCGCGCAGACTTTCGGTATCCGAGGACGCGGCCGAACGGCAGCTGCGCCGTGCGGACCATTCTGAATGAGATAGACCGTATTCACCCGCGCGCTGTATCCTGGGTTAATTATGATGTTGAAATGCCGGCGTTGGACTGGGGTAAACACAGTAAGAGTTTTAACAACACCGGGTTAAAGTCCAACAGGTTTATTTGGTCACAAATGCCATTAGCTTTCGGAGCGCTGAAAGCTAATGGTATTTGCTGCCAAATAAACCTGTTGGACTCTAACCTGGTGTTATTAAAACTCTTCCTGGGTTAGTTACACAGGTTAGTTGCACTGATAGCCAAGTTCCGCACACATGAGGATGGCCTAAACCGGGATGTTGGATTTATGTCACATTATCAGTAACCCCCACAGCTTGCCCCTGGTCTTACATAATCTCACCAGCTGTTCTGTCTGGAGACAATACACATCTCATTAACCTGTGTTAAATGTTCCCTCCAACCACATTATCTGTACCTTTTAAGACCTGGCTGGCTGTAGAGATTTGCATTCTAATTAGTATTCTGGAACTTGATTTCTGTGTCTGTGCACTGTTGGAGAGCAGAGACCACACCATCTGACGAAGGAGCAGCAAGCTCCGAAAGCTTATGGTATTTGCTACCAAATAAACCTGTTGGACTTTAACCTGGTGTTGTGAGACTTCTTACTTAGTTACACAGGCCACCATTACATTGAATAAAACAGCACAAGGAATTAAATTTAAACCCATCAGCATTCCGAAAGAGATTTCCTCTCCCTTTCGTGCAATACTTCCTCTTATCTAAAATACAGCCTCAAAATGTATTCCTATCCTTATTTGTCCAATGACATTTTGAATTTACTTTTCATTCTAGGCATTACAGGCACCATATTCAAGATCACAGCAATTTGCTGCCCAATGTAACGACAACTGTGTTCCCTGACGGTTTTCTTTGTTCTTTTATATCATTCACAATGAACCCGTGCCAGTGGTTCACAGAAACATTTTCTTTCAATTTACTCCATTGAAACTGATCACGATTTTACTCACCTCTCTGAAAACTCATCTCAACCTTAGTACTGACTTCAAACGGTATGAATGCAGGAAGTATGAATTTAGTTTCGAAGTTCTGTAATTACATAACAAGTGAGCTGCTGCAGAGACAAACAGTTAATAGCAAATATTTCAGATCAACATCTGCCCATCAGAACTGTCTGAAGTTAGAAATGTAATACATTACAGGCAAATGGAGAGGAGAGGGGCTCATGTGAAAAAGAACGAAATGGAATATCTGTGACATGCACAGATGCATTAAATAATAAGAATTAGTTACACAGTGAAAGGGATAATCACCAGATACATAAAGTAAGAAAAATCTGAATGGAGGAGAGGTGCTCTGAACACCAGGAAAGACCCAGGACAGAATGATCCATGTGAGAGTGAGATGCAGAATGAAAATGGCAGGTGACTAGAAACTTTTAGCAGAAATTCAATCATCATTGTGAACTGATTGGAAATGTTCAAAGTGTGGGACATGGGAGCGACACACTTGAGAACCCTGCCAACCACACAGCGGTGAGAGGATTGGTTGAGGAAAGGGAAGAACTATCAGAAGTTCCTGAATGGAAGGCCGCATTATCTTTCCTCACAGTTCAGTGTCTACATGCAGGAGAATTAGCTTTTGCAACATTATATTTTTTCTAAAATTTCACTGCTAATGATGTGCTCTGCATTGGTAGATTGAATGACTGCTTTGTGGAACATCTCCCATCAGTCCAGAAGCATGATTCAGATCCAATCCTGAACGAGAATCCCAAACCTAAATAAAGTAAACTAGGAAGTTATGAGAGGTGAGTTTGCTAAAATAGATTACGGATCAATAGATTCATAAAATGGCATAACGGTCGATAGGAAATGGCTAATATTTAATGTTTAATATTTAAGGCATAGTTGTATGTAATGAAAGAGTTATACATTCCTTTCTGGCACGTAAACATAACTGGAAAGTGGCCCAATCATGGCTTACAAAATAATTAAATAGTATTGGATCCAAAGAAGAATATGAGATTATAAAAGCGTGGAGCATCAGTCGGCCATTTGTCACCTCGAGCCTGCACCGCCATTCAACAAGATCATGGCTGATCTCTTCATGAACACTTTGCACAAATGATCAGTCGGTCCATTCTCCTTTGTCTGTGCCTCCTGTCAGTCTCTTGCTGCTTTTATGTGTGTTCCATTCTTGGTGTGTTAAGCATGGAATTGTGCCGCCAGGCGGAGCTGCCTCATTTTCTGACATTAAACAGCAATGCAACAGTGACATTTTGTCCTACTACAGCTCAACAATAATAAGCAGGAAGCTGTTAGCTTATAGCAGAGTGGCGCAGCGGAAGCGTGCTGGGCCCATAACCCAGAGGTCGATGGATCGAAACCATTCTCTGCTATTCACTTTTTCAGGAGCAATTTGAAAAAAAACATATTTTGCAGTTCCCCACAAGTGTCTCTTCTATTTCTTTGCAGGAAACAGTTATTTTCATCAACTCTCGCTTGCAATAAACAATTTGATCTGCAACAAGCTCACTGCTGTAAATGCTACATGATGTGGAGGTGCCGGCGTTGGACTGGAGTAAACACAGTAAGAAGTTTAACAACACCAGGTTAAAGTCCAACAGGTTTATTTGGTAGCAAAAGCCACACAAGCTATGAGCAGAAACTGATAGCCAAGTTCCGCACACACGAGGACGGCCTCAACCGGGATATTGGGTTCATGGCACACTATTTGTAACCCCCACAGAGTTTCACTGGCTGTCTTGTCTGGAGACTATACACATCTTTTTAGCCTGTCTTGATGCTCTCTCCACTCATGCTGTTTTGTTTCTTAAAGACTTGATTCGTTGTAAGTATTCGCATTCCAACCATTATTCATGTAAATTGAGTTTGTGTCTTTATATGCTCTGTTTGTGAACAGAATTCCCACTCACCTGAAGAAGGGGCTTGCAGCTCCGAAAGCTTGTGTGGCATTTGCTACCAAATAAACCTGTTGGACTTTAACCTGATGTTGTTAAACTTCTTACTGTAAATGCTACAAACAGCTTTCCCACTTTCCTCAGGGCCGTTCTGACAGTCAAATGACCTTTAAATCAGAGAATCCCTACAGTGCTGAAGGAGACCATTTGGCCCATTGAAACTGCACTGACTCTCCGACAGAGCATCCCATCCATGTCCTATAGCCAGAGCCCCACGCACCCACCCCGCTAATCTACCTAACCTTCACTTTTTAACCACACAAAGGGCAATCTAGAATGACCAATCCACCCAACCTGCACATCTTTGGACTGTGGAAGGAAGCCGGAGTACCCGGTTTCCAGATGTAACTTGCCTGGGTGAATGTCGCTCCAACAACACTAGACGTTTGACACTATCCAGTACAAAGCATCTGACTTAATTCATTTCCCATCCACAAAGAGTCACTCCCTGCACCATAAGTTGAAGTTAAAGAGTATTTATTAGTCACAATAAGGCTTACGTTACCATTGACAGACAGGGTCAGCAGTGCACACCATCTACAAGATGCATTGCCAGAATTCACAAAGGTATATTTGACAGAACTTTCCAAACCCACCATGACTACAGCCGAGAAGGAAAAGGAAAAGCAGATGCATCAGAACAACATCACCTGGAAATCTTCCTCCAAGCCACTCATCATCAGGGCTTGGAAATATATCGCCATTCCTTCAGTGTCAGTAGGTCAGAGTCCAGGAACTTCCCACTCTCCAACATCCCCCCCCAAAAAAAGAAAACGCACTGTGGGTGTACCTATATGGCATTGGCAGCAGCAGTTGAAGATTGCAGTTCAGCACCGCCTCCCCCAGGCGAATTATGGGTGGCAATAAATCCTGGCCGAGCCACTGATGCCCTCATCCCATGAATGGATAAAGTAAAAAAAAACAACTGATCAAAAAGGTTCCTCCTCACCTCTGCCTTAAAGGAGAGGTCACATCTTTCAAAAAAAAACTCTGCTCTTCTGGTCACATTTTCAGTGTAATTCTGAGCACAATCAGGATTATTTCAAAGAACAAAGAACAAAGAACAGTACAGCACAGGAAACAGGCCCTTCGGCCCTCCAAGCCTGTGCCGCTCCTTGGTCCAACTGGACCAATCATTTGTATCCCTCCATTCCCAGGCTGCTCATGTGACTATCCAGGTAAGTCTTAAACGATGTCAGCGTGCCTGCCTCCACCACCCTACTTGGCAGCGCATTCCAGGCCCCCACCACTCTCTGTGTAAAAAACGTCCCTCTGATATCTGAGTTATACTTCGCCCCTCTCACCTTGAGCCCGTGATCTCTCGTGATCGTCACCTCCGACCTGGGAAAAAGCTTCCCACTGTTCACCCTATCTATACCCTTCATAATGTTGTACACCTCTATCAGATCTCCCCTCATTCTCCGTCTTTCCAAGGAGAACAACCCCAGTCTACTCAATCTCTCCTCATAGCTAAGACCCTCCATACCAGGCAACATCCTGGTAAACCTTCTCTGCACTCTCTCTAACGCCTCCACCTCCTTCTGGCAGTGCGGCGACCAGAACTGGACGCAGTACTCCAAATGTAGCCTAACCAGCGTTCTATACAGCTACATCATCAGACTCCAGCTTTTATACTCTATACCCCGTCCGATAAAGGCAAGCATACCATATGCCTTCTTCACCGCCTTCTCCACCTGTGTTGCCACCTTCAAGGACTTGTGGACTTGCACACCTAGGTCCCTCTGTGTTTCTATACTCCTGATGACTCTGCCATTTATTGTATAACTCCTCCCTACATTATTTCTTCCAAAATGCATCACTTCGCATTTATCCGGATTAAACTCCATCTGCCACCTCTCCGCCCAATTTTCCAGCCTATCTATATCCTGCTGTATTGCCCGACATGCTCTTCGCTATCCGCAAGTCCAGCCATCTTCGTGTCATCCGCAAACTTGCTGATTACACCAGTTACACCTTCTTCCAAATCATTTATATATATCACAAATAGCAGAGGTCCCAGTACAGAGCCCTGCGGAACACCACTGGTCACAGACCTCCAGCCGGAAAAAGACCCTTCGACCACTACCCTCTGTCTCCTATGGCCAAGCCAGTTCTCCACCCATCTCGCCACTTCTCCTTGTATCCCATGAGCCATAACCTTCTTAACCAACCTGCCATGTGGGACTTTGTCAAATGCCTTACTGAAATCCATATAGACGACATCCATGGCCCTTCCTTCATCAACCGTTTTTGTCACTTCCTCAAAAAACTCCACCAAATTTGTAAGGCACGACCTCCCTCTTACAAAACCATGCTGTCTGTCACTAATGAGATTGTTCCGTTCTAAATGCACATACATCCTGTCTCTAAGAATCCTCTCCAACAACGTCCCTCCCATGGACGTCAAGCTCACCGGCCTATAATTTCCTGGGTTATCCCTGCTACCCTTCTTAAACAACGGGACCACATTCGCTATCCTCCAATCCTCAGGGACCTCACCCGTGTCCAAAGAAGCGACAAAGATTTCCGTCAGAGGCCCAGCAATTTCATCTCTCATCTCCCTGAGAAGTCGAGGATAGATGCCATCAGGCCCTGGGGCTTTGTCAGTTTTAATGTTCCCTAAAAAACCTAACACTTCCTCTCTTTTAATGGAGATTTTCTCTAACGGGTCAACACCTCCCTCCGAGACACTCCCGGTTAACACGCCCCTCTCCTTCGTGAATACCGATGCAAAGTATTCATTTAGGATCTCCCCTATTCCCTTGGGTTCTAAGCATAATTCCCCTCCTTTGTTCCTGAGAGGTCCGATTTTCACCCTGACAACTCTTTTGTTCCTAACGTATGAATAGAATGCCTTAGGATTCTCCTTAATCCTGCCTGCCAAGAACATCTCGTGACCTCTTTTTGCCCTTCTAACTCCCCGTTTGAGTTCTTTCCTACTCTCTCTGTATTCCTCCAGAGCTCCATCTGTTTTCAATTGCCTGTACTTAACGTACGCCTCCCTTTTCATTTTAATCAGATCCTCAATTTCCCTGGTTATCCACGGCTCTCGAATCCTACCTTTCCTATCTTTCCTTTTTACAGGCACATGCCTATCCTGCAGCCTTATCAATAGTTCCTTAAAAGACTCCCACATGCCAGATGCGGACTTACCCTCGAACATCCTCTCCCAATCAACATCCACCAATTCCTGCCTAATCCGGCTATAGTCAGCCTTCCCCCAATTTAGCACCCTGCCCGTAGGACAGCACTCATCCTTGTCCATTACTATCCTAAAGTTAACAGAGTTGTGGTCACTATTTGCCACATGTTCCCCGACCGAAACTTTGACGACCTGACCGGGCTCATTTCCCAGAACTAGGTCCAGTATAGCCCCCTCTCTAGTCGGGCTATCTACATACTGTTCCAAAGAACCTTCCAGTACGCATTTTACAAATTCCTCGCCGTCCGGACCCCCTGCTCTAAGCACTTTCCAGTCTGTGCCAGGGAAATTAAAGTCCCCCACTACAACAACCCTATTTTTTCCGCACCTATCCAGAATCTCCTGACATATCCTTTCCTCCACTTCCCGTGGGCTGTTGGGTGGTCTGTAGTACAACCCCAGCATAGTGACTGCACCCTTCCTGTTTCTGAGTTCCACCCACAGCGACTCAGTACATGACCCCTCTAAGTTGTCTACCCTCTGCACCACGGTAATATGCTCCTTAACTAATATCGCTACTCCCCCACCTTTTTTAGCCCCTCCTCTGTCTCGCCTAAAAACACTTATACCCCGGAATATTCAGCTGCCAGTCCTGTCCTTCTTTTAACCAAGTTTCCGTCACCGCAACCACATCCAAATTCCGCATAAGCATTAAGGCCCTAAGTTCGTCTGTTTTACCCGTTATGCTCCTCGGATTGAAGCAGATGCACTCCACTTTCGTATGTGTTGCCCCATTGCAGAATCACATTGTGCAGCAGCGATCAAAAGAGAAAATGCTGGAGAATCTCAGCAGGTCTGGCAGCATCTGTATGGAGAGAAAAGAGCTGACGTTTCAATTCCAGACGACCCTTTGTCGAAGACCTTTGTCATCTTACAGATGCTGCCAGACCTGCTGAGATTTTCCAGAATTTTCTCTTTTGATTTCAGATTCCAGCATCCACAGTCATTTGCTTTTATTTGTGCAGTAGCAACCTGCCTGGTGATGTGTATGGTAGGATTTGTCGTCATGATCCACCATATCCCCGTAGGTATGGGCTGCCCAAGACACACAATCAGTGTTGGAATCAATTCACATGTTTCAGTCTCTGGTTCCATTCTGTATCTGAATTTGTCTGGTGTTATTTCTGAAGGTGCCAGTTATATATATCTGGCAGACACTTATAAAGTGTGTGAGTGTCGGATCATTCTAGACCTGTCAATGGCCTCTATATCTGTGAGCATTTTATATAAGTGTGGCAAATATCAGTAATTTTAAATCCCCTGCTGCTGTTTATGGAACATATGCTTTAATTCCCCTGGTACTGTTTGCAGAACATCAGCTTCATGCTGTTCCTGTCAGTGGAATTAATCATGTATGTAAATCTATGGTGCTGTTTAAAATTGTGTGTCTCATTTGGGATTTTTCCCTCACGTCTCTCTCTATCTAATCTTCCATTTGTTTCCGTTACTCTGTGTGAGCCTTTGGTTGTTTCCAAATCACTCAGTGATACAATTGGTGTGTGTGTGATTGATTTCATATCACTCAGACTCAGCTCCTGTGAGTGAGTGCAGTAAACAGCCTGTACTTTTCAGCTGTTGATGCTGAACATGTGATTCAGAACTATTCTCTTATTTATCAGTCTTTGGTATTCAGTGTGAACATGGGACTAATTAAATAACCTTCAATCTTTGGGACAAGTTATCTATTTGGATTAATTCCAAATAACTTTCCAACACAGAAATAGGCCACTGATGCAGTCGGTTTGAAGCAAATAATGTGAGTGAGTTTCGGCCCAGCAATAAATCTCTGATACTGTGAACACAATTGTGAAAGATAATGTATCCTTCAATCTGATACTGGATTGCTATGCAAGTTTCACTCAGATTGTTCACATTGATTTGATCTGTGACAGTCTGATTCTGAGTAAGAATTTTGACATGAGTGTAAAATGGAGCTCAGTCTGGAATTGGTACAGTGTCTTCCATCCGGCTCAGTGTGAGTGAGGATTAGTTTATAATTTATGGTTCAGTTCATAGTCATCAAACTGATATTGTAACTTTTAGTTTCATAATCTGGGTGAGTTTTCAACTGGAACCTGAGTTTGTATCTCAGGTCATACTCGCTTTCAGAATATCTCAATCTGAGATTGTCCTTCAGATTTGTATCTAATGTATTTGTGAGAACTCACCATGGCGATTAGTACTGCCAGTTCCAAACCCCTGATGTGGGTGATATGACTGGTATTTAACTGGAATCTCAAAGTACATTATTAAGGTTAATTGTGTAACATTTACCCAAAAAACCATTTTACGGTTTTATCAGATACTTAATTTGGAGCTCAGGCTGCTCTATTGTGGGATTGACACAGTGATGATCTGATAATGGTTTGGACTGGGATTTATGGATCACCCTTTCAGCGGTATTGAGATTTATTTGATTTCTTATTGTGACAAGAAATAATTACTATGCTGTGAAAACTCTGGTTTCTTGCGCACTCTACAGACCGAGCATACCGTTCGCAGAGTATATAGGGGAGAAGGAAAGGGTGCAGAACGTAGTGTTAAAAATCCTTCTACCAGGAGTGGGGTTCGAACCCACGCGGACATATGTCCATTGGATCTTAAGTCCAACGCCTTAACCACTCGGCCATCCTGGTACGAAAACTAGATGTGATTGGGACACATTCCTGCTGTTTGATTGCTGGATTGAAAATGTGCCTTTGGAATCATTTCTGTTCTCGGAGACTGTGGAATTGTGAGAAGGAGCTGGGACATTCTTCCCTGTAACTCCTGTGGAGGAAATATCTGGTTTCTTCAAATATTTATCTGTGGAAACAAAGTACATTTAATATCTCAAATACAGATTCCGTCAGTTTAATCTCTATTAATAACCAGTGTGAGCGGTTTGTGAGGCTGCAGCCAGACTCCAGCTCTGATTGGTCACTCTCATGTCAATCCAATTCTTCACCAATCGGAGAGCAAGGGAGAAGAAATGGGAGGTTTTGATTGGTTCACATTTTCAAACTGGAAAAACCCGCCAATTTCAGTGCAGGAAAAATACAAAATAACGGAACGCCTGAATGTTCAGGAAACTATTTCAATCTCACACTTTATAATCTGTTTATTGTATTTTCCCTCACAGAATCCTGGCGCTATTTTAGGAACAGTTTGAATTTCTCAATCTCTTATCTGTAACCCGCGGTAATCAGACCCCGTTCAGCAATTTAAAACGGAGCAAATCTCACCTCAGTGGAAAAGCAGAAACATAGAGATCACCAACCAGCCCCTTCACACAGACTTCACAGGGACAGAGGGAAACGGCTGATTTCTGATCCTATCCCCTGAAAGCGGCCGGGAATGTTACAATGGAAGGTGTGGAGAGAATTCCTGACTCAATCCCCCCGGTGGAACAGGCAGCTTTGTGTCCTGAGAGTAGCGAGGGCAGGGGGGAGGCAGATCTTAAAGCGCTGCAATGGACTCAGGCGCTGCTTGTGCGCAGATCTCGCTGATTCCGTCCTCTGGGAAAACTGCGGAATAAACAGATCAGCCCGCGAATAACCTCTTCATTCCCGCCTTTACTCTGCTCCGGGAGCAGTGCCCAGATAACTCGAGTGAAAAAAAAAACCTTATTCTGAAACTGAATATAGTTATCATTAAATGTAAATAATTACGTCCTGATATTATGCTGGGCCTCATTGTCCGTCACAAATCCCAGACTGGGTTTAAAATCTGCTCTCAGTTCAGTTTGATTGTTCCTTCAATCTGAGTGTGTGTGTGAGGGGCGGGTATGAAGTCCCATTCACAGCATTCCGGAACGGGACAAATCTCTATCCTCCAGAAAGAGATTTCTCATTCACTCAATAAGGGAAAAGATGGCGCAGATTTTTCAGATTGTGGGTGGCTCTTAAAAGAGCCGTTGAGTTCGGGGTGCTTTTCAGCCATCAATCTTTGATGCTGTTTCTCACTCTGGGGCAATTGTGTACCTGTATTTAAATAATTACCTCAGACATGGTGCTGGAAATGATATTTCCTACATATGTAAAATGTTCTCCAATAAATAGCATAAATTTACATGCATTAAAACACGTATGTCAATAATGTGCACAGGGCGAACTACGGATTGATAAAGCAAAGCGAGAAACAGCTCTACTGTGAATAGCAGTCCAGTGTCTGACGGTTAGACAACAGATCACCCTTTTACAGATAAAGTGAGTGGCTCTGAAAAGAGCCTTTGGGTTATCAGATTAAAGAATGGCCGCTTCGCTTGCTCTTGGACGAGGCCGCAGACGTTTTCTTGGGCAGCAGCACGGCCTGGATATTAGGCAGCACCCCGCCCTGTGCGATGGTCACTCCTCCCAGCAACTTGTTGAGCTCCTCGTCGTTGCTGACGGCCAGCTGCAGCTGTCTGGGGATGATGCGGGTCTTCTTGTTGTCCCGGGCCGCGTTCCCGGCCAGCTCCAGGATTTCAGCGGTCAGATACTCGAGCACAGCAGCCAGATAGACCGGGGCTCCGGCACCCACACGCTCAGCATAGTTGCCCTTTCTCAGGTGCCTGTGAACACGGCCCACCGGGAACTGCAGTCCAGCCAGGGAGGAGCGAGACTTGGCCTTGGCCCGAGCTTTCCCGCCGCCCTTTCCTCTTCCAGACATCTGCACAATCTCACAAACACTTTCACAAAGAATGCTGAAACCCACTCCCTTTCGCTTCTCTTATAGCTCCGGGAGGAATGGAGGTGCGGACATTGCTGATTGGTCACTTTGTTGCTACCTCTCAGCATCTTGTTCATATGGCCAATCAGAAATCTGCTTAACTCACCAATCCGGAGAGCCCACGGAGTGAGGGCGGAAAATAACGGCGCCAAAATCTCAGATTCCAACCGATTTCATTTCAAACTGTAAAAGCCGCCAAAGCGGAAAAGAACAAGAGTTTCGGAAATTATTCTAATCGGTAATGGTGAATTCATTTTGAGGAATGTAAGAATCTCCCTTTCTCTCTTCCCCAGTCTATAGTTAACCTGTATCTGGCAGTCTCTGATTTTCAGTCTGGGTTTATCTGAAAACAAGCCGAAAATAAATTGTTCAACTTTGGAAAGTTCGCAGATATATTTCTCAAACAAGAAATACGGTTAATACCAAATCCCATCAATAATTAACTATCTATCAACAACGTTTTTAAAACATCAGTCTGTGTTTGCACAATTTCACATTTTATCCCAAGTTGCAGATTTGCTTTTCGAATGCGGGATACATCCGGGGCTAATCTCTTTTTCAAACTCTCGAACCAGCCGCCCGAAAGTTTCATTGACATCGTTCTGCAAACGGACGGGCTGTTCTCCATATTCGTCGAGACTGAGGGTTCCTGCACAACCGGGGCTTATAGGGAATAAACTGATCGATCATTGAGACCAAACTGGAACAGAACTGGAAACTGAGGAGTTTGCACTCCTCCCCCCCCCCCCCCCCCCCCCCCCCCCCCCCCCCCCCCCCGCCCCCTGCCCCGAGTCCGCGTGGTTTTCCTGCGGGCACTCCGCTTTCTTCACACAGCCCAAAGATATGCGGGTTGGGTGGATTGGCTATGCTAAATTGCCCCAGTATGAGAGGGATATCAGGGTAAATATGTAGGGTTAGGGGGATGGGTGAGGGATTGTTGTAGGTGCAGACTCGATGGGCCAAATGGCCCCCTGTACTGCAGGGATTCTGAGACATTTGCTCCATTCGCTCTCTCTCTCTCAAGCCTGGGAAAGGGGCCGAATATCAACGCGTCTGAGATCTAAACCCAGAGGGTCAGGAACCAGTTAATTAATTTTAAACATTAATAAGACCCAATGATCCACCGGGCGATTGACTTACATTACTCCGTGTCTATCATTGATAACCTGAAAAACAACAATTATCATTGTTCCAGACGCTGCGTCGTAAAATATTAATTGAAACTAAATGGATGAGACAGCCTCTCCCGCACCAGCGCATTCTCTCTGCTGCTAATCCCACATCACTCTATCAGACTGCTGATACTGTTCATACATTTCCCCTTCCTCACCAGCACCAACTGCTCTGGTTTACTTCCGCCCATCACCGGGAGCTGGCAGTGCAGAATATCTGGGCTCAGACAGGGGATAATGCGAGCTCTGCTGTGCGTGTTAAAGGGGAATATGTTTGATAAGCAGCAGCCACAAATTGTGCAAATGGTATGCAATTTATAGCTCTGTGAATGGTAACATTTGGATACATAACCTGGTAATTAATTACTGCAGTTTGTAGGAACAGATTTGTCATTGCATCTTTCAGTTTGACTCATTGAGATTTTTGGATTGGTTTACAAAATGTGTCAATGCCTATATTCTGAGGTAATTGATTGCAATTTTTTTCAGAACAAAGAACAATACAGCACAGGAACAGGCCCTTCGGCCCTCCAAGCCTGCGCCGCTCCCTGGTCCAAACTAGACCATTCTTTTGCATCCCTCCATTACCACTCCGTTCATGTGGCTATCTAGATAAGTCTTAAACGTTCCCACTGTGTCCGCCTCCACCACCTTGCCCGGCAGCACATTCCAGGCCCCCACCACCCTCTGTGTAAAATACGTCCTTCTGATATCCATGTTAAAACTACCCCCCCTCACCTTGAACCTATGACCCCTCGTGAACGTCACCACTGACCTGGGAAAAAGCTTCCCACCGTTCACCCTATCTTTGCCTTTCATAATTTTATACGCCTCTATTAGGTCACCCCTCATCTTCCGTCTTTCCAGTGAGAACAACCCCAGTTTACCCAATCTCTCCTCATAACTAAGCCCTTCCATACCAGGCAACATCCTGGTAAACCTCCACTGCACTCTCTCTAAAGCCTCCACGTCCTTCTGGTAATGTGGCGACCAGAACTGGGTGCAGTATTCCAAATGTGGCCGAACCAACGTTCTATACAACTGCAACATCAGACCCCAACTTTTATACTCTATGCCCCGTCCTATAAAGGCAAGCATGCCATATGCCTTATTCACTACCTTCTCCACCTGTGCCATCACCTTCAAGGATCTGTGGACTTGCACACCCAGGTCCCTCTGCGTATCTACACCCTTTATGGTTCTGCCATTTATCGTATAGCTCCCCCCTACGTTAGTTCTACCAAAATGCATCACTTCGCATTTATCTGGATTGAACTCCATCTGCCATTTCTTTGCCCAAATTTCCAGCCTATCTATATTCTTCTGTAGCCTCTGACAATGTTCCTCACTATCTGCAAGTCCAACCATTTTCGTGTCGTCCGCAAACTTACTGATCACCCCAGTTACACCTTCTTCCAGATCATTTATATAAATCACGAACAGCAGAGGTCCCAACACAGAGCCCTGCGGAACACCACTAGTCATGATGTGGAGATGCCGGCGTTGGACTGGGGTAAGCACAGTAAGAAGTCTCACAACACCAGGTTAAAGTCCAACAGGTTTATTTGGTGGCAAATACCATAAGCTTTCGGAGCAGAGCTCCTTCGTCAGATGGAGTGGATATCTGTTCTCAAACAGGGCACAGACACAGAAATCAAATTACAGAATACTGATTAGAATGCAAATCTCTACAGCCAGCCAGGTCTTAAATGTACAGACAATGTGGGTGGACAGAACAGAACAACATAAGAACAGGATATGGTGCTCGACTCATCGATCAACAGTTCCGACGCGCCACAGTGAAAAACCGCACCGACCTCCTCAGAAGACGGGACACGGTGGACAGAGTACCCTTCGTCGTCCAGTACTTCCCCGGAGCGGAGAAGCTACGGCATCTACTCCAGAGCCTTCAACATGTCATTGATGAAGACGAACATCTCACCAAGGCCATCCCCACACCCCCACTTCTTGCCTTCAAACAACCACGCAACCTCAAACAGACCATTGTCCGCAGCAAACTACCCAGCCTTCAGGAGAACAGTGACCACGACACCACACAACCCTGCCACAGCAACCTCTGCAAGACGTGCCGGATCATCGACACGGATGCCATCATCTCACATGAGAACACCATCTACCAGGTACACGGTACCTACTCTTGCAACTCGGCCAACGTTGTCTACCTGATACGCTGCAAGAAAGGATGTCCCGAGGCATGGTACATTGGGGAAACCATGCAGACGCTACGACAACGGATGGATGAACACCGCTCGACAATCACCAGGCGAGACTGTTCTCTTCCTGTGGGGGAGCACTTCAGCAGTCACGGGCATTCAGCTTTGGATCTTCAGGTAAGCGTTCTCCAAGGCGGCCGTTACGACACACGACAGCGCAGAGTTGCTGAGCAGAAACTGATAGCCAAGTTCCGCACACATGAGGACGGCCTAAACCGGGATGTTGGATTTATGTCACATTATCAGTAACCCCCACAGCTTGCCTCCTGGACTTGCAGAATTCCACAAGCTGTTCTGTCTGGAGACAATACACATCTCTTTAACCTGTGTTGAATGCTCCCTCCACCCACATTGTCTGTACACTTAAGACCTGGCTGGCTGTAGAGATTTGCATTCTAATCAGTATTCTGTAATTTGATTTCTGTGTCTGTGCCCTGTTTGAGAACAGATATCCACTCCATCTGACGAAGGAGTTCTGCTCCGAAAGCTTATGGTATTTGCTACCAAATAAACCTGTTGGACTTTAACCTGGTGTTGTGAGACTTCTTACTGTGAACACCACTAGTTACAGGCATCCAGCCGGAAAAAGACCCTTCCACTTCCCCCCTCTGTCTTCTGTGACCAAGCCAGTTCTTCACCCATCTAGCCACCTCCCCCTTTATCCCATGAGATCCAACCTTTTGCACAAACCTACCATGAGGGACTTTGTCAAACGCTTTACGAAAGTCCATATAGACTGTTTTAGTCTCACAACATCATTTTTTTGTCTATTCTGGCTATGAATTCTTATTCAATTTGTGACCAACATGACACAATGTTTTATATCTGTGAGTGGGTGTGTTTTGTTAAAATCCTGTGATTGATGTATCTACCTGTCAGCCAAATGTAATATTGAGAAGTTTGCATTTGACACAAAGCTCAACACAAATGTGTGTTGGGAGAAAGATACAAAGTAGCTTCAGGAGGATTTGGGCAGAAGTAATGAGATGTTCCGAACATTGCAGATGGAATATCATGTGGAATGTGTGAGATTTTCCATTTTCGCAGAAGGAACAGATGTTCAGAGTATTTCTTCAATGCTAAGAGATTAGAAAGTGCCGATGTACAAACGGACATGTGTATCCTCATTAATAAGTCACTGCAGGCAAACAAGGAAATGAAGCAGATAATTTGGAAGGTTAATGGTGCGTTGGTCTTTATTGCAAGAGGATCTGAGTACAGGAGTAGTGAAGCCTTGGTTTAGTTGTATAGCAGTGTTATTAGATTGCATCTGGAATACTGTGTGCAGTTTCGGTCCCCTCACCTTACGAAGAATATTATTGCCTCAGAGGGAGTGCAATGACCGTTCAGCAGATTTGTTCCAGGAATGGTGGGACTGTCTTATGAAGAAATCCTGGGGAAACAGGGCCTGTAGTTCACTGAAAACAACAAAGTATTTAAAAGGGTATACATGGTAGATGCAGGCGAGATGTTTCCCCTGGTTGGGAGTCTAGACACAATTTTAAAATAAGGGCAAATCCTCTTTGAACCGAGATCTGCATTTTTCTTTACTCAGCGTTGTGAACCTTTGGAATTCTGTAGCTCAGAGGGCTGTGGAAGTTCACACACAGAGTAAACATTCATGTAGACATTGACAGATTTCTAAATCTCAATGTCAAAAAGGGAAATTGGGGATAGAGAGTGGGAAGGGCTTTCATGCGGATGGTCAGCCATAATCAGATTGAATTGTGGTGCAGGCTCAATGGGCTGAATGGTCAACTCCTGATCCTATGTCCTACATTGGTGGGGAAGGAAATAAATAAAAGCCTCTTTTCCTGTTCAACTCTTGGATTGAAAAGTTGTCTCTTACCTTGCAAACAGTGTGGGGCTGAATACTTCTCTTTGTGACAGTGAACCCAATGAGTTGGCAGTATCTCTGTGCTATGTGAATGATACTGAAACTGCTTTGTGCTGGAACTGGCTTGATGAAATTGTGCTTGTGCCGAGGAATCATCTGAGACCTTCAAATATCTGCCTGTAAAAAGAAAAATAACTAACTGAACTGAGGAACAGATGAAATAAAAGGTACAAAAGTTGTCGATATAACTTCACAAATAACAATTATTTAGGAACCTGGGTAAAAGGAAAACCATCAGCACAAACAATATTTGAGAGCACTTCAGTAATACACCAAACTGCTTTTGCTCACTGGGTGTTTGGGGCGAGTTTAAAACAATTTTGTGACATTCAGAAACAGCCCAATCCATGCACTGCTGATTGAGTTGAGCTGTGCGAAGCAGCAGTAGCTTTTGCACGGGTCAGATATCTATTTCCTGCTCCCACTTGAAACAAATATTGAAAAATAAACAAGTAGCCACTTTTTAAACCCTCTCCTTCCCACTCCAAACCTGCTGCCTACAGTAGATCTTGTTTGTACAGTTACTGTATTGTGCAGTTACATTTCCGCTGTTCATTGTACAATAATAATAACAAACATTGGGAGATGGGAACTAAATGAGGCACCTTCTCGGCGGTTTGGGAGTGAAAACAGCAACGATGTTGAATAATGAGTTCGTGCCATTGTGTTCCCCGGCCTTGTGGTGGCGGCTCCTGGGGCTCAGGCGTGCTGCGTACGGGAGTTGGGGGTGTGGGGTTGTGGGTCGCCGTGGTCCCAGGGGCACCTGTGGGTGCCAGGTCTCGAATAGAGACAGTGTCCTCTCGCCCGTCGGGGTACACCACATAGGCGTATTGGGGGTTGGCGTGGAGGAGCCGGACCTTTCGACCAGGGGGTCCGACTTATGGGTCCTCACGTGCTTCAGGAGCAGGAGAGGGCCTGGGGACATCAGCCACGATGGTAGTGAGGTCCCCAAGGAGGACTTCCTGTGGAAAACAAACATTCTTTCGTGAGGGCTAGCATTGGTAGCTGTGCAAAGGAGTGATCTAATCGAGTGTAGTGCATCAGGGAGGACCTCTTGCCAGCGGTTGACTGGAAGACCTTTAGACCTCAGAGCTAGTAAAACGGGCTTCCAGACTGTCGCGTTCTCCCTCTCTGGGGTTGTAGCTGGTGGTCCTACTCGAGGCTATGCCTTTGGAGAGCAGGTCCTGTCGCAGCTCATCACTCATAAAGGAAGATCCCCGGTCGCTATGGATATAGCTAGGGAAACTGAACAGGGTGGAGAGGCTGTGCAGGGCCCTGACGACCGTGGTCGAGGTCATATCCGGGCAGGGAATAGCGAACGGGAAACGTGAATATTCGTCAATGACGTTGAGGAAGTATATGTTGCGGTCAGAAGAGGGGAGGGGGCCTTTGAAGTCAACACTTACTTCCCCGGGACAGGGCATCTGGGGGTTCATTGAGCTTCCCGGGCCGGTATAAGATGTCATAATTGTAGGTGGAAAGCTCGATTCTCCACCTCAATATTTTATCATTTTTGATCTTGCCCCACTGCGTGTTGTTAAACATGAATGCAACTGACCGTTGGTCCATGAGTAGGGTGAATCGTTTACCAGCTAAGTAGTGGCGCCAGTGCCGTACAGCTTCCACTATGGCTTGGGCCTCCTCCACGACAGAGGAGTGTCAAATTTCAGGGCCTTCGAGGGTTCGTGAGAAGAAAGCCACGGTTCTGCCCGCCTGGTTAAGGTTGGCGGCTAGGGCGAAGCCAGATGCATCGCTGTCCGCCTGGAACGGGATGGATTCATCTACAGCGTGCATCGTGGCCTACGCGATGTCTGCTTTGATGCGGTCGAAGGCCAGGCGGGCCTCTGCTGTCAGGGGCAAAGAGGTGGATTTGATGATCGGACGGGCTTTATCCGCATAATTGGGGACCCACTGGGCGTAATACGAGAAGAAGTCCAGGCATCTCCTCAGTGCTTTGAGGCTGGTGGGGAGGGGAAGTTCCAGGAGGGGATGCATGCGGTCGGGATCGGGACTGATGACCCCGTTTTCCACAACACAACCAAGGATGGCGAGGCGTCGTGTGCGGAATACGCACTTCTCCTTATTATAGGTCAGATTTAGGAGTGTGGCGGTGTGGAGGAATTTGTGGAGGTTGGCGTCGTGGTCCTACTAATCATGGCTGCAGATGGTGATGTTATCCAGGTACGGGAAGGTGCCTGCAACTCGTTCTGGTCTACCATTCGGTCCATCTCATGCTGGAAAACTGAGACCCCATTGGTGATGCAGAAGGGGACCCTAAGAAAGTGATAGAGGTGGCCATCCGCCTCGAAGGCAGTATATTGGCGGTCTTCCTGGCGGATAGGGAGCTGGTGGTATGCAGATTTTAAGTCGATGGTGGAGAACACCCGATACTGCACAATCTGATTAAGCATGTCAGATATGCGGGGAAGAGGGTACGCATCCAGCTGCATGTAGCGGTTAGTGGTCTGACTGTAGTCAATGACCATGCAATGTTTCTCCCCAGTCTTAACAAGTACTACTTGGGCTCTCCAGGGGCTGGGACTGGCCTCGATGATCCCCTCACCTAGGAGCCGTTGTACTTTGGACCTGATAAAAGCTCTGTCTCCAGCACTGTACCATGTGGTCTTGGTGGTGATGGGCTTGCAGTCAGGGGTGAGATTTTCAAACAGTGAGGGAGGGGCGACTTTAAGTGTGGAGAGGCTGCAGGTGGTGCACGGTGGGCGATCTAAGAACTGGTGATTGCAAACAGAGAGCGGGCGAAAAGGCCCATTATACTCCATGATGACACTCTTAAGGTGGCACAGGAAATCTAGCCCCAGGAGTACGGCAGCGCAGAGTTGTGGCAGCACGAGGAGCCTGAAGTTTTTGTACACTGTGCCCCGTACAGTCAGGGACGCCACGCAGTACCCGAGGACATCCACCGAGTGGGACTTTGAAGCCATGGAAATCGTTTGCTTCACTGGCAGTACTGAAAGGGCATAGCAATTCACTGTGTTAGGGTGAATAAAGCTCTCCGTACTCCCACAATCAAATAAACAGTTTGTAGTGCGACCGTTTACCTCGATGCCTATCATGGACCTGGTGAGTTGGTGAGGCCTGGATTGGTCCAGCGTAACCGAAGCCACCGTTGGATTTTGCGACGTGGCTGACAACCTCCAAGATGGTGGCCCGCACGACTCACACACGGCTGAAGGCATCCAAGATGGCGGCCCGCACGGCTCACACGCGGCTACCGGCGCCCAGGTTGGCGGCCCCCACGGGTCCCACGCGGTGCTACTGGGCTTGGAGGTCGACATCACCCTGCATGCCTTCACGTAATGGCCCTTCTTTCCACACCTGGAGCAGATCGCATCCTTCGCCGGGCAGCGTTGTAGGGGGTGCTTCCCCAGGCCGCAGAAGTAGCACTTCGGGCCTCCAGAGACTGCCACAACGGTCGGGTCATTGGTGGGACGTGGCGTGGCGTAGGCCTGCGGCCCTCCCGAGTACAGAGGTGGCGGCAACTGCGGCGTCCACGATGCGCCTTCGTGGTCGGGGGTGTAGGCCTCGAGATTACGGAAGGCCACCTCTAACGAGTCAGCAAGTGCTACAGTTTTTTGTAGATCCAGCCCACCCTGTTCCAGCAGTCGTTGTCGGATATAGGTTGACCTGATACCCGTGACATAGGCATCTCTGATTAAGTCCTCAGTGTTTTGGGCGGCTGTTACGGCCTTGCAGTTGCAGGCCCTGCCAAGTGCCCGCAACGCACGCAGGAATTGGTCAGCCGATTCTCCTGGCTGTTGCCTGCGAGTAGCCAGAAGATGGCTGGCGTAGATTACATTAGTCTGTTTGTTGCACTGGCCTTTTAAAAGTTCGATCGCATCCTCGTAAATTTCAGCGTCTCTAATCATCAAGAATACTTGATCGCTTACCCGGGCGTGGAGCACGTGTAGCTTGTCGGTTTCGGTCCGGACGACGGAGGCGGAGAGGAAAGTTTTCAAACATCGCAGCCAGTGATCGAAGCTGTTAGAGGCTCCTACGGCTTGAGGATCCAATTCTAATCTATCGGGTTTTAGTATCTGCTCCATCCCAAAACTTTTTGTGAATAAAATTGATGCACTATCAATCAAGCAAAGACTAGTTTGTATGCAAGAACAAATAGGCTTTTATCAAAAGACTTGGAGCACACCTATGCTGATGAACTGGTCCAGAGACTGAGGCAGGGGGTTGGGAGCAGTCACCTTTATACCTGGACCAGGGGGGGGGGGGGGGGGAGTCTCAGGCAGGGCCGGCAGGGGCATGCCCAAGCATGTCACACACACACACAGGCAATAAGCTTAACAGTGGTTTACCACAGGTACCAAAGACTGACAGAAACAGAATGAATTCCACACACCCATTCAGCACCAGAGACTGACGGATACAGATTGAGATCCGTGCACCCTTACAGTAGCAGATGTTAACAGGTACACAGTTAAACTCACATTCCCACACAGTACCAGGCACTGACAGTGGATGAGAAGTTCACACTCAGACAAAGAAGCCCAGACTTAAAGAAACCACACAATCAATTTCACACTGACATACAGTGTTGGAGAATGACAGTGACAGGGTGAATCTCTTTTACATACAGTTCCAGAAAGTGACAAGTACAGAATAAGTCCAGCATGGTGTATGTGACACATGCACAGTTAATTCAGCACTGCCTTATATTCCCAGGGAGAGAATCAATACACTCACTCACACGCCTCTCTATCGAACAGATATACAATGAATCCCCAGAAACAGAATGAGTCCAGTATTCAAATATAGAATGAGTCCAACACTCAAATATGGTCACAGCAAGTCAGATACATGATTTCCAAACTCACATAATGTACTCCATACTGACAAACAGTGAATTAATCCCACACAGACACACACTGTATTAGAGAGTGAGTAAATCCCACACTCACACACTGTGTCAGAGAGTGAGTAAATCCCACACTCACACACTGTATCAGAGAGTGAGTAAATCCCACACTCACACTGTATCAGAGAGTGAGTGAATCCCACACTCACACACTGTGTCAGAGAGTGAGTAAATCCCACACTCACACACTGTATCAGAGGGTGAATAAATCCCACACTCACCCACTGTATCAGAGAGTGAGTAAATCTCACACTCACACACTGTATCAGAGAGTGAGTAAATCCCACACTCACACACTGTATCAGAGAGAGTGAGTAAATCCCACACTCACACACTGTATCAGAGAGTGAGTAAATCCCACACTCACACTGTATCAGAGAGTGAGTAAATCCCACACTCACACACATTACCAGAGATTCACAGTTCCGGAAGGAATCCCACACTCCCGCACTGTCCCTCTGTGGAGAAGGGTCCCTCACACCGACAGCCAGGCGACATTTCCGGGTGGATCATTACACACTGAGAAACTGGGGCTGGAGATTCTTTGTAAAATGTATTTCCTGATTGTGGTAAGGAGGCTTGTGATTGGCGGAAACCCCTCAATCTGATTGGTCTGTTTTCATATCCACTCAAATGAATCCCTGATAAGTGACTGTAATAACTTTCAAAATGTCCAATCACAATCATTGCTTTCCCAATTCCTCATTAGCATAGTTCTGTGGGACTGTCTATTTAATCAGCGCTCGGAAGGGGTTTGCTTTATTTCTGTGTGAATTTGAAGATGGTTGATGAGAAGAAACCAACGTCGAAACCAGCTCCCAAGAAGGGAGCGAAGAAAGTGATTAAGAAACCGGGAACAAAGGGCGGCAAGAAGAGGCGAAAGTCGAGGAAGGAGAGTTACTCCATTTACATCTACAAAGTGATGAAGCAGGTTCACCCCGACACCGGCATCTCCTCCAAGGCTATGAGCATCATGAACTCGTTCGTGAACGATATTTTCGAGCGCATCGCGGGTGAGGCTTCCCGCCTGGCCCATTACAACAAGCGCAGGACCATCAGCTCCCGGGAGATCCAGACCGCCGTGCGCCTGCTGCTGCCCGGGGAACTGGCCAATCACGCCGTGTCGGAAGGGACAAAGGCGGTGACCAAGTACACCAACTCCAAGTAAAACTCCCCATGGACTGAAAAACACTCCAAACACAACGGCTCTTTTAAGAGTCACCCACAATCTCTGTGAAAAAGCTGCGCCATCTTTTCCCTTATTGAGTGAATGAGAAATGTCTTTCTGGAGGATAGAGATTTGTCCCGGTGCTGAATGCTGTGAATGGGACTTCATACCCGCCCCTTACACACACTTTCACATTGAAGGGACAATCAAACTGAACTGAGAGCGGATGTTAAATTCTAGTCTGGGATTTATGATGGACAATGAGGAGAAACACCACAGCGGAAGGTAGTTCTTTAGATTTAATGATAACTATATTCACAGTTTCGCAGCAGCAGAATTAAATTCATAATACGATTATTTATTCGTTATTTCGGGTCATCTGGGAGCCGCTCCCGCAACAGAGTAAAGACGGAAATGAAGAGGTTATTTTCGGGCTGATCTGTTTATTCCGCAGTTTTCCCAGAGGACGGAATCAGCCAGATCTGTGCACACACAGGACCCGAGTCCATTGCAGCGCTTTAAGATCTGCCTCCCCCCGGCGCTCCCTATTCTCCGGACACAAACCTGCCTGTTCCACCGGCGGGATCGGGCCGGGGATTCTCTCCGCACTTCCCATTGTAACATTCCCGGCCGCTTTCAGGGGAGAGGATCAGAAATCAGCCGTTTCCCTCTGTCCCTGTGAAGCCTGTGTGAAGGGGTTGGTTGGTGATCTCTATGTTTCTGCTTTTCCACTGAGCTGAGATTTGCTCCGTTTTAAATTGCTGAACGGGGTCTGATTAGCGCTGGTTACAGATAAGAGATTGAGAAATTCAAACTTTTCCTAAAATTGCGCCAGGATTCTGAGGGAAAATACAATAAACAGATTATAAAGTGTGAGATTGAAATAGTTTCCTGAACATTCAGGCGTTCCGTTATTTTGTATTTTTCCTGCAGTGAAATTGGCGGGTTTTTCCAGTTTGAAAATGTGAACCAATCAAAACCTCCCATTTCTTCTCCCTGGATCCCCGATTGGTTAAGAATGTGATTGAAATGAGAGTGACCAATCAGAGCTCGTGTCTGGCTGCAGCCTCACAAACCGCTCACAATGATTATTAATAGAGATTAAACTGACGGAATCTGTATTTGAGATATTGAATGTACTTTGTTTCCACAGACAAATATTTGAATGAACCATAATAAATGTGATATTTCCTCCGCACAAGTTACAGAGAAGACAGTCGCCAGCACCTTCTCACACACAGTCCGTACATTGTCACTGACGGAGCTCATCAGTTCCACAGTCTCAGACAGCAGAAATAATTCCAGAGACGCCTTTTCAAGCCACTGCTCAAACAGCAGCAGAGACAGGTGTTGTGTCCATATCATGCCCAGCTCTCGGACCAGGATGGCCGAGTGGTTGAGGCGTTGGAATAATAGATCCAATGGGTTTGAATCCCACTCCTGCCAAATGGATTTTTAACACTACATTCTGCACCCTCTCCTTTCGTTCTCCCCTATCTACTCCATGAACGGTATGCTTTGTCTGTATAGCGCGCAAGAAACAAGATTTTCACTGCATACCAATACATGTAACAAGAAATAATCAAATCAAACTCAGTACCATCGAGTCATAGAGGTTTACAGCATGGAAATAGGCCCTTCGGCCCAACTTGTCCATGTCACCCTGTTTTAACGGCTAAACTAGTCCCAATTGCCCGCAATTGGCTCAAGTCCCTCGATAGCCACTTACTCATGTAACTGTCTAAACGCTTTTTAAAAGACAAAATTTTATACTCCTCCATGACTACCTCTGGCAGCTTGTTCCAGACACTCACCACCCTCTGTGTGAAAAAAATGCCCCTCGCTTCCCTTTTGTACCGCTGCCCTCTCACCTTAAACCTATGTCCTCTAGTTTTAGACTCCCCTACTTTTGGAAAAATATATTGACTGTCTAACTGACCTGTGCCCCTCATTATTTCCTGGACCTCTAGAAGATCATCCCTCAGCCGACTATGCTCCAGAGAAAGAAATCCCAGTCGATCCAGCCTCTCCTTATAACTCAAACCATCAAGTTCTGGTAGCATCCTAGTAAATCTTTTCTGTGCTTTCTATATTAGGGTGACCAGAACTGTACACAGTATTCCAAATGTGGCCTTACCAATGTCTGATACAACTTCAAAAGACGTCGCAACTCCTGTATTCAATGTTCTGACCAATGAAACCAAGCATGCCGAATGCCTTCTTCACCTCTCTGTCCACCTGTGACTCCACTTTCAATGAGCTGTGAACATGTACCCCTAGATCTTTTTGTTCTATACTCTCCCCAACGCCCTACCATTAACTAAGTAGGTCCTGCCCTGATTCAATCTGTGAAAATGCATCACCTTGCATTTATCTAAATTAAACTCCACTGATAGGGGGATCCATAAAGCCCAATCCAAATTGTCATCCACAATCAGTCCAAAGATGTGCGGGTTAGGTTGATTGGCCAGGTTAAAAATTGCCCCTTAGATCCTGAGATGCGTAGGTTAGAGGGATTAGCGGGTATAATATGTGGGGGTAGGGCCTGGGTGGGATTGTGGTCGGTGCAGACTCGATGGGCCGAATGGCCTCCTTCTGCACTGTAGGGTTTCTGTGATCACTGTGTCAATCCCACAATAGTGCAGCCTTACCTCCAAATTAAATATCAGATAAAACTGACAGATGGTTTTCGGTTAAAAATTAGACAATTAACCTTAATAATGCACTCTGAGATTCGAGTTCAATACCAGTCATATCACCCACATCAGGGGTTTAGAAGTTACTTGAGATTTTTCAGTCACGTCTCTCTCTCTCTCTCTCTCTGATAGTCCATTTGTATTCATTACTCAATGTGAGACTGGGATTCTTTCCAAATCTCTCAGTGATACAATTGGTGTGTGTAATGTTTTTCGTGAGGACTCATAGTGAGTCCTCACAAATATATTCACTACAAATCCAAATCTGAAGTACAGATTCTCAGATTGGGATATTCTGAAAGCTCGTCTAACCTGGGATACAACTCAGATTCCATTGAAAACTCACCCAGATTATGAAACTAAAAGTTGCAATATCAATCTGATGACTATGAACTGAAATATAAATTATTAACTCATCCTAAATCCTCACTCACATTGGGCCAGATGGAAGACACTGTCCAATTCCAGGTTGGACTCCATTTTGTATTCATGTCAAAATTCTTATTTGGAATCCGACTGAGTGTCACAGATCAAATCAAGGTGAACAACCTGAGTGAAACTTGCATAGCAATCCAGTATCAGATTGAAGGATACATTATCTTTCACAATTGTGTTCACACTGACAGAGATTTAATGCTGGACCGAAACTCACTCACATTGTCTGTATAAAACCTACTGCATCAGTGGCCTGTTTCTGTGCTGGAAAGTTATTTGGAATTAATCCAAACTTATAAATAGTCCCAGGGACTGAATGTGATTTAATTCATTCCCAAACTAACACGAAATAGCAAAGACTGATAGATAAGAGAATCGTTCTCAATCACGTGTTCAGTGTCAGGAGCTGAAAAATACAGGCTGTTCACTGCATTCACTCACTGGAGCTGTCATGAGTGATACGAAAAACATTACACACACCAATTGTATCACTGAGAGATTTGGAAAGAATCCCAGTCTCACATTGAGTAATGAATACAAATGGACTATCAGAGAGAGAGAGAGACGTGACTGAAAAATCTCAACTGAAACCATCAGTTTAAACAGCAGTATAGACTTGCAAACATAATTAGTTCCGCTGATAGGTACAGCATTAAGCTGATGTTCTACAAACAGTACCAGGGAACATAAAGCATATGTTTCACAAACAGCACCAGGGGACTTAAAGGTATTGATGATTCCAACATTTATATAAAATTATCACAGACATAGAGAGGCATTGGCAGATCTAGAATGATCCCACACTCACACACTTCATGAGTGTGAGACACCCTCAGAAACAACGCCAGACAAATTCAGATACAGAATGGTACCAGATACTGAAACATGTGAATTAATTCTAACACTGATTATGTGACTTGGGCAGCCCATATCTACGGGGATGCAGTGAATCATAGGGACAAATCGTACCGTATACACCACCAGGCAGGTCACTACTGCACAATATGATTCTGCAATGGGACAACGTTGACTAAACAATCCCGATTGTGCTCAGAATTACACTGACAATGGGACCAGAAAAGCAGAGTTTGTTTTTTAAATGATCTCCCAGTTAAGACGGAGATGAGGAGGAACCTTTTTGATCAGTTGTTTTTATTTCATTTTGTGCATTCTTCGGATTCGGGCATTGCTGGTTTGGTCAGGATTTATTGCTCATCTGAACTGCATGCTTCGACTGCTGGCATCAATGTCATGCAGGTACACCCACAATGCTGTTTGGGGGGAGGGGGTGGGGTGGGTGGAATGCAAACTCCCTGGATTCTTATCTGCTGATGCTGAAGGAATGACAATATATTTCAAAGTCCGGATAGTGAGTTGTATGGAGGGAGAATTCCAGGTGGTGTTGTTCTGATATGTCTGCTGCCCTTTTCCTTTCAGGCCATAGTCAAGGTGGGTTTGGAAGGTGCTGTCAAATGAGCCTTTGTGAATTCCTGCAGCGCATCTTTTGGATAGTGCACACTTCTGTCCCTTTTTGTCGGTGTTGGAGGGATTGAATGTTTGTGGATGGAAGCAAATTAAGTCAGATATTTTGTACTGGATGGTGTCAAACGGCCAGTGTTGTTGAAGCTGCATTTACCCAGGCAAGCTATGTCTGGAAACCAGATATTCTAGTTTCCTTCCACAGTCCAAAGATGTGCAGGCTGGGTGGACTGGCCATGCTAGATTGTGCCTGGTGTCGTAAGAAGTGCAGGTTAAGTAGATTAGCGGGGTAGATGTGTGGGGCTGTGGGTAAAGAGCCTGGGTGGGATGCTCTGTCGGAGAGTTGGTGCAGTCTCGATGGGCCCCATGGCCTTCTTCAGCGCCATAGGGATTCTATTTTTGAGTCATTTCTCTGTCATAAATGCCCTGAGATAAAAAGAGAAAACCTGTGTTTGTGGTATTTACAACAGTGAGCATGTTGCAAACTAAATTGCTGATTGCAAGCGAGAGCTGATGAAAATAACTGTAGCCTGTAAAGAAATAGCAGTGATACTTGCGGGGAGCAGCAATTTTGTTTTTACTGATCCTGAAAAGGTAAATAGCAGAGAATGGTTTCGATCCATCGACCTCTGGGTTATGGGCCCAGCACGCTTCCGCTGCGCCACTCTGCTATCTACCAACAAGTTTCTGTTTATTATTGTTGTGCTATAGCAAAGCAAAAAAAATCACTTTCGTATTGCTGTTCAATGACAGCAAATGTGCCCAGCAGCTCCGCCTAGCGGCACAATTCCACTGTCTGAACACCAAGAATGGAACAATAACAGAAATACACACAAAAACAGCGAGAGACTGTCAGGATACACAAGATCACACACAGGCAAAGGAGAATGCACCGACTGATCATTTGTGTGAAGTTTTCCTGAAAAGATCAGCCATGATCTTATTGAATGGCGGAGCAGGCTCGAGGGGACAAATGGACCACTCCTGCTCCAAGTTCTTAAGTTACACAGCAGAGAGTGCAGTTACACTTACATGAAATTAATTTTAAAACAAGGTCTATCTTTGTGTAACAGAAGATCCCTTTTCAAACATAATCAGTTGTTCCATCTCAGTATCTTGTTCGTTTGTTCGGTACCTTCTCTGTCTATCGCTCTGTGTGTGTCCTGATCATCTCTTACTGCTTCTCTGTGTGTCTTTCTCAGTCTGTTTGATTCGGGCTGATGTTAAGTGTTATTGTCCAGCCAGGGTGCGCTTCCCAACACGTGGGTCTTGTTTGAAATACAAATACAATGAATAGTTTCCTCTCACCCACGCAACAGGAATAGACAGGAAGCGGCAATGTTTCGAGGCAGAGTGGCTGGACCCATAACCCAGAGGTCGATGGATCGAAATCATCATCTGCTATCATGTTCTCACTAACATCAAATAGTAACATTCGGCTGCTGCCCAAAGGTAAATCTGGGTTTTCTCGACAGTAAATTTGTTTCATCATCTTGATTTTCATTAACTGGGAACACAGCGCATATGTCCCAGGTTCACAGGAAGTAGTCTCACAACACCAGGTGAAAGTCCAACAGGTTTATTTGGTAGCATGAGCTTTCGGAGAGTTGTCCTTTCATCAAATAACTGTTTAGCTCAGTTGGTTGGATAGCTTATTCAGCCAAAAACAGGGGATCAATTCCTGTGTCGGTTGAGATTCTTCTTAGCCTTGCTCCTCTCCTGAGGTGTGAATCATCCTGTTAAATCACCACCCGTCAGCTCTCTCCTTTGATGACCCATAGAAACATCTAAGTCTGTGGACCTTGCTTTAATTTTACAAGCAATGAACGCCTCACAACTCTGACACATTGGTTCAGATATAAAACTGTGCAAAAACAAAACTGAGCATGCGAACCGGAAGCATCCTAAAATATCATTTCTACCATCGTTTTGAAATTTGTCATTTCGGGAACAATTGCAAACAATCAACTTTACCAAGATACCAATTTTACCCAGATACAAAATCCGACGCAGAAAAGCTTCATGAGCCTGACGTGATTTGAACACGCAACCTTCTGATCTGGAATCAGACGCGCTACCGTTGCGCCACAAGCTCAGACTGCTTGCTGCATTTTACATCCGGGTTATGTTCGGTGAATTCAAAATCAAACTGGGACCAGGAAATGGAACTGTCTCCCTCTTTACTTTCTGTGGTTACACATCGAATGGAAGAGTAGCAGCGAACCGGATTAACAAGAAAGCAGCAACATAGCGTTATCCTGCGGGGGAAATATGTTCTTTGTTACGGGTGTTAAAACACCCTGGTTTGGTGAGAAGTCAAAAGAGAAAACGCTGGAAAATCTCAGCAGGTCTGGCAGCATCCGCAAGGAGAGAAAAGAGCTGACATTTCAAGCCCAGAAATTTCGAGCCCTTTGTCAAAGCTTGGTGAACAGTCATTGCGTGACGAGGTGGCCGAGTGGTTAAGGCGATGGACTGCTAATCCATTGTGCTCTGCACGCGTGGGTTCGAATCCCATCCTCGTTGGTGATGGTTCGTTCAGTGTTTTGAGGTTCACGGAACCAAGATGAAGTTTGAACACACAAGCTTGAGAGAATAGTCCAGAACAATTCTATATTCCCATAATTCTCATCCTCTGAGAAACTCGATCTGACAGTCAATTCAAATCAGGGCACCCGCTTTGGACACGAGTTTGCCACCATGTCAACATGTGGTTTCAGAAGCTCCAAAGCAGACGCCAGTGGCAGATTTTGTCTTTCCAGAATCGGCAGGTCAGCCATGAAAAGTAGTGCTATATTCGCTGGTTTGGCCATGCTAAATAGCCCCTTCGTGTCAGGGGGATTAGCATGGTAAACATATGGGGTCACGGGGATTCATTCTGGGTGGGATTGTTGTCGGTGTCGGCTTGATGGGCCGAATGTCCTCCAAGTTCGAGGCGGCAGTTTCGCTTCTCTGAGAAGATTGACACACCAGTTCCTAATTTCTTCAAATTTTACCCAGAAAGCTGACTCCGATGAGATTCGGACCCACAACCTTTGAACATTTCACAAGACAATGACTAGCAGTCTAACATGCTGGTACCCACTGCCGCAACAGGTCCACAGCAGACGCCATTTCCCTGGTCCTGCACTCAACCCTGGAACACCTAGATAACAAGGACACCTATGTCAGACTCCTATTTATTGACTACAGCTCAGCCTTCAACACCATTATTCCCACGAAACTCATCTCCAAACTCTGTGGCCTGGGCCTCAGCACCTCCCTCTGCGACTGGATCCTGAACTTCCGAACTCACAGACTTACCTCGAATGGACTTACTTTGCATGAAGTTGATCTTTCTCTCCACCCTCGCTATGACTGTAACACTACATTCTGCACTCTCTTGTTTCCTTCTCTATGAATGGTATGCCTTGTCTATATAGTGCACAAGAAACAATACTTTAACAATACTTTTTCACTGTATGTTAACACATATGACAATAATAAATCAAATGAAATCAAATCAAAAATGCCATTCTTTGTGCCACAGAGACATTGCTGCAGCAACTATTCCCCGTTCCCATCTGGCAATTTCTGATGTCGTCGAACAGACAGTTGAAAAGTTCAGCAAATGGGCAGCGATTACATTTCAAAAATACTTTATCATCATTAAAATATTTTGGGACGTCCTATGGTTGTGAAATTCCAGTCGAATTCCGAAAGGACACAGACAGGTTGGTGGAATGGGAGGACATGTGGCAGATGATGAATGAAGTGATTCATTTTGTTGGGAATAACACAAAGCGACAATATAAAATAAAGGATTTAATTCCAAAAGGGGGTGCAAGAACAGCAGGACATATTTGGACATGTGTATATGTCATTGAAGGTGGCAGGTCAGTTTTTAAGTGCCGTTAATAAAACATACTGTATCCTCCAGTTTATAACTGAAAACAAGAAGTTTATACAAATTTACGGCAAAGAAAATGCAGATGTGCTGTTAGATATTTTCAGCCTTGCCCCTCGCCTGAGGTGTAGTAATCCTGAGGCTAAATCAACACCATTAAGCTCTCCCTGTTGAGATGGGGAACAGCGGATGGTCATTTGGGATTATGGTGACTTTACCTTTATATCTGTGCCATATTCAGAATATGTTTTGCATTATCTGCTGATTTTCGAGGATTGGGATCTTTCTGATTCTGTTGGTAGAACTGTGCGTGTGGAAGCAATTTGTTCTGGTGGTCAGCTCCCGGAACAGTAAACTAGTTTGGAATCCATTCTGTATTTGCAAACTCTGGGATTGTAAACGAGTTGATGGATCTCCTCATTCTGAATCTTCAATGCATTTTTTCAGCGTCGCTGACTGGGCTTGCATTTTTTTTTAAATTAATTCATGGGACATGGGTGCCACTGGCTGACCAGTATTTATTGCCCATCTCTAGTTGCCTGCGGGCAATTGAGAGTCAACCACATTGCTGTGGCTCTGGAATCACATGTCGGCCAGGCTGTGTAAAGACGGCAGATTTTGGTCCCGAGAGGACCAGATAGATTAATACAACAATCGACAAAGGTTTCATAGTCATCAGGAGATCCTTAATTCCACATATTTTTTATTGAATTCAAATTCCACTGCCTTGTCAGGATTTGAACCCGGGTCCCCAGAATACGAGCTAAGTTTCAAATTTCAGCGATGATTCCACAAGGCCAAGGTCTCCAAATTTCCTTTGAACTGAGTGGCTTGGTAGGCCACCTCCGAGGGCCTACAACATTGTTGTGGGTCGGGAGTTGATTGTAAGCCAGTCCAGGTAAGAATTCCTTCCCTGAAGAGCATTAGTGCTTCAGTTGTCTTTTTTTACCAAAGTTGATTCAAGGCCATTAATTCCAGATATTTTTATTGATTTTGAATTTCGCCATCTGTCGTGGTGGGAGATGTGTGAGTGTTGGTCTGTGAGAGGTTGTGTGGGTGTGTGTGTGTGTGAGAGAGAGAGAGAGTGATGGAGATTCACTCATTTTCAGTGAATGTGAATTAACCCCTTATATTCATACACGGACACTGTGATCCCCTTGCTGTTGCGAATTCCTAAGAAGTAATTATACCACTGATATCCGTTGTCGTAGCTTCTGCATGGTTTCCCCAATGTGCCATGCCTCGGGACATCCTTTCCTGCAGCGTATCAGGTACCTGCAGATGCTACGACAACGGATGAATGAACACCGCTCGACAATCACCAGGCAAGACTGTTCTCTTCCTGTCGGGGAGCACTTCAGCAGTTACGGGCATTCAGCCTTGGATCTTCAGGTAAGCGTTCTTCACGACACACGACAGCGCAGGGTCGCTGAGCAGAAACTGATAGCCAAGTTCCGCACACATGAGGACGGCCTAAACCGGGATGTTCGATTTATGTCACATTATCAGTAACCCCCACAGCTTTCCCCCTGATCTTGCAGAAGCTTACCAGCTGTTCTGTCTGGAGACAATACACATCTCTTTAACCTGTGTTTAATGTTCCCTCCACCCACATTATCTGTACCTTTAAGACCTGGCTGGCTGTAGAGATTTGCATTCTAATTAGTATTCTGTAACTTGATTTCTGTGTCTCTGTGCACTGTTGGAGAACAGATTTTCACTCCATCTGACGAAGGAGCAGCAAGCTCCGAAAGCTTATGGTATTTGCTACCAAATAAACCTGTTGGACTTTAACCTGGTGTTGTGAGACTTCTTACTGTCCTTTCCCTCTGCCAGACATGATGATTCTTCTCTCAGATCTCTGCACAATATGAGAGGAATTTTTTCAGGCTCCTTTTATACAGCCCGCCCCGACCTGACTGAGAAAGGCGGAGTGAGAGCAGAGAGGGGAGGAGACAGAGTGAAGATTAAACACAGAGCGGGAGGGAGGAGAGAGCCGGACTGACACACACACACAGAACGGCCCCTGATCTTTCAGCTCCACCTCCAGTTTCTCCAACCGCCAATTTCAACCCGTTTATTAACAATGGAAGCGAAACACAGCTCCCCAAACAAACCCGTCACAAACAAGTGTTTCCACAAACCCGCAGCTTTGAAATATGGAATCAAACAGAAAATGCTGCAAATAATCAGCAGCTCCGGCAGCTTTTGTGAAGAGAGAGAGAGAGACAGAGTTAACGTTTCGGGTCGTGACTTTGTTCTTTTGTGTTTTTAAACCTGGTCCCGTAATAATTCCCAGTCAGTAATATTCCGACCTAAACACAGTCGATTCTATAGCAAGAATCTTCCTCCGGAACATCCTCACACACATCTGCTTCTCGCTGTTTGCAAACACTTTATTGAAGCTGTTTGGGGCAATCTCCTGTGTTAAAATTAAGGGAGTCAGGATGGCCGAGCGGTCGAAGGCCGCAGTCTCCTTTGGAGGCGTGGGTTCAAATCCCAGTCCTGACATTGATGTTTGGCTAAGAATTGTCGTCTCACAGCGCCAGGCACCTGGGTTCGATTCCCGGCTGAAGTCACTGTCTGTGTGGAGTTTGAACATTCTCCCTCGGCTTTCTCCGGTTTCCTCCCGCACACCAAAGTGCGTGTTAGGTTGATTGGCCATGCTAAATTGCACCGGAGTGTCGGGGAGTAAGTCCGGTCAATAAATAGGGTCATGGGGATCCGGACTGGGTGGGATTGTGGTCGGTTCAGACTCGATGGGACGATTGGCCTCCTTCTGCACTGCAGGGATTCAGTTAAAAATGAGGCGCGAATGCGGTGTTTAGCCGCCAGTGTTACTGTCTCACACTGAATCTACCAGACATCTTTATTATGAGAGAAAGTGGCGATTGAACAAATGTCAAATTCAAATGAAATTCAGCCTCTGCTGTGTTTTGCTTTAGTGTGAATTTGAAATGATCTCTATTGAGAATGAGCCGGGCCGCGGGACAGGAATCATTTTCTTGCGGGATCAGCTTTTTCCTGAGAGATGTGGGTGGCTCTGAGAAGAGCCTTTGGGTTCAGAGGTTTACAATTTGCTCGGGTTCTTTCACTTCTTTCCTGACGCTTTCTTCGCTTTTGCTGCTTTCACTTTGGGTTTGGTCTTCGATTTAGTCACTTTTTTGACAGACTTTCCGCCCGTCACCTTCTTCACAGGAGACTTTTTCTTCAGGGCTGCTTTCTTCACCGCCTTTTTTGGTGTTGCCGCCTTCTTGCTGCTTGTTTTCTTCACTGTTGATTTCTTCACTGGAGTTTTCTTTGCTGCGGGTTTCTTTGCTGCGAGTTTCTTTGCTGCGGGTTTCTTTGTTGCGAGTTTCTTTGCTGCGGGTTTCTTTGCTGCGAGTTTCTTTGCTGCGAGTTTCTTTGCTGCGGGTTTCTTTGCTGCGGGTTTCTTTGCTGCGAGTTTCTTTGCTGCGGGTTTCTTTGCTGCGGGTTTCTTTGCTGCGAGTTTCTTTGCTGCGAGTTTCTTGGCTGCGGGTTTCTTTGCTGCGGGTTTCTTGGCTGCGGGTTTCTTTGCTGCGAGTTTCTTGACTGCGAGTTTCTTTGCTGCGGGTTTCTTGTCTGCGGGTTTCTTGGCTGCTGCTTTCTTTGTTGTCACCTTCTTGGCCGCTGTTTTCTTTACTAAAGGTTTCTCGGCTGTTGGTTTCTTCATCTTCTTTCCCATTTTCCCCGGGCATTCCTTCTTAGCGAGTTTGAAGGAGCCGGAGGCGCCCTGTCCCTTTGTCTGCACCAGAGACCCTGTCTCCACCTTCCTCTAGATAGTTAACCTGATCTGGGAGCCGCGCTTCCCCACATCCACTCCGCTGCCAGCCAAAGCTTTCTTTATCGCGGCCAGGGACATCCCCTTGCGATCGCTGCAACCCGCCACAACATTGAGGATCTGCTCGCCTAACTTGGGACCGGCTGCCGCAGGTCGGGGAGCCGCCTTCTTCTTCCTGGGAGACTTCACTTGAGCGGGAGCGGCTGGAGGAGCCGTTTCGGCGGCTGCAGTTTCAGTCATATCCGAGAGTGTGTGGAAAATCTGTGTGAGAGTCAGAACTGGATCCGAAATGAACCCAGTGGTGGCGGCACAGAGCAACTTAAAGGCAGAGAGCGGACGGAGCAGAGACAAGCTGCTGTCAGCTCCCGGCTCCTCCAACCTCTCTGTGTTTCTCTCTCCTCACAAACTCTCCCATTGCAATGAAATTCCGCCTCTCCAGAGATCCAGCTCACATCCTTCGTGTCTCTGACACACGAATGTTTGCTGTTGAAAAGGTTTCACTCGAACTGAGGACTCCATTTTCCACTGGAACCCGTTTTACTGCTGCACTGATCGCGATAGCTGACATGTTCTCTACTTTTCCACTGAAATCTTGAATTTAGCGAAACATTTGCCTTGAAATCTCACTTTGGGGCTCAGCAGGGGGATTAAGGGAATCTTTGATTGGAAAATTGTTTTATTTTACACAAGAGAGACTCGGTGATCTCATGATCAGAACAGACACACAAACACAGCTGGATTAGTCTGACTCCCCCGTCCCTTTCATACACTCTCTCTTACACAATATTCACATCTACACATTCACAGGACAAAACTTTCACCAACTGTAAGGTCCCAGGACGGAATTTCTGCTCCTTTTAGACTTTCCTCTGTGTCCCGGGGGCGTCGTTATAGTTTTTCGCCTCAGTAACTGTTAAACACTCTGAAGCTCTCTCCCCGCAGATTGTCTTTGAATTCATTCATGGAATGTGAGTGTCGCTGTCTGGGTCAGCATTAGTTGCCCATCCCTAATTGCCCTTGGGAAGGTGGTAATGAGCTGCCTTCTGGAACCGCTGCAGTCCATGGGGTGTACGGCCACATCTGTAAACCAGATTCCGCGGCAACAGCCAGTTATATCTGTTTTTTTCAGTTATTATAGCGGTTGCAGACATCATTGTGTTTTTTTAGGGTGAAGATACAAATTAACTGCTCTCGGAGTCTCTCAATTTTCCTGTTTTATTTGTTTTTCCTGCACTGACAGGTAACAGTAAATCACAACCTCAACAACCAGTGACAGCCAGTTAAATAATCATCCCCCACTCGCTGATAATGGAGTTTCTGACAGTGGCAGACATGTTCTGACCATCCTCCGATTGGGCCCGAAGGTGACCAGATTCACTGTCAGAGCTGGACTTTCAGACTGAGGGGGTGGCAGAGCCAGGTGAGTGATGGTGGTGACTGTGCGAACATTTGACCAAGGGTCAGTTCCTGGCCATCACAGTGGTAATTCATTTAATTATCTATCGCAGGTCAGAACAGTAGGTGGGCACTCCTAAAATAAAATTGACTAAAAATTCTCATCATCGCTGTGTTTCTCATGGAAAATCCACATTCAATTTGCTTTCAGCTGAAATGTTGTTTTAATGAAATTAAAGCCCTCAAAACTAATCAATGAGTTCTCAGTCAGAAACAATAGTAAAAAGAAAGGTGGCCTAAACTGTCCAGAACTACGAGACAAGCCAAGTTCAGTTTACAAACTGTGCTATGGACACATCTGGTATCTGATGAAATCAGCAACTCAGGAAGTTCAGTAATTATAACTAATGAAAATAACGGTTGTTTAAGCAGAGTGAGCGATGGTGGTATAGGGGTGAGCATAATTGCCTTCCAAGCAGATGACCCAGGTTTGATTCCTGGCCAATGCATTGGTCATTTATTTTGAACCTTATCCACGGCCTCTTGTGTTTTAAACTGAGTGGACAAAAACAGGGCGAACGCAACATTTGACAGGAATGAAATAAAATGCAGATACCTTTTTCATTTTTGTTCGGACATGATTCTTTTTTAATGAAAAATATTGGAATAGAAAATCAAGTCATTGACCGAATAAATGAATTTTCAGCCAGACACAAAGACTCAAAGTAAAAGTAGAGGAACAAATTTCAGCTCCCGCACTGTGCATTGCGCAATCCTGGTGCCTGATGAAGTTAATATGAACTTTACTGAGGTGGTTACATTATTCTGACAAATAAGATCTGCCAAAAGATAAAACACTGGAAAATCTCAGCAGGTCTGACGGCATCTGTAAAGAAAGAAAAGAGCTGACGTTTCGAGTCCAGATGACTCTTTGTCAAAGCTTTGACAACGGGTCGTCTGGACTCGAAACGTCAGCTCTTTTCTCTCCTTACAGATGCTGCCAAACTTGCTGAGATTTTCCAGCATTTTCTCTTTTGGTTTCAGATTCCAACATCCGCAGTGATTTGCTTTCATTTGTTAAATAAGCAGCTGCTGTGGCCGCGTGGTTAAGGCGTTGGATTTGAAACCCGATGGGGTTTCTCCGTGCAGACTCGAACCCCGCTGCCAGCGAGTGTGATTGGAAATGTTTGCTTTAGACAGCCACATCGTGGCAAATTCTATTTTTTTGGAAAGAATTATTTGGATCTCCAGCATGCTTTCAGCTACATAACAAGAAGGTGAGCTTGGAAAGGACACCTGAGTGTCCTCAGTCTGGCAAGGACAAGATAGGCCGAATGGGTTCCTTCGGTGCTGTTACATTTCTCTGGTTCTTTCTAAGGTGCCATGAGGAAAATCAAAGCATGAGCAGAATGACAAAGGCATCAACAGGGGCACAAGGACAAAACAAGGTCTCACGTCAGAGGAAGATTTTTATTAATGACACACAGAACATAAGAAATACATTTATTTAATTGAGCTGGATCCTGGAAAATGAAACAAACTTCGAACCAATCAGTGCCTGTCTGAGAACTGGCAAGGAATATGGCTGACATTGATACGGTTCATAGTGAATTTGTTTATAGAATAATAGAATCATGCAGTACAGAAGAGGCTCTTCGGCCCATCGAGTCTGCTCTGACATCGAAGAAACATCTGACCTCCAATCAAATCGCATCCACCACCACTTGACCCATAGGCCTGAATGTTATGATATGCCAATTGCTGACCACATACTTTTAAAGGATGTGAGGCAACTTGCCTCCATCACCTTCCAAGGCAGCGCATTCCCGACCGTCACTACCCTTGGGTAAAAATGTTTTTCAGCACATCCACCCTAAACATCCTGCCCCTCACATTGAACCAATGTCCTCTTTTTACTGACCCTTCAACCAAGGGGAACAGCTGCTTCCTATCCACTCTGTCGATGCTCTCATAATTTTGTACACCTCGATCAGGTCCCCCCTCAGTATTCTCTGCTCTAAAGAAAACAATCCAAGCCTACCCAATCTCCCTTCAGAACTTACATGTTCCATCCCAGACAGCATCATGGTGAATTTCCTCTGCATCCCCTCCAGTGCAATCACATCCTTCCTATCTTGAGGCGACCAAAACTGCACACAGTACTCTAGCTGTGGCCCCACCAAAGTTCTATGCAACGCCAACATGACATTTTATTGCAGTCGATGCCCCGAATGTTAAAGACAAGTGCCCCATATGTTTTTTTTCACCATCCTACTAACATACCCTTCTACCTTCAGAGATTATGGACAAACACGCCAATGTCCCTATATTCCACAGAACTTCCAAGTGCCATGCCCTTCATTGGATACTTCCTTGCCAAATTATTCCTTCCAAAGTGTGTTACCTCACATCTTTCGGGGTTAAATTCCATCTGCCACTTATCCGCCCGTTTGACTATCCTGTCTATATCTTCTTGCAGACTAAGAAACTCAGCCTCCCTTTCACCACCCAGCCAATCTTTATGCCATCTGCAAAGACACTCATCCTACCCCATCATTTATATTAAAGATTTGGATGAGAATTTAGGAGGCATGGTTAGTACGTTGGCAAATGACACCAAGATTGGTGGCAGAGTGGACAATGAAGAAGGTTACCTCGGATTGCAGTGGGATCTTGATCAATTGAGTCAATGGGCCAATGAATGGCAGATGGAATTTGATTTAGATAAATGTAAGGTGATGTATTTAGGTGGATTAAACCACGACATGACCTATTCAGTTCATGGTAAGACGTTGGGGTGAGTTATAAAACAAAGAGATCTCGGGGTACAGGTTCATAGCTCCTTGAAAGTGGAGTCACATGTGGACAGGGTGGTGAAGAAGGCATTCGACATGCTTGGTTTCAGTGGTCAGAACATTGAACATGGGAGTTGGGACATCTTGTTGAAATTGTACAAGACATTCGTAAGGCCACGTTTGGAGTACTGTGTACAGTTCTGGTCACCCTATTATGGGAAGGAAGGATATTAAACTAGAAAGAGTGCAGAAAAGATTTATTAGGATGCTACCAGGATTTGATGGTTTGAGTTATAAGGAGGGGCTGGATAGACTGGAACTTTTTTTTTCCCTGGAGCACAGGAGACCTAGAGGTGATATAACGAGGCCTATATCATAATGAGGAAATAGATAAGGTAGATAGTCAACAGCTTTTCCCCACAATAAGGGAGTCTAAAACTAGAGAACATAGGTTTACGATGAGAGGGGAGGGATACAAAAGGGTCCAGAAGAGCAATTTATTTCACACAGAGTGGTGTGTGGAACGAGTTGCCAGAGGTAGTAGAGGCGGGTACAATTTTGTCTTTTAAAAATAATTTAGACATTTACATGGGTGAGCTGGATATAGAGGGATATGGACCAAACACGGGCAATAGGGACGAACTTAATGGCAAAAATTGGGCGGCATGGACATGTTGTGCCGAAGAGCCTTTTTCCATGCTGTGAACCTCCATGACTCGATTTATTGACACAAACAGCAAATCCAAATTATTGTTCCCTGCTGCCATCTCCTGGCTGAACGCAAGTTGTGCAACAAGGTCACGATTCAATCAAACCTTCATAGATTGGAGTGAAATAACATCAACATGGTTCTGACCGATTAACATGATTGCAAAACATGATATTAATCAAATTCCATGTCCCAAGGATCTGCTTTCTGATTGGGCGACCCTGCTCACCCCGATCTATCGGAAAGTGTAAAACTCCTCGAACGGGAATGTCGGTTATATAATTCTCTCAGCTGTGATTTCTCTGCCACTTGATTGCTTGTGTATTCGTTCTATAAATACAGAGGGGGAGACAGAGCCAGGTGGTGTTGTGGTGACTGTGCGAGCATTTGACCAAGGGTCAGTTCCTGACCCAGAGTTTTGACTTATTTAATTAGCTATCTCTGGTCAGAACAGAAGGGGGACACTCCTAAAAAAAAAATCACCAAATATTTTCATCATCCATGTGTTTCTAACATAAAATCCAGCTTCAATTTCCGTTCAGTGGAAACTTTGTTCAAATGAACTGCAAATCTAATCAGAGTTATCAGTCAGAAACAACAGCAAAAAGGTGGCTCAAACTGTCTAGAGAAACGAGACAAGCCAAGTTCAGGTTAAAAAAATGGGCCAAGGACGCACCTGGTGTCTGCTGAAATCAGCAACTAAGGTAGTTTTGTAATTATAACTAATGAAAATAACAACTGCTTACGCAGAGTGAGCGATGGTGGTATAGTGGTGAGCATAGCTGCCTTGACCCGGGTTCGATTCCCGGCCATCGCATTGGTAATGTATATTGGACATTATCGGCGCCCTCTTGTGGTTTATACGCACCATTTGACTGAAATGAAGTGGACTTTATTTTTCGGATGCAGAATTCGGGTTCAATTTGATTTTAATGAAAGGTTATTGAAAAAGAATAACAAGTCTCTGAACTACTGAATGAGTTCTGGATCAGAGACAAAGATACAAATTAAAAGGAGACGAACAAATTTCAACTCACACGCTGTGCTCTGCATCATTCCGGTGCCTGATAAAGGTCTGTGAATGTTGCTAAGGCGATTACATCACAATAGCAAATAAGCAGCTGCGATGGCCGAGTGGTTAAGGCGTTGGACTTGAAATCCAATGGGGTTTCCCCGCGCAGGTTCGAACCCTGCTCGCAGCGGGTGTGATTTGAAATATTAACTCTGCTGCTTCAGGGCAGCCACTGGCCCAAAGAAGGTTTGCAAAGATTTAGTATTTGGATCTCCATCGTGCATTCAGCTGCATGGCTCCGGGCTGGGTGCAGGAAGATGGGCTTGGAAAGGACACCTGGGTGTCCTTATTATTTTGTAAATTGAATTTGTGTCTTTATATGCCCTGTTGTGAATAGAACTCCCACTCACCTGATGAAGGAGCAGCAAGCTTTGTTACCAAATAAACCTGTTGGACTTTCACCTGGTGTGAGATTTCTCGCTGTGTCCTTGGACTGGCATGGCAGGATAGGTTCAATGGCTTCCTTCTGTGCTGTTATTTTTCTATAATTCTTCCTGTGGTTCGATGAGAAAATTCATAACATGAACATTTTCTTTTAAAAGCAGCATCAAGGCACAAAGGCAAAACACGGTCTCATGTCAGAGGAAGATTCTTATGCAATGGCATAAGAATGCACACAGAGCATAAAAATACATTTCATCAGAATACATTGAATGAATATTTCAAAATGCTGCTTCGGTGATATCACATCATGTTCATTCAAACACATTGCAACAAGCTGGTCATTACTGGGCGTTCTGTATTCCTCGTTATAACAGTTTGGGAATGGAAGGAGCAGGTTCACATCTGCACATTGACAGGGTCAAACTGTCTCAGATTGACAGCTCCCAGGACAGGTTTTCCTCTCCTCTCGCTCTGTGCTGTGGATTCTCAGGGATTAGTTGGAGTTTCCCAGCTCAGTAACTGTAAAAGCCTCTGAGGCCAGCAATGCTCACAGTATCTGCTCCCCAGATTCAGGGGGCTGCAGCCAATCAGAGCTGTGCCTGATTTAACCCAGAACTGGTTGAAATGATGATATTGTTCACAAGCTGAATTCTATTTGATCAGATGAAGATACAGATTGTGTGCACTCAGTCACTAAACAACAATATCCCGCCTTCATATAGAGTGGATGAGAGTGGGTGGAGGGAGAGACAGAGACAGAGTGAGTTAGGGTGGTGAGAAACAGATGGCCAGACAATGTCTCAGTGACAGAAATCTTTGTAAATTCTGGCTTTAGCCAGAAAGATTCTCTTGGAGAAACAGAAGCTGCAGTATGAGGAAGAGACACGTTATTAATCCCACACTCAGGAACAGTGCTGCGTTTTCATAGAAGAGATGGGGAGAGGCAAAATAAACTGAATGGTCCAGTTCGAAACAGTGTGCAGGCTCAGAGGGAGTAGGTTCAGGAAGATATATGAAAGTGAGACAGTTTAGGACTGTCACTTGCAAAGTGGATAGGATCCTTGGCTTCACAAATGGAAGCACTGAGAGTCCATTGGATCCCGCATAATCCACAGTGTAAAAGGAGGCCATTTGCCCATTGCATCTGCACTGACTCTCTGGAAGAACATCTTTTGCCCATGGCTAACCCTCTTAACCTACACATCTTGGGTCACTAAGGGGCAAAATATCATGTCTAATCCATTTATTCTGCACATCTTTAGTCTATGGGAGGAAACTGAAGCACCTGGGGAAAACCCATGCAGATACAGGGAGAATGTGCAAACTCCACACAGACAGTCAGCCATGGAGGAATTGAGCATGGGTCTCTGGCGCTGTGACGCAGCAGCGCTAACCAGTGCCACTCTGCTGGTGTAACTTTAACAATCTAATTCCTTTCTGAATGCCTCACTTGAAGCTGCATCACCACATTGTCAGACAATGCATCCCAGAGCTGAACTACTCGCTGTGGGAAAGGGTTTTCTCATTATGCTTCAATCACTAATGAAGGGTCAGTAAATTGGTCCACGGGGGTGAAAGGGTTTCATATGATGTGACCCTTCGTAAACTGGGTCTGTATTCTCTGTGATTTAGAAGCATGAGAGGCAAAACATTAAAACATACAAGATTCTGAAGGGGTTTGATTTTGTGGACATTGGGAGGTTGCGGAAGCTGGCTCAGTGTAAGGATCAGATCATTTCCCACTGACATGAGAATACATTTCTGCACTCATTGGGTTCTGATCCTTTGAAATGCTCCATTGTTGAATACACTAGTGGTGGCACAGTGGTTAGCATTGCTGCCTCAAAGCACCAGGGAACCGGGTTCAATTCCACCTTGGGTGATTGCCTGTATGATGTTTGCACATCCTCCCCATGTTTGAGATTCATCCCATTCTCCAAAGTTTAGATGGATTGACCATGCTAAACTGCCTGTTAGTGTCCCAAATATATTGGTTAGGGGGATTAGCAGAATATGTGGGGTTACCGGGATAGGTTCTGGGTGGGATGCTCTGTCAGAGAGTCAGTGCAGATTCAATGGACCAAATGGCCTCCATCTACACTGCAGGTTATGACAGTCTATGACTATTAAGGCTGAGATAAACAAATTTTGGTTTCTCAGGGAATCAAGGCAGTGAGGAGTAAAGTGGAGTTCAATCCCAAGATCTGAAACTCCATAAGCAGCTGGTATGCCCACACCTGGAGTCTGCATCCACAGTTTGGAACCCACACTTTCAAAAAGATATACAGCTGATAGAAAGAGTGGAAAGCTGTGTAACCAGGAAAATGGAAGGCATGAGGGGAATACTTTATGAGGGATTCAGAATTATTGGATTGCAACCTTTCAAGAGGTTGATTTATGGTTTAGTTCAAATTAGTAAATTGATACATGACCTTATTACCCAAGCTTGAAAAGTTCTTTATTCGGAGTTTCCATATTTTTGGTGATCGTCAGTATCAACTACAGAAATTTGATTCACATCTTAATAGTCACAGTTTGTTTTCTCCCCAATAGAACTGCTGATATTTCAAATGATTTTGTTGGGAATACTGAAAATGTAGTGACTTTTAGAAAACTTGTCAGAAATACAGTGTGATTCCTATCTATGTATTGTCTGATGATGTTGCTGTTCTTGTTTTAATACTGTGCCTCTGTGCTTTGCACTGTATGGCAATAAAGACACATAAACCATAATTGTTTTGAATGGTTTAACATTATTGATGAGCCACATAGTAAATGTCTGCCCTTATTTCCTGTGTTCTTGTGACTGGACAAGACACAAGCATGGATACTGAGGGGAAAAAAAGGGTGGAAATTGCAGAGGCAATGGTTAAAAGTTTTCTATCCGAGCTCGTTATATGAGTGGTGCCAGAGGACTGGAGAATTGCAAATGGTAAATACACTTCTTCAGAAAAGGCTGTGAGGATAAGCCAACTAAATCCAATCAGTTTAACCTCTGCAACGTGAAATATTCTCCAAACACTGGAGATTAAATTAACACTCACTTGTGCTAATGTACATTAAGGAAAACACATACATAATGATTAAAGGGGAATCATATTTTACTTGCTTAAGATTTTAATGAGGGTAACAGAAAAGGTTGATGAGGGGAATGTGGTTAATGTGAACATGGACTGCCAAAAAGCATTTTATAAATAAAGGGGCACACAGCAAACTTGTGGTTACATTTGAAGCTGATAGAATAAAAGGGACAGCAGCAACATGGATAGGAATGTATCAGAGTGACAGGAAACACAGCAATGGGAAATGTGCTTATTTGGAATGGAGGTCGGTTAAAGTGGGATTCCAGGAGGGTTGGTGTTAGGAATCCTGCTCTTCCTGATACATATTAGAGACATCGGCAATGCTGCACAGAGCACATATTCAAAATTGTGGTAATTACACAATACGGGACAGCATTGTGAACTGTTTGCGGATGTTTGCAGCAAGTTTGCGGATGACACGAAGATGGCTGGACTTGCGATAGCGAAGAGCATTGTCGGGCAATACAGCAGGATATAGATAGGCTGGAAAATTGGGCGGAGAGGTGGCAGATGGAGTTTAATCCGGATAAATGCAAAGTGATGCATTTTGGAAGAAATAATGTAGGGAGGAGTTATACAATAAATGGCAGAGTCATCAGGAGTATGGAAACACAGAGGGACCAAGGTGTGCAAGTCCACAAATCCTTGAAGGTGGCAACACAGGTGGAGAAGGTGGTGAAGAAGGCATATGGTATGCTTGCCTTTATAGGACGGGGTATAGAGTATAAAAGCTGGAGTCTGATGATGCAGCTGTATAGAACGCTGGTTAGGCTACATTCGGAGTACTGTGTCCAGTTCTGGTCGCCGCACTACCAGAAGGACGTGGAGGCGTTAGAGAGAGCGCAGAGAAGGTTTACCAGGATGTTGCCTGGTATGGAGGGTCTTAGCTATGAGGAGAGATTGGGTAAACTGGGGTTGTTCTCGCTGGAAAGACGGAGAATGAGGGGAGATCTACTAGAGGTGTACAAGATTATGAAGGGGATAGATAGGGTGAACTGTGGGAAGCTTTTTCCCAGATCAGAAGTGACGTTCACGAGGGTGCGAAGTATAACTCAGATATTAGAGGGATGTTTTTTTACACAGAGGGTGGTGGGGGCCTGGAATGCGCTGCCAAGTAGGGTGGTGGAGGCAGGCACGCTGACATCGTTTAAGACTTACCTGGATAGTCACATGAGCAGCCTGGGAATGGAGGGATACAAACGATTGGTCTAGTTGGACCAAGGAGCGGCACAGGCTTGGAGGGCCAAAGGGCCTGTTTCCTGTGCTGTACTGTTCTTTGTTCTTTGTGAGGGGGTAGTGTTGAAGCTCAAAGTTACTTCGACAGCTTGTGGATTAGTGAGACAAGACCAATTTAAAGCAGAGAAGTGTGAAATGATTTATTTCAGAGGGAAGTAAAGGGAGAGACAATATGAAAAAAATGATACAATTGTAAAGGCATGCAGGAACAAGGGACTTGTGATTAAATGTGACACTAATAATTGCTGTTTGGGTGACAGGTTGAGAGTGTGGTTACTAAAGTATTTGGGATTGTGAGCTTTATACATAGGGGCACAGCTTACAAGACCAAGCACGTTATGGGAAAGCTGTATAAAACCCTGGTTTGGCCTCAGTTGGAGTATTGCATTATCTGCAGGACAGCACTGTTTAGAAAAGAGGTGAAGGCATAAAAGAGGTGGCAATAAATCTCTGGGCGAGGGTCCAGGGATGAGGAAGTTCAGTTGCATCGGGAGATTGGAGAATTTGGGTCTTTGGTGAAGAGAAGGTTGAGAGGAGATTTGATAGAGGTGTTCAGGATTGTGGAGGGAAGTGGAAGGAGCTGATAGGGAGAAGCTGTCATGTCCCAATCTTCCTCTGTCAGGAAGTGTTCCCCAAACTGAATGAACAGGGCACTGTTCCTGGTTACACTTCTCTGGCAATGCTAAATATTCCAAGTATTTGTTTTAATGTGTAATATTTAAGATAATTATACAAACACAACAAATTGTTTGGAGTAAAGAAGAGACATTAAAAATGAAAATTCATGTTGACATCTCTCTGCTGGGCTTTGAGTCTTTCCAGTATGAGCCACTAATCTGATTAATCCAATGATGCTTTCCCCAGTCGCCTGCGTATCATGGCTTGAATCCTGGACTTCCAGTTTTTGAACTGCACAGCAGAGCGCTTAAGAAAGTATTGGGGCTGAATGGCCTCGTCTGTGCTCCAGTCCTCCTTCCGTCTGGTGAGCTGATCTGACACCCACCCCAGAGTGGAGTCGCTGCACAGATTGCCTTAAAAATGGTCTCTCAGCTGAGGGAATAACTGTGAATCTCATCACCACTTCCATCCTGACTAATGTCCTCCACTTCAAACCGTCCATCAATGCCAGAAGGAGTCAGAACTGGAGTAGGAGTCTCCACCAATGATTCAGTCCCATCTTTGACCACTTGAGCATCCTGCCTTGCCTCACATCTTCTCTGTTCTCCAGCAGCGATGATGTTCCAGGGTCTTGGCTACTCTGAGTGGCCTGTTCGAGGATCGCCTTGCTCCAAAGCAGCTGCCTTTTGATGTTTGTCAGCAAGTTGTTGAAACTTGGCTCCTCTTCACCTCCAACTTCAGAACAATCGGGGACTTCCATCTTCCAAGCTTCTGGGGCTGGTTGAGCAGAAACAACAATAATTGAGGATTTTGCATTCGAGCAGATTTCCACCTGGGGCATTTCATTAAACACCAGCTTTTTCACTTCATTAACAACTGTCGGAATGGCAATGCAATGTATTGGCCCATTTATCCTCACATAGGATTTCGCACATCATGTTGAAGTTGCACAAGACATTGGGAAGGCCACACTAGGAATACCGTGTGCAGTCTGGTCACCCTATTATAGAAAGAACATTATTAAACTTGAAAGAGTGCAGAAATGATTTACTAGGATGCTACCGGGACTTGATTGTTTGAGTTATAAGGAGAGGCTGAATAGACTGGGACTTTTTCCCTGGAGTGTAGGAGGCGTGGGGTGATGTTATAGAGGTCTATAAAATAATGAGGGCCATAGATCAGCAAGATAGTCAATATCTTTTCCCAAAGATAGGAGAGTCTAAAAGTGGAGAGCATAGGTTTAAAGTGAGAGGGGAGAAACACAGAGGGTGGAGTCTGGAACGAGCTGTCAGAGATAGCAGCAGAGGTGGTTACAATTTTGCCTGGGCGGCATTGCTGAGTTGGGCTGAACGGCCTGTTTCCAGCTGTAAATCTCTGTGACTGTATGACTATGACTCCAGCCCTATCCGGAAACGATGCAGGTTGTCACTATCATTGCTGTAAGTGGAGGTGGACAATGCTCATTCACAACATCTGTATTCCGTATGAACAGCTGGCAGGTAGAACACCAAATCAATGGTAAATATTCTGTCAACATCCAGTGAAGCTGGGGAACTATGTTAACGGGTCAGTATATTGACAACACAGGACCCTGTAACAATAGCTTCATCCCCAACAGGGTGATGTCACCACATCCACAATTTCCCCAGTTTGGAGATTCCACTCAGGAAGCAAGGAGCAAAGTGTAAGACACCAGAGAAAAGACAAGAGATCTTCATTTCTATCGAACAAATCATTATCTCAGGAGTTCCCAAAGGACAGCCAATGAATGACTTCTTTAAGAGGTCATAGTCATAGAATTGTACAGCACAGATAGAGGCCATTCAGCCCCTCGTGTATGTACTGGCCATCAGCATCTATCTGTTCTAATCCCATTTTTCAGCGCGTATTCAAACATGTACGACCTGATGAGGGAACCAAACGTAACATTTCCACATTTGCTGACAACACAAAACTGGCGGAATTGTGAGTTGAAGGAGGATGCATGGAGGCTTCAAGGTGATTTGGACAACTTGAGTGAGTGGCCAAACACATGGCAGATGCAGTACAACGCGGCTAAACGTGAAGTTCTACATTTTGGTGTGAAAAACAGAAAGGACAGGATGAGAGGAGATCTGATTAAAACATATAAAATTCTAACAGGGCTGGACAGATTAGCTGCAGGAAGGATGTTTTCCTTGGTTGGGGAATGTAGAACAAGAGGACACAGTCTTAGGATACGGGGTTCACCATTTAGGAAGAAGAGGAGGAGAGATTTCTTCACCCATAGGGTGGTGAACCTGTGGAATTCTCTACCTCAGAAGCTGTGGAGACCAAGTCACTGCATATATTCAAGAAGGAGAGAGAGGTTTTTTTTAGATTTTAATGGCATCAAGGGGTATTGGGAAAAATGAGAACATGGAATTGAGATAGAGGATCAGCCATGATCACATTGAATGATGGAACAGACTCGAAGGGCTGAATGGCCGACTCCTCTTCCCAGTTTCTATGTTTTCAAGTTCTGATGAAAGGTCACAGACCTGAAACACTAACTCTGTTTCTCTCTCTAAACAGATGCTGCACAAGTTGCTGAGCTTTCTTTTCTGCTTTCATTTCAGATTTCCAGCTTCCGAACAGAACCCAGCCAGAGTCAGCATCTTCAGTCGAGAGGGAGCGAGGGACCAGTGAGTGTAGAACTGAACCCAGCCAGAGTCAGCACCTTCAGGAGAGAGAGAGGAACCAGTGAGTGTAGAACTGAACCCAGCCAGAGTCAGCACCTTCAATAGAGAGAGGAACCAGTGAGTGTAGAACTGAACCCAGCCAGATTCAGCACCTTCAGGAGAGAGAGAGGAATCAGTGAGTGTGGAACTGAACCCAGCCAGAGTCAGCACCTTCAGGAGAGAGAGAGGAACCAGTGAGTGTAGAACTGAACCCAGCCAGAGTCAGCACCTTCAATAGAGAGAGAGAGAGGGACCAGTGAGTGTAGAACTGAACCCAGCCAGAGTCAGCACCTTCAGGAGAGAGAGAGGAACCAGTGAGTGTAGAACTGAACCCAGCCAGAGTCAGCACCTTCAATAGAGAGAGGAACCAGTGAGTGTAGAACTGAACCCAGCCAGATTCAGCACCTTCAGGAGAGAGAGAGGAATCAGTGAGTGTGGAACTGAACCCAGCCAGAGTCAGCACCTTCAGGAGAGAGAGAGGAACCAGTGAGTGTAGAACTGAACCCAGCCAGAGTCAGCACCTTCAATAGAGAGAGAGAGAGGGACCAGTGAGTGTAGAACTGAACCCAGCCAGAGTCAGCACCTTCAGGAGAGAGAGAGGAACCAGTGAGTGTAGAACTGAACCCAGCCAGAGTCAGCACCTTCAATAGAGAGAGGAACCAGTGAGTGTAGAACTGAACCCAGCCAGATTCAGCACCTTCAGGAGAGAGAGAGGAATCAGTGAGTGTGGAACTGAACCCAGCCAGAGTCAGCACCTTCAGGAGAGAGAGAGGAACCAGTGAGTGTAGAACTGAACCCAGCCAGAGTCAGCACCTTCAATAGAGAGAGAGAAACCAGTGAGTGTAGAACTGAACCCAGCCAGAATCAGCACCTTCAGTAGAGAGAGAGAGAGGAACCAGTGAGTGTAGAACTGAACCCAGCCAGAGTCAGCACCTTCAGTAGAGAGAGGAACCAGTGAGTGTAGAACTGAACCCAGCCAGAGTCAGCACCTTCAGGGGAGAGAGAGAGAGAGAGAGAGGAACCAGTGAGTGTAGAACTGAAGCCAGCCAGAGTCAGCACCTTCAGTAGAGAGAGAGAGAGAGAGAGAGAGGAACCAGTGAGTGTAGAACTGAAGCCAGTCAGAGTCAGCACCTTCAGGAGAGAGGGAGGAACCAGTGGATGTGGAATTGAACCCAGCCAGAGTCAGCACCTTCAGTAGAGAGAGAGAGAGGAACCAGTGAGTGTGGAACTGAACCCAGCCAGAGTCAGCACCTTCAGTAGAGAGAGAGAGAGGAACCAGTGAGTGTGGAACTGAACCCAGCCAGAGTCAGCACCTTCAGGAGAGAGAGAGAGGAACCAGTGAGTGTGGAACTGAATGCAGCCAGAGTCAGCACCTTCAGAGGATAGAGAGGTAACTAATCTAAACCCTGTATTCAAGAACAGATGATGTGGAGATGCCGGTGTTGGACTGGGGTAAACACAGTAACAGCTTTAACAACACCAGGTTAAAGTCCAACAGGTTTATTTGGTAGCAAATACCATTAGCTTTCAGAGTGCTGCTCCTTCGTCAGATGGAGTGGAAATCTGCTCTCAAACAGGCCACAGTTTGCTTCTGTGGATGAGAGGGGTGTGGAGGGATATGGTCTGACGAAGGAGCAGCGCTCCGAAAGCAAATGGTATTTGCTACCAAATAAACCTGTTGGACTTCAAGAACAGAGGCAGAAAAGAAAGAGGGAACCAATGAACAGTGAGCTGAACGCCGGTCAGCGGGCAGTTGCTGGAGTCCATCATCAAGCATTTGGAAAGCAGGGTTATAATCAGCATGGATTTAAGGGAGGGACATCACGCTTGACAATACTACTGGAATTCTTTGAGGATGTAACTAGGAGAGTTGACCAGGAAGAACCTGTGGATGTGGTTTATTTAGACTTTCAGAAGGCTTTGGACAAGGTCTCACATGACGTTTTTAAGTTTTAAAGGTTAATTTGTTTTTTAGTGTCAGAAGCAGGTTTACATTAACACTGCAATGAAGTTATTGTGAAAATCCCCCACTCGCCAGACTCTGCTGCCTGTTCAGGGAGAATTTAGCATGACCAATATACCTAACTAGCACATCTTTCAGATTGTGGGAGGAAACTGGAGCACCCAGAGGAAACCCACATAGATGCAGACGTACATAGGTGTACGTGCAGACTTCACAGTGACAGTGACCCAAGCCAGGAGTCGAAGCCGCGTCCCTGGCGCTGTGAGACAGCAGTGCTCACCACTGTGCCACCTCTCTACTATATAAAATTAAAGTACATGGGATTGCGGGTAGTGCTTTGTGATGTATGGAAAGCTGGTGAACAGACAGGAAGCAAAGAGATGGCATAAATGGGTATTTTTCCAATTGGAAGGCAGTGATTAGTGGGGTACCGCAGGGATCTGCGCGAGGACCCCAACTGTTCATATTATATATTAATGATTTGGACACGGGAGCTAAATGTATTATCTCCAAATATGTAGATGATACAATTGTGTGGGAGGGTGAGCTTTGAGGGGCATGCAGAGATCCTCCAGTGTGATTTGGACAGGCTGAGTGTGTGGGCATCTACATGGCAGATGTAGTATTATGTGGATATTATGGCAGATGATGAAATTTGAATTCACTATGAATCTGCAATCAAAAATCTAATTGTCGCTTGTCATTGAACCCTATCTGGTTTACTAATGTCCTCTAAGGAAGGAATTCTGCTGGGCCGGAGTGTGTTTGAATTGTCACGTCTAAAGGTAACAAAAGCATGGATGAGGGTTTTAGGGACGGGTGAGTTGAGGTATTACAAACAATGTGTGATGTTACACAGCTGGAAATAGGTGATCTTGGTGAAGGAACAGATATGTGGTTAGAATCTTATTTCCGAGTCTGATGAGGTGCCAAGATTATGAGGGTTTGTTTCAAACTCGGACATTGACCAGTGGGAGATGGACTCAGTGACTGAGAACAGAATTTGTCGTGGAAACATTGGTCTTCCAAATATTTAATTGGGGAAATTCACTGCTTAGCCAGTACTAGAGGTCAGAGGAGGAGTCTAATAACTTAATAACAGGGGATTGGATGTGAGAGGTGATAGTGGGGTAGAGCTGGGTGTTATCAGCCGACATGTGAAAACTAACACTGTGCTTTCAGATAATATCACTGAGGGGTAAGGTGTAGATGAAAAATAGGAGGAAGCCAAGGATATATCCTTGGGTGATTTCGGTGGTAACAGAACAGGAGTGGGAAGAGAAACCATTGCAGGTGATACTCTGCATATGACCAGAAAGATAAGAATGGAACCAGTCGAGTGCAGTCTTACCCAGCTGAACAATCCCTCCTCATCTCCTCATCCTTCTCAACCTATCCACACCTTTGACATGGTTGACTGCCCCATTATGCTCCAATACCTTCCCACTGTCAGGTCAGTGTGCACAGCAGATGAAGATGTTAATGTACCTGACATCCTGGGAAAACTAATGATGAATGAAGGGCTGGTCCTCAGTCAACGAGTGTAGAGAAAGCTGGAGTTCTCAATCATCTTCATCTCGAGCAGCAGCTGCTCCCTCTCAATATGTGTGGTGAGATCAGGCCATTCTGCTCAGTCAGGAACACCCAGACTGACTGTAAGAGAGAGAGAGGCTGTAATTAGAACCAAACAATAAGGGAGATTCACTCAAAGTAACCAAGCCCCATCCCAAAACAGAGCACAGGAAGATCCCAGTATCTAACCGTGGCCTCTGCAAAGTGAGCTGCTCTAACCTGCTGTGACACTGAGCCCAACACACAAAGCACGGGAAGATCCCAATTTCTGTGCTGATTGGTCTGACTCCAGGGAGTTTGCAGTGCCGCTATTGCCCTCTTTTTAGGGCAGTGCCGCTATTGCTGAGACGGGGGAACTGCAGCGTGACATGTTTACACAGGAAGCTGCCATTGGAAACACTAAGCTGCGGATTTATAGAATCCGACAGTGCAGGAGGAGGCCATTGTGCCCATCGAGTCTGCACCAACTACAATCCCACCCAGGTTCTACCCCCAGCACTGACCCGAGCTGGTCCCCATGAAACGAAGGAGCAGTTTAGCATGGCCAATCCACCTAACCCGCATATCTCTGGACTGTGGGAGGAAACCGGAGCACCCGGAGGAAACCCACGCTCCCTACGCTGTGAGGCAGCAGTGCTAACCACTGTGCCACCCCATTTACAGCCGGGCAGGATGAGATTCCCGCTACCAAAACCCTTCCCCCATCCGGAGCCCCGCTGTGGATGGATCCGGACCCGGGGACTGAAGCCACTGGCGGGACATTTGCTGCCGCTCCGCGCGGTGTCTGATGGGCCTGTGACCGGCAGCTGGGAAAACCAATCGGAAATTGACGCATCGCGGTTATCCAATGGCCGCTCTGCGCCCACTGAGTGACAGCTGCGTTATCCAATCAATGGGTTCCATAGTCAGAAGTTCGAGACCATTGAAAATGATGCTCCCAATTGTAACCAATCGCAGACCGCGTTGCTAACAACACACGCCCCCAATGTGATTGACATCTTCTCTCGCCAATCGTAACGCAGTGTCCAATCGGACTGTGCCGCCTGTGCGCGACTGCCGGTCCGATGGTAGTGGGTTATCGTTGATATTTGCCCTCTTTTTAGGTCAAACCAAATAAACAAACTCGTGAGCGTCACTCCCAGCGTCATTGCGTCATTCAATTCGATCCGGAGCTGAAACCAATGAGAACTCAAAGAGCTGGAGGCGGAAAGAATCCTTAAAGTGGAACCGCTCACACAATTATAGTTGTACAATTATAATTCGTTGATGGCAGTTAAAGCGGCAAAAGGATTGCGGAAAGTCAGAGGATGCAAAAGCTGAAACCCGCGGGAAAGGAAGGAGGAAAGAAATGAAGGGAACAGGCGACAGAAATGAACGAGAGGAAAGCAAGCTGGAAGCCAGGGGCTTTTAGAGAGGGTATTCCAGAGCTGAAACCCAGAGAGCTGAAAGTACGAATATCACTGGTGGAGTGAACCACGTAAGAAGTCTAACAACACCAGGTTAAAGTCCAACAGTTTTATTTGGTCGCAAAAGCCACTAGCTTTCAGAGCGCTGTTCCCTCATCAGGTAAGTCAGGTAACGTGATGAAGGAGCAGCGCTCCGAAAGCTCGTGGCTTTTGCGACCAAATAAACATGTTGGACTTAACCTGATGTTGTGAGACTTCTTACCATGAGGGCAGAATCAGTGGAGCTCAGATATCTCAGAGGATTGTTAGGCTGGAGTTGATGAAAGTGAGGAAGAGCTGAGGACATGGAGGGTTTTGGAAACACGGATAAGAATATTAAAATTGAGACATTGCTTAACCACGAGTCAGTGTTTGTCACTGAGCACAGGGTTGATGCATTAACGGTATCTGGAGTAAATTCTGATTTAATGATGAGAAATCAATTAGCAGCTTTCTGGACACAGCAGCACAATAAATCGGATCAGAAGTGGACCACTTGGCCCCTCAAGCCTGCTGCTCCAAAAGAAATCATAGAAACCCTACAGTGCAGAAGGAGGTCATTCGGCCCATCGAGTCTGCACCGACCACAATCCCACCCAGGCCCTACCCCCACTAATCTACACATCCCAGGACTCTAAGGGGCAATTTTTTAACCTGGCCAATCAACCTAACCCGCACATCTTTGGACTGTGGGAGGAAACCGGAGCACCCGGAGGAAACCCACGCAGACACGAGGAGAATGTGCAAACTCCACACAGACAGTGACCCGAGCATCGAACCCGGGACCCTGGAGCTGTGAAGCAGCAGTGCTAACCACTGTGCTACCGTGCCAATAGGATCATGTTTTAGATTCCAAACCACAGAATCTTTACAATGCCGTAACAGCCCATTTGGTCCATCAAGTCTACACTGCCTTATTGAAATTGCACGCTACCTAATCCCACTCTCCCGCCTCACAGCCCCAGAGACCCGGGTTTGCTCCTGGCCTTTGCTGACTGTGCAAATTTTGCACATTCTCCCCCATGGGTTTCCTCTGGGTGCTCTGGTTGACTCACACGATTCAAAGATGTGCAGCTTAGGTGGTTTGGCCATGTTAAATGTTCCTTTAGTTTCCAAAGATGTATACATTAGGAACTGAATCTGTGCAATTTTGACACTTATTTTGAAATTTTCCCCCTGGTTCTTGATGAACGCTTGACTGGAACATAAAAAACTCTATCATTGAATCCCTACATTGCAAAAGGTGGCCATTCGGCCCATTGAGTCTGCACTGATTCTCTGATCTATCCACGCAACCTCATATATTTATCCTGTTAATCCTCCTAATCTAAACATACTGGGAGACATAAGGGTAAATTTAGCATGGTAAATCCACTTACCCTATCAATGGGGTGTGGGGGGAAACCAGAGCACACAGAGGAAAGCTACATGGACATAGAGAAAATGTGAAAAATACGTACAGTCACCCAAGGCCTGAATTGAGTCCAGGTCCCTGTCATTCTGCAGCAGCAGTGCGAAAGCCACCCTTATTTCTCTTCCATGAGACCATAAGACATAGGAGCAGAATTAGGCCACTCAGCCCATCGAATCTGTTCCGCCATTTTTCTCATTCCCATTCTCCTGTCTTTTCCCCATAACCCCTGATCCCCTTATTACTCAAGAATCTATCTATCTCTGTCTTAGATACACTCAACGACCTGACCTCCACAGCCTTTTGCAGCAAAGATTTCCATAGATTCGCCATTCTCTGGCTGAAGAAATTCCTCCTCATCTCTGTTTTAAAGGAACGTTCCTTTCGTCTGAGGTTGTGCTCTGGTTGTAGTTTTTCCTACAAGTGGAAACATCCTCTCTGTGTCCACTCTCTCCAGGCCCCCCAGTATCCTTTAAGTTTCAATAAGATCCCCCCTCATCCTTGTAAACTCCAACGAATACAGACCCAGAGTCCTCAACCGTTCTTCATACAACAAGCTCTTCGTTCCATGGATCATTCTTGTGAACCTCCTCTGGACCTTTTCCAAGGCCAGCACATCCTTCCTTAGATACGGTGCCCAAACTGCTCACAATACTCCACACGGTGTCTGACCAGAGCCTTTGCCAGCCTCAGAAGTACATCCGTGCTCTTGTATTCCACCCCACTCAACATTGCATTTCCCTTCCTAACTGCCGACTGAACCTGCACGTTTACCTTAAGAGAATCCTGAACAAGGACTCCCTAGTCCCTTTGTGCTTCTGAATTCCTAAGCATTTCACAATTTAAAAAGTAATCTGTGCCTCCATTCCTCCTTCCAAAGTGCGTAACCTCACACTTTCCCACATTGTTTTCCTTCTGCCATTTCTCTGCCCACTCTCCCAGCCTTTCCAAATCCTTCTGCAGCACACCTGCTTCCTCAATGTTACGTTTCCCTCTACAGGTCCTCACAGACTCCTTTCCGTGAGGAAAAATACCCAACTTCTCAATCGATCTTCATTGCTACAAATCTTTGTCAACAGAATCATTCATGTGAATATCCTTTGCACTCCCTCCAAACTTCTTCAAGTGTGGTGCCCAGCACTGGACTCAATGCTCCAGGTGAGGCCTATCTAGTGTATTTAAAATCTCAACATGATCTTCTTATTCATGTATTCAATCTTCCAATAAAACATAGGGTGTCATTTGCTTTATTACCTGCTCTCTCAACATGCCCAACCACCTTTAATTACTTTTCTACTGAGAAACTGAGATCCCTTTTTTCCTGCATTTCCTTAAGTGTTTCTCCATTTATTTCTCCACACTCTCAAAATGAATCAACTCACACTTCTGTGCATTGAACATCATCTAGTTAGGTGATTGACTCGCCCAGGTGCCCGACTGTGGCAAATTGGGGAATTTCACAATAACTTCATTGCAGTGTTAATGTAAGCCTTACATGTGACTAATAAACTTTACTTTAACTTTACTTTTCTTTACTTTTACTTCATCTGCCACTCGTCTGCCCAGAGGACAGCAATGGAATCATTCACTCAGCATCTGCACATTGTTCTGAGCTCTAGGGTATCTCAGAATAATTCACTCGGCCTCTCAACATGGAACAACCACCTCATTCCGGGGGGTAATCTAGTGAACCTTCTCTGTACCGCCTCTAATGCAAGCTTATCTTTTCTCAAATGTGGATACCACAGCTGCACACAGCATTGCAGATGTGTTCTCCATAAACTCCTGTACAATTGTAGCAAGACACTTTTCTTCATCTCCTCCAATTCACGTGCAAATAACCAAACATGCCATTTGCCTTTGTAATTGCTTGAATGAATAATCCAGATTGTGCTCCGAATTCTCGAGAACATTTTAAATCCGTCACATTTCAAACTCTCCTCAACTCTGAAGAAGAGTCACGGACACCGAAAGCATTAACTCTGTTTCTCCCCCGATAGATGCTGCGAGACCTGCATGAGGTTTCTTGCATTTTCTGTTTTTATGTCAAATTCCGTCACTGTGCCATCCTCATCTCCTTTCAGACACATATTTGTAATTTTTTAACTCTCCAGTGACTTAGGCCACCAACTGTCTTGTCATTTAATCAGTGCTGCACTTCTACTTGTTTAGAAACGACAAGAGAACAGTTCACACTCGATTCAGTGATGAATGATGAATGAGAAATTATGTGAGGAGTTGTGACAGAAAATGAACATCTCCGCCTTCTCCCTGTAACGCGGCAGATAACAATCTAATTCCTTTGGAACGTTTCAATTGAATCTGTATCCACCGCACTTTCCAGCAGTGCATTCCAAACTTTAAACACTCACTGTGTGGAAAATGTTTTCCTCGTCTTCCTATTCCTTCCTTTGCTCATGATGTTCAATCTGTTCTCTCTCATTCTTCATCATTCCACAAGTGGGAACAGTTTGTCCCTATCCATTCTGTCCAGACTTCTCATGACATTTAATACCTGTAAGCGGAACCCCTGATGGAGTGGTAAGATTTTTAAACCAGTCGACATTAAGGCATTGATAAAACTAGCAGCATTCAGTGAAATGACTTTTAAATACGTTTATGAGCTAACACGAAGTAATGTGAGATGCAGTAATTTCATTCAAATGAGTAATTATGATTGTAAAATACATATGCGGATATTTTGAATGGATTATTATTGACTTTAAGGAAGTTACCAATTGGCAGTAAACCAATCCAGATAACCCTTTGTCAAAGGGTCATCTGGACTCGAAACATTAGCTAATTTCACTCCTTACAGATGCTGCCAGACCGGCAGAGATTTTCCAACATTTTCTCTTTTGGTTTCAGATGACAGCATCCGCAGTAATTTGGTGTTATTTTAGAGTTGTACTATTGCACCTCATTTCGAGTTGTAGGACTGAGAAACGTTACGAATGAAATGGATTAGATACTTTGGAACTGTTTTCCTTTTACTTTTCATTGTCTCTCTCTAATCTTCCTACCAGAATGAATCACTTCACAATTCTCAGCTTTGAATTTCATCTGTAACTTGTCCACTCATTCCGTCAACTTGCCGATGTACTTTTTGAAGTTTTACACCAGGCTCCTCACAGGTCACGATGCTTCCAAGTTTCACATTGTCCACAAATTCTGAAATTGTGCCCTGTGCACCATTACCTCTGTCTAATATATCCTGGTGCATGTTCACAGTATCTACACCTTGTGTGCGTATCAAACTGGGCTGAGGCTTCTAACAGAAAAGAGGAGCCAATGCAGATACCTGCCTGCATATTCCACGTAAATGCTGCAGAATTGTAGTCAAGTGGTTTTGTTATTATTGTTAAGAGGAAGTAACAGAGGATGGTTTCGATCCATCGGCCTCTGAGCTATGGGCCAAGCACTCTTCAGCTGCGCCACTCTGCTACAGAAAGTCCATCTTCGCTTCCACCCCCCCCCCCCCCCCCCGCCCGCCTCCGCTCCCCAGTCTCCGCCGCCTCCCCCACGACCCCTGTCCCCTTCTCCCTCCCCCTCCCCCTCCTCCCCCGTTCCCCCTCCTTCCCCTCCCCCTCCACCTGCCTTCCCCTCCTCCCCCCTCGCCCTCCCCCCTCCCCCGCCCCCTCCTCTCCCCTGCTCCCTCCCCCCTTTCCCCTCCCGCTCCCCCTCCCCCTCCCATCTCCCCCTCCCCCTCCCTCTCCCCCCTCCCCCTTCCACTCCCCTCTCCCCTCTCTTTCTCCCCATCCCCCCTCCCTCCTTCCCACTCCTCCCTCCCCCCTCTCCTCCTCCCCCTCACCCTACCCCCCACCCCCGCTGCCTATCAATGCAATCAGTCAGATATTCACTTCCACACTTTTGTTTAACACCATCACCAGTGTCAGGAGGCTCAGCCTGGCTACACAATTCCACTGCATTACACCAAGAATAAAGGGTCAGAGAAAGACACACACAAAAGCAGCCAAAGAGGTTGTTTGTTCACGTGTAACGACAGTCACGGAATTGATCACTGATGTTTGAATGGAGTTTTCTCTTGTAAATATGTTTATAAATATATTTCCCGCTGTGTAACTGTGCTCTCTGCTGTTCAAAGATGTTCACTGTTGTTGTGCAAAGTGTTTCACTGTTTATCCTGCTGTGCTCTATGATATAGAGGTTAACAACATGGAAACAGCCCCATCGGCCCAACCTGTCCATGCCGCCCAGTTTTTTACCACCGAGCGATTCCCAATCGCCCGTGTTTGCGCCATACCCTCCAGACCCATCTTCCCCATGTAACTGTCTCAATTGTTGTTGAGAGATGATTTCTGCTGTTGTGTAAGATGCTCCGCTGTTGTGTTTCCGGCTGTGTAAATGTTTTTTTTTTCTATTCTGTTAATATGGCCCCTGCTCTGCAAATGTGTTCCATGTTGTGTGAGAAGATTCTCCGTGAAGATGTTTCTGTCAGTAAATTGTTGCATGTTGTGTTAAGATGTTCCCCGTTCGTATGCTTTCTTGCATATAAAATTGATTCACTGCAGATTGAGGTTTTTTGGAGAAAAGAGAAGCCGATGTAAATACCTGTCTGCCGACTCCACGTATAAGCCACAAGTCGTTTCATTGTCCGTGATAATAGGAATAGCAGAGGATGGTTTCGATCCATCGACCTCTGGGTTATGGGCCCAGCACGCTTCCGCTGCGCCACTCTACTCCGGCAAGGGGCATTGCTGCTGCCTATCAATATAGTCAGGCAGATTTTCGCTCCTGTATCATTTAATACACGTTCCAGTGTCAGGACGCTCAGCCACTGCATCAAAGCGAGAATAAAACAGAGAAAAACACACAATAGCAGTAAGAGAGATTGTCTGGACACGTAACGACAGGCAAAGGTGATGGGAAACCGGCAAAGCACGGAATTGGAAAATCGATCTCTATTTTTAAAGGAATTTTCTGTTGCAAGTCCATATTTGTAAATATATTTCCTGCTGTGTAACTCTGCTCTCTGTTGTTGAGAGGTGCTTTCTGCTGTTGTGTAAAATGTTTCCCTGATGCTTTCAATATCTTTCCGGTTGTATAAATATGATCCATGTTGTGTACTTTTTAAAAATGTTCTGTTAATATATGCCCTGCTCTGAAAACGTGTTCCGTGTTGTGTGAAAATATTCTCCGTGAAGATGTTTTCTGTTCGGCAGAAAGATGATTAACTGGTCTCATAATGTTCCATATTGGGTTAAAATGTTGCACGTTGTGTGAAGATGTTCTCTATTCTTGTATAAAACTCTGGTTAAACTGCAACTGGATAACAATCGCCCAATTTCGACTGCATTTTACCCTCTGTTAGTGAATGTGATTGGGGGATTCAGATTGTATCCAAACATGCACGTGAGTGAGATTTGTTCTGTATCTATCTGTCTCCGGTTGTAGTTGCGAGTGTTTATTTGTTTTATTCATTTCGAGAGGTGGGCATCACTGAAGAGGCCAGCATTCATTGCCAATCCCCAACTGACATTCGGAAGGTGATGGTTTGCTGCTTTCTTGAACGGCTGCAGTCCATGAGGTGTCGGTACAGCCACAGTGCTGTTCGCCATACAGTCTTTCAGCATTTTGCCACTCTGACAGCGAAAGAGCCGCGATGTCTTTCCAAGTCAGGATGGTGAGTGGCTTGAGGGGGAGCTTGCAGTGCTGGTGTTCCCATGTATCTATTTCCGCTGTCCTTCGAGATGGTAAGAACATAAGAAATTGGAGCAGGAGTAGGCCATCTAGCCCCTCGAGCCTGCCCCGCCATTCAATAAGATCATGGCTGATCTGATAGTGGTTTAGTTCCACTTACCCGCTCGCTCCCCAAAACCGTTAATTCCCTTATTGATCAGAAATCTATCTACCTGTGACTTAAACATATTTAACGAGGTAGCCTCCACTGCTTCAATGGGCAGAGAATTCCAGAGATTCACTACCCTCCGAGAGGAGAAGTTCCTCCTCAACTCTGTCCTAAACTGACTCCCCCTTATTTTGAGGCTGTGTCCTCAAGTTCTTGTTTCCTTTCTAAGTGGAAAGAATCTCTCTGCCTCTACCCTGGTAGAGGTGGTGGGCTTGTGGGTGCAGTCTAAGAAGAGTAGATGAAGAAATATTGCTCCCATTGCCTGAGGAGAGAAAGATGGCTTTTAATGTGCAGAGTGTTTAGGACCTGGGATGCACTGCCTGAGAGGGTGGCAGAGGCAGCATCAAATCAGGGCTGTCAAGGGGGAATGGAATCAGCACCTGAAGTGAAAGGATTTCCATGGTTATGAGACAAGGACGGGAAAGGGATGAGCTGAGTTGTTCTTGTACAGACCAGCATAGAGACAAAGGGCCGAATGGTCTCCCTCTCTTTGCTGTCCCTTCTAAGATTCGAGGTGTATGAGTGTTGGACTCATTCTGTATCGCTCTGTCTCTGGTGCGACATATGTGTGTGATGTTCATTATGAATCTCTCTGAGAGACTTTGCAAATCTGTACACATTCTATCTGGAAGGTACATAATTGAAACAGGGCCTTTTGTTCTAATTAGTACATGATTCCACACCATCCTCTACTAAAAATCTTCAACGTAACATCATCTGCATATCTCTGAAATTCATTCTCCATCGTCTCATTACCGAGATTTTCCTTTCGTACATCTGTGCTCGTCGACTCAACTGCTCCAGGTAACAGCAAATTCGAAGTTATACTAACTGCATTTAAAAGTACATTAATATTGATTTCTCTATGGAATGTAATGCCGATATCCAATCATTAACTCCTGTTTGATCTGTCTCTGCAACAGCGACAGTTAAGATGCATTTTTCCGCTCTACTGCAGTTCTGTATTGCGGCCAGTGGATGTCAGCACACTCTGGTAGGCTGAAGTTCAGACATCAGAGAGGGACACAGCAGACAAGAATTGTTCACATCATATTGAACCTGGGACTGAGGAATTTAGAAATACTAAATCTTTTGGCCATTTCATTTTGAAATCTACCAGTACGTTGCTTCCCTCTGTATTCGTCATTTAAATCCTGATAAATGAGCAAGGCTATGCTTATAATTGAATGTATTAGTGCCGGTTGGCATTTTATTTGGAGCCAAATGGCATTTGAATCATTAGCTTAGTTAGAATTTCATTCAGCAACAGTTTAATTATTAGTACAAACCTATTAAAGCATATTTTTCAGAAAGTTTTACCTATTTCTGATTGGGGATATTATATGGAGAGAAATTTGCTTTTCTTGATATATATTACTGACCTATATCTGGGTGCTTAGGTTTCGATCTCAAAATTTGTCAGTGGTGCAAAATTTGAAAATATTATGATTTTTAGTGAGGAGGATATTGATAATCTGCAAGAAGATATCGACAGTCTGGTGGAATGGGCAGGCACGTGACAGATACAATTTAATTAATGTAAGGAAGTGTGAAGTGATGCATTTTGGTCCGAAGATCGAGGAGAGGTGATATAAAATAAAGGATACACCTTTACCCGTCCTAATCCCCATTGCACCTTTACCATGCCAAGATTCCACAGTCTATTCACCCATCACAGAAGCCATTGAATATCCAGCCTGCAGTCTACATTGCACATTCTACTTGCACATTCATCATTCAACATTTAACACTCCCATTTTCCGATGTACCTTCACCTTGCAACATCTCCCTGCGCCGTCTCACAAGCCAGCTAACGTCGCACCTCCACTCTGTCCATTGCCCATGCTCGGCTTATCCTGCCCAGTCCGCATTGTGTTTCACTTTGCTCAGTTACAATGCCCAGATTGCACACTGTTCCAACTTTATATTCTCCATTAATAATAAATGAACAAATAGAACCATCCCTTGATTAAACACTGTCACCTTTTAATGGGTGAATTTCATGAAGTGCTGTGTGTGGTTCCCTCCTTGACCTTGATGCTTCTGTACAAATGTAGTCAAAGGAAAATTATCCAAATATATCTTCAATTCTCCTGCTCATTCACAAGGAAATGAGCGGGTGATGGATACAGTTTCAATAGTAGCTTTAAAAGATAGAGAATGGATTTACAAATTTAAAATCCAAGGGAGAGATCAATGCCTGGAGTTGTTTTCAGGCTGTGGCGACGAGAATAACAATGCACATTTTCAATTTGAATTGTTCAAAATACTAGAATGGAATATCTATTGTGGATGAAAGGAAACTTTAAACTGTGCAACTGTGCTGTGCTTCAGCGGCTTGTCATATAGTCATAGAGGTTTACAGCATGAAAACAGGCCCTCGGACAACTTGTCCATGCCGCCTTTTTTTTCAAAACGCCAAAGCTAGTCCCAATTGCCCGCATTTGGCCCATATCCCGCTATACCCATCTTACCCATGTAACTCTCTAAATGCTTTTTAAAAGACAAATTTGTACCCGCCTCTACTACTGCATCTGGCAGCTTGTTCCAGACACTCACCACCCTCTGTGTGAAGGAAATTGCCCCTCTGGACCCTTTTGTATCTCCCCCTCTCACCTTACAGCGATGCCCTCTAGTTTTACATTCCCCTACCTTTGGGAAAATATATTGACTATCGAGCTGATCTATGCCCCTCATTATTTTATAGACCTCTATAAGATCACCCCTCAGCCTTTGACAGCCCAGAGACAAAAGTGCCAGTCTATCCTGCCTCTCCTTATAACTCAAACCATCAAGTCCTGATAGCATCCTAGTAAATCTTTTTTGCACTCTTTCTAGTTTAATAATATCCTTTGTATAATAGGGTGACCAGAACTGTATACAGTATTCCAAGTGTGGCCTTACCAATGTCTTGTACAACTTCAACAAGACGTCCCAACTCCTGAATTCAATGTTCTGACCAATGAAACCAAGCATGCCGAATGCCTCCTTCACCACTCTGTCCACCTGTGACTCCACTTTCAAGGAGCTATGAACCTGTACCCCAAGGTCTCTTTTACAGGAATCTCCATTCATCCATCACCTGCTGAGCATATCCAGCATTTTCGGTTTTTGATTCTGGTTTCCAGCTTCCAGCTTTGCGTTGTGTTCTGTGCAGGTGTTTAACTGGAACAGGGAACAGATTCTGATCAGCGCTGTGACAGATAGAGTAGGATGTGCCCCCGACTATCAAGCCTGCGAGATTACACTCCGAGCTGTCCACGAGAATAAGGAAGAGAAAGAGGGAGGATCATTCTGTGATGGACAGATTTCATGTACAAAGGACAAAATGGTCTGTATTCCCACAGCTGTTTTAACAGACATAAGATGTAGCAACATGACTTGCAATCAATAAAGTCCCTCTTCACAGTCCTTGACTTTTTAACTACGAGATTGTTGAACTTTCCACATTGTCAAATATCCATATATGGACAAGTAGAGCAAACTTCCAGCATGTGGCTCTGTGGCGCTTTGGGTAGCGCGTTTGACATCTAAATAATGGCAAGTCAGCCATTCAAAGGTTGTGGGTTTCAGTCCCACCAGAATCGGACTTGGGGTCCGATTAGTAGCAAGCAGGTTGCTGCTCCGTTGATGTGATTCAGCTTCGGCACCGACATTTCCTGCTCTGCCATCTCTCCATGCTGCTTCTGTTTATTGGCTCCCAGGGAAACCACTGACTCAAAAATAAATCGCAAACCCCGGGGGCTTTCTTAAAGTTTGACCCGACGTTCGCTGGTTGGGTTAGAAATAGTAGCATCTTTTTCAATTAGATATTTCGCTTCTTTTGAAGATCACGAAGATTAAACAACACACACGTGCAACAACAACTTATAAATAACTACAATCAATAAATAAATATCAGTGCCCTGCAACCTGGTGGTGTTATTCTGATGTGTCTGCTGTGCTTGTCCTTCTAGGCTGTCGTGGTCGTGGGTTTGGAAGGTGCTGGCAAAGGAGCCTTGCTGTGTTGCTGCAGTGCATCTTGTAGATGGCGCAAACTGCTGCCATTTTGTGTCGGGAGTGGAGGGAGTGAAGCTTTATGCATGGGAAGCGAATGAAGTGGGATGCTTTGTCCTGGATGGTGCCAAGTTTTTGCAGTGCTGTTCAAACTGCATTCATCCAGGCAAGTTATCTCAGGAAACCAGGTGCTCCGGTTTCCTCCCACAGTCCAAAGATGAGCAGGTTGGGTGGATTTGGCCATGCTCGATTGCCCCTTGGTCACCAAGGTGTTTGTATCGGTAGATTAGCGGGGTGGATGCGTGGCTCTGCGGGAATAGGTCCTGTGTGCGATTCTCTGTCGGAGAGTCGGGACAGACTCGATGGGCAGAATGGTCTCCTTCACCACTGTCGGGATGGTGTGATTCTAAGGCGATTTGACTCTGTTCGAAATTCCCTGAGAAAACAATGGAACGCTATGTTTGTAGAACTTGGAGAATTGGATTTATTGCAAATTAAATGTTTTTTTACTGCAAGATGATGAAAGTACGTGGATCACGTCAATAAATAGTCAAGATACTTGTGGAGACTCTCGAACTATGTTTTTTTTTATCGTTGTAGATTATCCACTGTGAAGGGAAAGACAACATTGACAAGCAAGAAATGGATATTGCGACTTACGCAGTTGCAAAGTTCACTGGAAAGGAATCCGAGGATCTGAATCCAGAATCTTCTGGTTTACTAAATCGGTGCTTTAACCAACTAAGCCACAGAGCCTGATACCGCTCTTCGTGCGTACAACAGAATGCTGGAAATACATTCCAGATCTGGTGGTATTAGTGAAAAAAGAGATATTACCAGATCTGTAACGTACCTCTGAAAATAGAGATAGTTCACATTTCAGATGCAGACCTTTCACGGGAATGACCGGTTCTCTCTCCACAGATGCTATGGGATCTCGGATAGATTCATGAAAGAAAAATAACTGAATCCCACAGTGGCCCATCGAGACTGCACCGAATTCCCCGTAAACCTTTCAAATCCGCCTTTCCCCGACACCCGCCCACCAGGGTCTCAGGGGAGGTGCTCCTTAGGAATTCACAAAAGAAAGCACATCAGAGGGAATCACACACATCACTCAGTGAAACACTTCCACTAAACATTGAGCGGTTTATCGTGAGCTTGGTTCCACTTACTGTTTTCAGACACACACCTGGTATAAAAGTAGTCGTGTTCAGGATGTGATTCACACACAGTTTTCTGCTCTGAAGGCAGATGTGCTCCTTCTGTGGCACGAGGTGATTTTTTAAGAAGTACTTTATTCATACGGGATATGTGTGCCGCTGGCGCGAGAAGCATTTATTGTCCAAATTAATAATCTTTGAGTAATTGGCGATGAATTCATTCTGGTGCCGCTGCAGTCCATGTGGTATATGTGCACATACACTCCTGTTCGGGAGGGAGTTCCAAGATTGTGAGCCAGCCAGGGGAACGGTGATACATTTCCAAGTCAGGATGAAGTGTGTCTCGGAGTGGAACTCACAGGTGGTCGTTGTTTCTCAGCATCAGCTGCCCTTGTGCTGCCAGGTGAGAAATTTCTTGGGTTTGGATGCTGCTTCGCGAACGAAAAATCACTGTCAGGAGTGGGATTTGAACCCACGCCTCCAGAAAAGACTGCGACCTGAACGCAGTGCCTTAGACCGCTCGGCCATCCGGACTACATTGGCCAAGTGTAAAATTTCTGCACAAGTCGATCTGAATTCCACCTTTATTGTCATTACATTTATAACTCGATGTATTTTTCCATTTTTGAACCCCAACCAGAGTCCTGTATCTGAGTCCCATCCTTTCCCAAGCCGCCGGGGGCTGAGGAGCTTCTCATTGCTGCATTGTGCTGTTTGCTCAAATCAACAAAGACCCAATTCCCGCCCTCCCTGTTCCTTACACGAAGGTGTTGAGAGTGTCAGATCTGAGCAACGTGAAGTATCCATTTGGAGAGTTATATCCTGGCGACAGGAATATCTTTCCACAGCTGCTTTCGGAGCTGCTGAATATTTCCAGCATTTCCTCTTTCTGATTTTGTCCCTTCATTACAGGAGTTCATTTACTGACAACCCAAAACTTGTCTCGAGTGCGCAGGTCCAGACATACCTTTTCTGTGATCTTCACACAGACAAGTTCACTCTTCATTTTCCAACACACAAGCTTTAAAATCGGCTGCTTCCACACTCAGCACCCTGCGGCATTGCCTTCAACCCTCACCCCACCCTCCACCCGACCACCAGGGTCTCAGTAGTACAAATGCTTCTTGGGAATTCACAAAAGCAAGGGGATCACAGTGTTTGTGAGGGAATATAAAAGGTTAATCCACACTCACAAACGGACTGATTATGTGAGAATCTTTCTCTCTCTCACGCACGCACGCACACACACACACACACACACACACACACACACACACACACACACAGACCACCACCACCACCAAGGCAAATGGTGAAATTTCATCAATTAAGAACATCTGGGATTAAAAGTCTGACGACCATGGATCGATTGTCAAAAGGAAGACAACTGCTTCACTAATGTCCTTTAAGGAATGAATATTTTAACTGGTTTGGACCTAAATGGGGCCCCCGACACACAGCAACTTTGGTGACTCTAAGCTGCCCTCTGAGGTGACCTATCAAGCCGCTCAGTTCACGGGAAATTTAGGATGGGCAATAATGCGGGCCCAGCCAGCGACACCCACATACCAGAAATGAATAAACAACATAAATCGGTGAGTCAAAATGAGGGGATACAGAAACTCAGTTGCAGTACCAAAGGTTGACAGAGACAGAATTAATTGAGAAACCATGTTTCAGTTCCGGAAGCTGACAGTCAGAACAAGTCACTTCTCCACGCACAGTTTAACTGATCGAATCAGAAAGATCCCAATCTTCATTGAGCAGCAGATAATGCAAAACACAGTCTGAATACAGACAGATGCACCAGAAAAAGCATTCCTTCTGGTTGCATCACAGCTTGGTGCGGCTCCTGCTCTGTCCAGGACCGCAAAAAATCGACAAAGTGTCGTAAACAAAGCCAGTTCATCACGCAAATCAGTCTGCCATCCATTGACACGCCGCGTTGCCTTGGAAAAGCAGCCAGTTGAAGCAGCCACACACCGTGGACAGATTATCTTCCACCGGCTTCTGTCGAGAACTGGATACAAAAATCTGACGGCAGGCACGAACCAAGTAAAGAACAGCTTCTTCCTTGTTACCATCAGAATTTTGATTGGACCTATCTCGTATTAATTTGATCTTTCTCTACATGTTGCTGTGACTGTAACTCTACATTGTGCGCTCTCTTCTTTCCTTCGCTATGTATGGTATGCTTTGTCTGCGTAGCATGTAAGAAACAATACTTCTCACTGTGTACTAATGCATGTGACAAGAATAAATCAAATCAAATCAAATCAAAGAATATGACACAGATATAAAGGTAAAGTCGCCGGAGTTGCAAATGACCAGAGGCTGCTTTCCCCCTCAAAAGGGAGAGCTTTCTGGTGGCGATTTAGCCCAAGGGTTACCATACCTCAGGCGACAGGCAATGCTTGGAATATCTAATGTGCGATCGAATAGTACATCTGGATTTTCGTTGCAGAAAATTTGTATCGAAATCCTGATGTTGTTTTTAAATCCGGGGATAATATACGGCTGTTACAAACTGCCCTGCCACCTTCAATGATTTGTACACAGGTCCATATATTTCCCGCTGTTCCTGTTTCCCCTTTTGGAATTATATCCTTTATTTTGTATTGTCTCTTTGCGTTCTTCCCACCAAAATGAATCACTTAAATCTTCATCCGCCACATGTCGTCCCATTCCACTAAGCTGTCTGTGTCCTTTCAGAGTTCGACTGGAATTTCTGTAGCTCTTTTCAGAACCAAAGGGCGTCCCAAATCATTTCACTGATAATAAAGGATTTTTGAAATATAGTCATTGTCCAATTGCTGAACTTTTGAACTGTCTGTTCGATACGTCAGAAATTCCCATATGGGGATGGGGAATAAGTGCACCAGGTGTGGCTCTGTGGCGCAACGGATAGTGTGTTCGATTCCTCGTCATTGTCTGGCGAGACAATCAAAGGTAAACTTTGAAGAAATCAGCTGTTCATAAACTGGTTTGTTAGACGTTGGTTATAGTTGCGATGACTGAGTTGTTCAGGCGTTTGATTTAAAATCTAATGTGGTTCACCGCGCAGGTTCAAGCCCCCAGGGTTTCGAGAGTGGATGAAACTGTTCATTTTCTTTAATCACCTCCAGAGGGCTGATCACTGACTGGAAAACTGATCGCCATTCCTATTGGATTTTGTGAAGATGTCGACGAAATATTGAGTGAACAGATGGAAAAGAAGACGATAACAATGTCTGTTTGACTTCTGTATTTTGGGAGCCGATCGTGGCTCTGGGAGGAGAAAGGGGTGAGGTCAGAGGTGCGGGAGATGAATAGGGCACGGTTGAGCGCCCAACCAAACACCGAGGGTCGGGGTGGAGGCACGTTGGTTTCAGGAAGTTGGAGTCCATGTAAGGAGCGCCGATTTGGAAAGAGGCATCAGGGGAACAGTTCCGACTGAGGTGAACAAACTAGGAGAATGGGGATGGCGTCCTTACAGGGAGCGGGGTATGAGGATCTGTACTCGGCGTGTGAGTCGGTGGGGCTTTAGTTACTGGTGGTCAGTCTATCTAGAATTGGAGGCAGACAGGTCAAGGAAGGGTAGGGAAGTGTCGGATTTGGACCATGGGAAAATGCGAGGGTAGAAAATGGAAGCAAAATAGCTATTTTTTCCAGGCGCAGATGAGAGCAGGAAGCAGCACCGATACAGTCATCGACGTAACGGAAAAAGAGTTGGGGGGTGGGAAGAGGGGGTGGCGGGGTGGGGGGGCGGGGGGTTGGGGGCGGTGGCGGTGCCTGAACAGGACTGGTACAAGAAATATTCCACATACCCCACAAAAATCACTCACTTTCAGGCGCGTAACCGGAGCCTAACGGTGCCTTTTGTGATGCTATCTGAAGATTACAGTTTCCAACCCAGTCACTTTGTACAGAAATCTGGTGGAACCTCCTCAAAACTGAGCCTGTTAACTGAAATCCACTATTTCTTTCAGAAATTGCAGGGAGCTTTCTCAGAATTACTTCCCTTGTAACTTTGTCCATTTAATTCTCACTTATCTTAGAAGTTTTGATCCGAACAATTCCACAATATCTGTTTGATCTGGATAAATTATTGATGTTCCCAACTCGAACAAAATGCTTTGTTATCAATCGGCCAATGGGAATTCTGTGGATGGAATTCTAATGTCCTCAGGAAGAGGTTTAATAATGAGCTGAATGAACTGTTGTTGTTCACAGGGATGAAAGGTTATGTCACTGGGCTGGCAATCCAGAGGTCCGGACTAATATTTGGGGACACGGAGTAAATCCCACCACGGCAGCTGGTGAAATTCAAATTCACGGATTTAATACATAGAAACATGGATAGAAAACAGAAACAGGAGTTGGCCATTCGGCCCAAATAAAGCTGGAATTGAATGCAAGCTTCAGAAATGGCGGCCTTGAAATTTCCGTCGATTGTTTTCCAGAGACAACATCACAGAACAACAGAGAACATGTCACACAACAGGACACGCCTTTACAGAACCGAGAAAACTTCTGCTCAAGATGGAGCATATTTACACAACCGGGAACACATTTACACAACCGGGAACACATTTACACAACAGGGAAGAATTTGACACAACCACAGTGAAGATCTGTCAACGACAGAGTCACAGTTCCACAACAGAGAGAACAGTTACACAGCACCGAACACAGTTAAACAGCAGGAAATAGATTTCAAAACAGGTCCTGGCTTTGTGTAACAGAAAACAGCTTTTCATAAATAATCATGTTTTCCATCTCAGTATCTTGCTGGTTTGCTCGGCACCTTTTCTGTCTGTCATTGTGTGTGTATCCTGATAGTCTCTTACTGCTTTTCTGTGTGTCTTTCTCTATCTGTTACACTCGAGGTGATGTGATGTGTTATTGTCCAGCCAGGGTGTGCTTCCCACCACGGAGGTTGTTGTTTTAAATTAATAGTTGTCGGACTGCCGCGCAACAGTCATAGGCAGGAAGCGATTATGTTTCGGAGCAGAGTGTCGCAGCGGAAGCGGCCCGTAACCCCGAGGTAGATGGATCGAAACCACCCTTTGCTATCGTGTTTTCACTCGCATCAAAAAGGCATATTCGGCTGCTGTCCAAGAGCAAATCTGGATTTTCTCGGCAGCAAATTTGCTTCGTCATGTTGATTTGTGTTACCGTGGGTGGCACAGCGCATTTGTTCCAGGTTTAGTTCAGTTGGCTGTGCAGCAGATTCAGCCAACATAAGAACATAAGAACATAAGAAATAGGAGCAGGAGTAGGCCATCTAGCCCCTCGAGCCTGCCCCGCCATTCAATAAGATCATGGCTGATCTGACGTGGATCAGTACCACTTACCCGCCTGATCCCCATAACCCTTAATTCCCTTACCGATCAGGAATCCATCCATCCGCGCTTTAAACATATTCAGCGAGGTAGCCTCCACCACCTCAGCTCCCGATCATTTCCCGTATCGGTTGAGATTATTGATACAGGCCCCGCCTTCTCAGCCTTGCTCCCCGCCTGAGATGTGAATCCTCCGGTTAAATCACCAGAAGTCAGCTCTCCCCTGAGATGTCCGCTGAATCATCTCGGACCGTGGACGTTGCTTTAAATTTACAAACAGCAAAAATATGACCTGCTCGTGGAAACCGGAGGTATCCCTAAAATATCATTTCATCATAATTTTGAAATGTATCATTTCGCGAACATTTGCAAACAATCAACTTTCCCCGGATGCAGAATCCAAAGACCAACTGCAGAAATCCTCCAGGAGCCTGACGTGAATTAAACACGCAACCTTCTGACCTGGAGGGACCTGATAAATTAACTGTCTCCCTCTTTACTTTCTATGGATTTACATCGAATGGAAGAGTTACAACGAACCGAGATTAATGAGAGAGCAGGAACACAACATTGTCCTGCGGGAGAAATGTCCTCTTGTTGCGGGTGTTAAGAGCACAAGAGCTGGTTTGGGGGAGTGTAGACGCATGACGAGGTGGCCGAGTGGTTAAGGCGATGGACTGCTAATCCATTGTGCTCTGCACGCGTGGGTTCGAATCTTACCTTCGTCGTAGGTGCATTTTCTCCGTCTTCGTATTGACCCACTGATTGATGGTGAACTGATGACTGATATTGAGGTTTGCGAACAAACGTGAAGTTTCGACCGAGTTCTGCAGGTATTTGGGGTGAATAATCCAGCACCATTCCATATTCCTCATCCAAATGAGAAACTCGAGCTGGCAATCGATTCAAATCAGGACACCAGCTTTGGGCAGGAGTTGACCACCAGGAGAACATGTGGTTTCAGAAGCTCCAAAACAGACTGCAGCTTCATTTGAGGCACCAGTTGCGGATTTTGTCTTTCCAGAATCGGACGTTCCGCCATGAAAATTAGTGCCGGGTTAGGTGGAATGGTCATATTCAATTGCTCCTTACTGTGGGGTGACGGGCCTGCATGGGATTGCTGATGGCGCCGGCTCGATCAGCCGAATGGCCTCCTTCTGGACTGTAGGGATTCTATGAAGTTCAGGGCGACAGTTTCACTTCTTTGGGAATTTCCCCAACTGTTCTCGGATAAGATTAAAACTTCTAACCAGTCAATGCCTGTTTGAGGACTGGCAAGGAATAGGGCTGACATTGAATAGGTTCATATTGAATTAGTTACAGCAAATTGATTGTTTAAGAGGTGTTGGTGCAATGCTTTCAGAGAGACTGTCATAGTTCCTTTTTTTGTTCAGTAATATTGTTAATCTACTTGGAGCGGGTGCAGTTTGTCAACATCTGTGCCTCTTGCTTGGCCACCTCTGTGGGCAGCAGCAGCTCCAAGAGTCAAGTGGGCGATGGTGGTGACTGTGTGAGCATTTGATCAGGGTTCCTGGCCATCACATTGGTGACTTATTTAATTAGCTATCGCAGGTCAGAACAGAACAGAACAGGACACCTGAAATGAAATTCACTCAAGATTCTCATTATTCATGAGTTATTAATGGAAATAGTTCTTCGATTTGCTTCCTGTGTAAACTTTGTTGCAATGAAAGAATAGGCCTCAATGCTATTCAATGAGTTCTCAGTCAGAAACAACAGTGAAAAGGGGGGTTAAACTGTGCAGAAAAACGCGACAGCCAAGATCAGTTTACAAATTGTGTTATGGACACACCTTCGTGAGCAACGAAAGTAATTCCGTAATTATAACTAATGAAAATAACATCCACTTTAACAGAGCAAGCGATGGTGATGTAGTGGTGAGCATGGCTGTCTTCCAAGCAGTTAGCCCGGATTCGGTTCCCGGCCATAGCACTGGTCATTTATTTAGGTCCTTATCTACGGCCTCTTGCGTTTCAAATCACGTGGTCAAAAACAGTTCAAACGCAGCATTTGCCGGAAATGAAACAAAAAGGACGTCCCGTTTAAATATTATTTATTCGGACGGAAAATTCCGCTTCAAATTCTCTCTGCAGAAAAAAATATTGAAACAGAGGAAGAAGTCTCTGTGCTAATGAATGAGCTCTCAGTCAGAGACAAAGATATAAAGTAAAGGGAACCGAACACAGTTGACCTCCCTGACTGTGATCTCAATAATCCTGATGAAGTCAATATGAACGTTACTGAGGTCGTTGCATCGACTGGCTAATAAACAGCTCCGATTGCAGGGTGGTTCAGGCGTTCGACTTGGAATCTAAATTTGCTTTGATTGGAGACTTTTTTAACCGAAAGAACAGGCCTCAAAACTATTCAATGAGTTCCCAGGCAGGTACAATATTAAAAAGTAGGCTTAAACTGTCCAAAAAACAAGAGTGAACAATTTCAGTTTACAAAATGTGCGTCAGGACCACCTGGTGTCTGAGGAAATCGGCAACTAAGGCACTTCCGTAATTATAACAAATGTAAATAACCATTGCTCAAGCATAGCGAGCGATGGTGGTATAGTGGTGAGCATAGCTGCCTTCCAAGCAGTTGACCCGGGTTCGATTCCCGGCCATCGCATTGGTAATGTAGTTTTGACTTTATTTTGTGGACAAAATAAAATTCGAACGCGGCAATTGCCGATAAATACGCTTCCCGTTCTAATTTTATTTATTTCGGACCGAGAATTCGGTTTCAATTTCTTTATCCTGAAAACAATGTTGAAATAGAAGAATAATTGAACAAATGAATTCTCAGACAAACATAAGGACACCAAATAAAAATAGAGGAACACATGTCAGCTCACACACTGCTCACTGCACAATCCTGGTGCTTGATGAAGTTAACATGAACATCGCTGAGGTGATTACATCATTTTGAGAGATAAGCAGCTGCGTTGGCCGAGTGGTTAAGGCGTTGGACTCAAAACCATCGTTTCCTCGCGAAGGTTCAAACTCTGTGCGCAATGAGCGAGATTGGAAATGTTTAATTGGCTTCTCCAGGGCAGCCCATGATATTGAATTCTAATTTACTGTGGGCTCTTTCTATAAAGACCGGGAACTGTGCTGGCATCGACAATATAGGCCGAATGGCTTCTGTGCTATAAATTCCATGAGAAAAATCATGACTTGAGAAGAAAGAAAAAGAGCAGCACAAGGACAAAACAAGGACTTATTCCAGAGAAAGATTCTTGTGTCATGACACACAGGACATAAGAAATACACTTCATCAGAATACATTGAATGAATGAGAATTTCAAAATGCTGCTTAGATGATGAAATACCATGTTCATTCAAAACATGCTCCAAGCTGGACATGACTGGGCGTTCGGTATTCCTGCTTAAAACAGTTTGGGAATGGAACGAACATGTGGAACATAAGGAAGAATAATCATATTGGAACGTTAGTAAAAGAGGATTATAGACAATCATAAGACATCAGGAAATTTCATGTTAGAATTAATTTCAAAATGTCTATGGATTAAGTGGTCACTCAGCCCAGGACTCCAAACACAAGCGAAAAAGTGATGGAATATATTCAGATATTAGAGAATTCTGCAACCAAATCGATGTTGCTTTAAAATCTCCCAATAATTTCTGACAGATCCAACCGAGCTGGGCAGCTCATTGAGAAAGCAGCTGTTGCCATGTTTACGCATCAGATGTATTTCTGGCAGAAAATGATATCCGAGAGTGTGTGGAAAATGTGTGTGAGAGTCAGAACTGGGTCCGAAATGAAACCAGTGGTGGCGGCACAGAGCAACTGAAAGGAAGAGAGCGGATGGTGCAGAGACAAGCTGTTGTCAGCTCCCGGATCCTCCAGCTGTGTTTCTCTCTCCTCACAAACTCTCCCACTGCAATTAAAATTAGACTATCTAGATTCTCAGACTGACTTATTTCTGTTACTGAAATCCGAACGTTTCCTGTCGTGAAAATTCCATCTGATTTCAAGGCAGCAATTCCCACTTCAACCCGTTTCTTTGCTGCATTGATCGCGCTTTTGTCGACTGAAACCTTAAAATCGACCCAAACTTTCCCTTAAATTCTCTCTTCAGGTCTGAGCAGCGCGATCCAATGACAGGAGAATCTTGTGATTTGACACAAGAAGGACTGGGAAATCAGCCGCTGAGAGCGGACACACAAACACAGTAACATTAGTCTAACCCAGCCGCCCCTTTAGCACACTCTCGCTGACACAGTGTTCACCTCTGCACATTGACAGGTCAAACTGTGTCTCAGATTGACAGCTCCGAGGACAGGCTTTCCTCTCCTCTCGCTCTGTGCTGTGGATTCGGGGAGAATAATTGGAGTTTCCCAGCTCAGTAACTATTAAAGCCTCTGAGGCTGGCGATGCTCACAGTGTCTGTTCCCCAGATTCGGGGGGCTGCAGCCAATCAGAGTTGTGCCTGGTTTAACCCAGAACTGTTTGAAATTATGATCTTGTTCACAAGCTGAATTCTATTTGTTCAGATGAAGATACAGATGGTTTGCACTGCGTCATTAACCAACAAGATCCCCCCTTCATATACAGTTAACGAGTGGGGGTGGAGGGATAGACATGGACAGAGTGAGTGAGGGCGAAGATACACAGACGGCCAGACAATGTCTCAGTGGCTGAAATCCTTGTACATTCCGGCTTTATCCAGAAAGATTCTCTTGGAGATTCTCACTGATATTGTAACAGAGACACATTATTAATCCCACACTCAGGGACAGTGCTGCATTTTGACAGAAGGGATGGGGAGAGGCAATAGAAACTGAATGGCCCAGTTCTGAGCAGTGTGCAGGCTCAGAGTGACCAGAGGTTCAGAGAGATCTTGAAGGAGAGAGGCGAATTTGAGAGAGTTGTCAGGAAGGCGGATTGGATGCTTGGCTTCGGAAATGGAAGCCATGGTGTGGAAATGCCGTCTTTGGACTGGGGTAAACACAGTAAGAAGTAAGCCACCAAATAAATCTGTTGGACCTTATCCTGGTGTTGTGAGACTTCTTACTTCATAAATGGAGGCATTGAGTATAAAAAATGGGAAGTTATGCTCAATCTTTATAAAGCTCTGCTTAACTACAGCTGTTTTAGGATTGCACCCAGACCCGGTAACCACACTTTCGAAAGTATGTGAGGGTCCTTAGGAGATTTACTGCTTTGGATCCAGCGATGATGGATTTTAGCGAAAAGGTTTGGCTGGATAATTCGGATTTTCTCTCTTTGCAGCTGACGGGATTGAGTGGTGATGTAAGAGACGTGTAAAAGAGCATAACACATTGAACACAGGCCAAGTTGCTGGATTAGCTGCGAGCAGAAGGATTCAGGGACAGGCAGTGAAGATTTAAGACAGGATGTATAGGAGGCATCGGATCCCAACAGCGCGGAAGGAGGCCACTCGGCCCAGACATTCTGCGCCGACTCTCCGACGGAGAATCTCTCCCTGCAACCACAAGTAATTACCCTACTAATCCCCCCGACAAGAAGGGTCAATTCAGCCTGGCCAATCCACCTAATCTGCACATCGTTGGGGATGGGAGTAAACCGGAACACCCGAAGGAAACCCACGCACACGGGGAGAACGTGCAAACTCCACACAGACAGGCATCCAAGAATGTTAGTAATGAAATTCAGTTTTCTGCCGGTTACAAACGCTGGGGATTCCCCTTCAATTTGTGGCATCTGGAAATCAGCGAAGCATCCAAAAATAGGACTGACAATAAATATAACCACGGTAGGTATTCACATGGTACTGACATTCTGTGCAACGTTGTATCTGTTGACCGCGTGGCCTAATGGATAAGGCGTCTGACTTCGGCAATCGTAGTGATGATGCTATCAGAAAATTGCAGGTTCGAGTCCTGTCGCGGTCGTTTTATGCAGAAATCTGGTCGAAGTTCCGGAAAAAAACGAAATGTCCTTCTATAGCTGAAAACTCTGCATTTTCTTGCAAACATTGCCGGGCGCTATCTGAGAATGCACTTCCTTGTTGTTTTCTTCACTCAGGTTTTTAATCTCATTATTTTATTCTCCTCCCAAGAAATCAATCTTATCTTTGAGATCTTAATAAATCATTGATGCTCCCGAATGGAGCAACAGGCTTTGCAGCAAATGGTTTAATCAAATTCTGTGGAGGGAATTCTCACATCCTCAGGAAGGGGTTTAATAATGAGCTGAATGAACTGTTTCTGTTTACAGGGATGAAAGGTTATGTCACTGGGCTGGTAATCCAGAAGCGTGCACTAATCATTGGGAAGACGGAGTAAATCCCACCATTGGTGAAATTTAATTCATTGATTAAATCAATCTGGAATTGAAAGCTAGTATCAGTGATAGCGGCCTTGAAACTGTCGCCGATTGTTGTAAAACCTCATCTGGTTCACCAGTGCACTTTAGATAAAGAAGTCTGCCCTCCATGTGACTGCAGACCCAGAGCAATGAGGGTGACTCTTACCTGCCCTCTGAAATGGCCGAACAAGCCACTCTCAGTTGATGGACAATTAGGGAAAGGCAACAAATGCTGGTCCAGCAGGCGACACCAACAGCCCATAAAACGTAGAATAATTATGTAGAAAGAGAATGGCCTGGTAACGGATTGAGAAACTGGATGCTTCTTCTCCTGCAATAACAAGGCTGAGGGGGGTCTGATGATGGGCTGTAAATTAGTGAAAGATTTTGAAAAATTTCATTTCGATACAATAGGCCAGAGAAGGGCAGATAAAAATGTATCTCACTCTCATTGATGGTTGGTGGTTTTAGCACAATGATGTACATGCGACCAGCGTATCAGCGAATCCTAAGAGTGTGAGAGAAATTCCATCAGTAATGCTTCCCCGCCATCCTCCAGATTGAAGCGAGGCAGCATTCATGCTGGTGACTGGGAGGAGTTTGTTACTCATCGTTGAAAATGGCCAAAACATTTCCCTCAATCTACAGCACGCTTTTATGAGGCAGAATGGCGGGAGAGAAGAAAGTAACAGAGAAGAAAGCTCCATGGGCCGAGAATGGGCCTGTTCACTCACTTGAAGACCCATGGCAGTAATTCACGGCCCTGACTGGGTGTCATCCTCAAATCAAGAGACAGACAACGATAACAACTGCTTGTTACAAAATAACTATCATAAAAAAAGCCACGTCCAACATTAATATTGTTAAAACTTCCCGATAGTCTGAACAATTCTTGTTTATTCATACCTCTCTGGTCTGTGAGCTTCGCTCTTCCTGGGTGTGCTGACATCTACTGGCCGCAACCCAGAACCTCAACAGAGGGAAGACGTTCACATCAAGTGAGGGTGTTCCAGGAATAGGTCAATATGAAGAATTAATAAAGGGGTGTGATTGGATAGACCTCGTAATTTAATCATTAAATCCACTTTAGAAATCAATATTAAATTATCATTGAGTCGGCAGCATTTGCAATTTGCTATTGTCCAGAGCATTGGCAGTTGGCTCGTTGGTCGAGCGGTATGATTCTCGGTTAGGGTAATATTAGTATGCCAGTGCTTCCGGGTTTAAAACCCGGACAAGCCCAGCGATCGTTTATTAAATCGGGAGCAGGTTTGAGATCATGAGAAATCATTGCAGTGAATATGTCACTGCAGAACACGAGAAGAAACGATCACCAGATTTAAATTTCGTTTGACCATCCAAAGGTACTGAAGGATATGACACGGGAAATTTGCGAAGAGACTGGAAATAATTTTGGGTGGCACAGTGGTTAGCACTCCTGCCTCACAGCGCCAGGGTCCTACGTTTAATTGCGGCCTCGGTCCACTGTTTGTGTGCAGTTTGCACGCTCTCCCCATGTCTGTGTGGCTTCCCTCCCACAGTCCAAAGATGTGTGGGCTTGGTTGATCGGCCATACTAAATGGACCCGATTGTCAGCGGGATCAGCAGGGTAAATGAGCGTTACTGAACTAGGACCTGGGTGGGATTGTAGTCGGTACACACTCGATGCACCAAATGTCCTCCCTTCTGTACTTTCGGCATTCTACGATTGGAGACGATTAGCACAGCTGCATTTAATGGAAAGCTGGATAAGTGTTGGAAGGAGAATGGATTTCAGATACAAACAGATAATGTTACATGAAATGGGTGGGTGGAGGATCGGGTCGAGCAGTTTAAGAATTCGAAAAAATGGTCCCAATTTCACTTAGGTATCTTATTTATTGAATTCCTCCAGATCTACAAAGTGTCTGAGAGACTGGGAGACAATTAGTAATTCCCCAATCACAGGATGAACAAAACACAGGGTGATACAGAATGAATCATTCACTCATATACATCCACAGAGACTGACAGATAGACAATGAATTCCACACTCAAATCCTGCACCACACACTACGTGCGACAGAATGGTTATCACACCCATACACACGGAATAGTTACAGCACAGGAAAAGATCATCCGGCCCTTTGTGTCTGGGAGTTGGCTTTTATATAGAAGCTCAGTTATCCCAGCCCACATCATGAAAGCATGGCAGCAAAACTTGAAGAAGACACAATATATGTCGTTAAGTAATTTGTGGAGAGTGCGTAAGGAGCTTGCAGATAGCTACAGACAGGTTTTGTACATGGGCAGACACCTGGCAACTGGAATATAATGTGCAGTTATTCACTTTGGCAGGAAGATAACAAAATCAGATTATTACTCAAATATAGAACGGCTGCAGATTTCCAAGGTGCAGAGGGATCTCGGTGCTCGAGTGCACGAGTCACAAATAATTAGTATGCATGTTCAGCAAGGAATAAAAAAGGTTAATGGAATATTTGCTTTGTTACAAGCATTTAAGTGTGTGAGAAAAGAATGTAAGAAGTTTAACAACACCAGGTTAAAGTCCAACAGGTTTATTTGGTAGCAAAAGCCACACAAGCTTTCGGAGCTCTCAGCTCCTTCTTCAGGTGAGTGGGAATTCTGTTCACAAACAGAGCTTATAAAGACACAGACTCAATTTACATGAATAATGGTTGGAATGCGAATACTTACAACTAATCAAGTCTTTAAGAAACGAAACAATGTGAGTGGAGAGAGCATCAAGACAGGCTAAAAAGATGTGTATTGTCTCCAGACAAGACAGCCAGTGAAACTCTGCAGGTCCACGCAACTGTGGGAGTTACAAATAGTGTGACATGAACCCAATATCCCGGTTGAGGCCGTCCTCGTGTGTGCGGAACTTGGCTATCAGTTTCTGCTCAGCGACTCTGCGCTGTCGTGTGTCGCGAAGGCCGCCTTGGAGAACGCTTACCCGAATATCAGAGGCCGAATGCCCGTGACCGCTGAAGTGCTCCCCAACAGGAAGAGAACAGTCTTGCCTGGTGATTGTCGAGCGGTGTTCATTCATCCGTTGTCGCAGCGTCTGCATAGTTTCCCCAATGTACCATGCCTCGGGACATCCTTTCTTGCAGCGTATCAGGTAGACAACGTTGGCCGAATTGCAAGAGTATGTACCGTGTACCTGGTGGATGGTGTTCTCACGTGAGATGATGGCATCTGTGTCGATGATCCGGCACGTCTTGCAGAGGTTGCTGTGGCAGGGTTGTGTGGTGTCATGCTCACTGTTCTCCTGAAGGCTGGGTAGTTTGCTGCGGACAATGGTCTGTTTGAGGTTGTGCGGTTGTTTGAAGGCAAGAAATGGGGGTGTGGGGATGGCCTTGGCGAGATGTTCGTTTTCATCAATGACATGTTGAAGGCTCCGGAGGAGATGCCGTAGCTTCTCCGCTCCGGGGAAGTACTGGACAACGAAGGGTACTCTGTCCACTGTGTCCCGTGTTTGTCTTCTGAGGAGGTCGGTGCGGTTTTTCGCTGTGGCGCGTTGGAACTGTTGATCAATGAGTCTAGCACCATATCCTGTTCTTATGAGGGCATCTTTCAGCGTCTGGAGGTGTCTGTTGCGATCCTCCTCATCCGAGCAGATCCTGTGTATACGGAGGGCTTGTCCGTAGGGGATGGCTTCTTTAACGTGTTTAGGGTGGAAGCTGGAGAAGTGGAGCATCGTGAGGTTATCCGTGGGCTTGCGGTACAGTGAGGTGCTGAGGTGACCGTCCTTAATGGAGATGCGTGTGTCCAAGAATGCAACCGATTCCGGAGAGTAGTCTATGGTGAGCCTGATGGTGGGATGGAACTTGTTGATGTCATCATAGAGTTGTTTCAGTGATTGTTCACCATGAGTCCAAAGGAAGAAAATGTCATCGATGTATCTAGTGTATAGCATCGGTTGAAGGTCCCGTGCGGTGAAGAAGTCTTGTACGAACCTGTGCATGAAGATGTTGGCATATTGAGATGCGAATTTGGTCCCCATGGCTGTTCCGTGTGTCTGGATGAAGAGCTGGTTGTTGAAGGTGAAGATATTGTGGTCCAGGATGAAGCGGATGAGATGTAAAATTGCACCTGGAAACTGGCAGTTGTTGGCGCTGAGCACTGAGGCCGTTGCAGCAATGCCATCGTCATGGGGGATGCTGGTGTAGAGTGCCGAGACATCCATTGTGACGAGGAGCGCTCCTGGTTCAACTGCTCCATGTGTGCCGAGTTTCTGTAGGAATCCGTCGTGTCGCGACAAAAGCTGGGGGTTCTTTGTACAATGGGTTTCAGGATGCCCTCGACATAGCCGGAGAGGTTCTCGCACAGGTTCCCATTGCCCGATACGATGGGACGGCCGGGTGTGTTTGCCTTGTGTATCTTCGGGAGGCAGTAGAGATCTGAGGGTGTTCTGAAAGTCCCGATCAAAGGTCTTGATCAGAGTGTTGAGTTGACGGGTGTGTTCTTTGGTCGGATCTGCAGGTAACTGTCTGTAGTGTTCCTCGTTGTTGAGTTGTCGGTACACTTCTTTGCAGTAATCCGTTCTGTTCAGTATGAGGATGGCCCCTCCTTTGTCTGCTGGTTTGATGACAATGTTGCGGTTGGTCTTGAGAGCGTGGATGGCGTTACGTTGTGCTTGGGTGATGTTCGGGGCTGTCTTGTGAGTGCGGCTGATGAATTTGGTGTTGACGCACCTCCTGACGGCTTGGGCATACATGTCAAGTCGAGGGCAGCGGCCTTCCAGAGGAGTCCAATTCGACTCTTTATATGCTCTGTTTGTGAACAGAATTCCCACTCACCTGAAGAAGGGGCTGAGAGCTCCGAAAGCTTGTGTGGCTTTTGCTACCAAATAAACCTGTTGGACTTTAACCTGGTGTTGTTAAACTTCTTACTGTGTTTACCCCAGTCCAACGCCGGCATCTCCACATCATGAGAAAAGAATGTCATGCTTCAGTTGTACAGGTCATTAGTGAAGTATCACGAATATTGTCTGAAGTTTTGATGTCCATATTTAATGAAGGGTGGGAATGTGTTGGAAACGGTCCAGAAGAGAATTACCAGTCTGATATCATGAATAGTTCGACAGTGCAGAGAAGATTTACTAGGTTGATCAGAGGAAAGGTTACGCAGACTGGCTGGGCGTCTTTGTACCAGAGATACTCCGAGTGGGAGGTACCTTGTTCAAAGCACCTCAGATCTTGAATGGTCTTCACAAGTTGCACGTGGAAGTGATGTCTCTACTTGTGAGTGAATCCAGAACAACAGGCACTGAAAGAAAACTGAGCTTCTTCTTTTCGGATGGCAAATTCTGTTCTCTCGGAGCATTGAGCGACTTTGCAACTCTGCCTCAGAAGGCGGTGGAAGCGGGGATATTGAATATTTTTAAGCCGGAGGTACATAGATTCTTGTTTGGCAACAGAACCAAAGGTTATCGGGGATAGATAGAAATGTGGAAATCGAAACACAAGCAGATCAGCCATGATCTGAGTGAATGGCGGGGCAGGCTTGTGGGGCCGAATGGTCTACTTTTGCTCCTATTTCCTCTGTTGATGTGTATGTCGCCTGGTTGTAAATTGCCCTTGAACAGGATTGCTGAAATGCACCAATACTCACGGTTCACTCGGAGCACCGGAATGAAAGTAAAATATGGAAAAATTAACATCAGACCGTGGGATTCCCAGTTCTGTCAGACTGTATGGTTGCTTCCGGACTTTTGCAGAGATATTTTCTCTGCAATGAGTTCTCGGGAGCTCAGCACTGCTTCGGCTTTCGCTCATTGTCGCCCTCTTCATTGCAAGGAATTATCTTCTAAAAAAACGCCTGTCTGGGCTCGTCCGGGATTTGAACCCGGGACCTCTCGCATATTAATGCTACGCCCAAAGCGAGAATCATACCCCTAGACCAACGAGCCACCCGTTGGAGCCCAACGCAATGAAAACAACTTTTCAATGTATCCCAAAGTTTATCAACCATCTTTTCACAACGCAATTGTTTATCAACCACTTTTTCACAATGCAGCAGAGGTGTCAATGAACAATGTTCTATTTCACTGCCTGTTCTCGTGAAGATCAGAAGCAGTTATATCAATTTTCACTACTCGCCAAGTCAGCCGATGGTTGTGACTCGCCAGTCCCGTGTGTAATGTCATTCTGCCAGTCAGTTGGCATTTTAGGAGAAATTCGAAGTCATCCTGACTTCATCAGTGGCCTCATGGTTAAGGTGTGAATGATGTGAATCATGATGTGATTGAATGAGCCTCTGTTGGAGTTTTCATGCTGAGGAGAAACATGTGGGACATGGTCTGGGAATGTTTCACACCGCTCCATTCCTAACATTCCCTGACCTGATGGGATAGAAATTTCCTGTGTTTGAAGCAGCTACATTCGAAACATGTTCCATCTGGCTGGACATCCAGGAGCGATTGTGGGGGGAACCTTCCTCCCCAACTCTTCATGGATAGAAAATCAAATGGAAGGAGGCGGTTTGCAAGTTTCTGAGAAGTTGACGAAATGTCGAGTGGTTTTGGCGATGGTCTGTTTATCCATTGTATTCTGCACGGGTGGGTGCAAAACCGATTCTCACCATTAATCGACGGAACGTTTCGTACATTGTTTCTCTCTATTTGAACACACTTAGCTGTGTTCTTCCACACTTTCTGTGAACTGATATGATTTGAATCAATGTCGCTGAGAGAAACTCCAATTCCGACATTGAACATTTGGTTGAATACTCAGGGTTTAAGACAGAGGATCATGTTTCCCTATGAATCTGCTGTGTTTTCTTCATTATCTATTCCTCTATCAAGGTCTGCAAAGACAGCTAGTCTGCTTTGAGCAGAACATATATTGATTGGCTCAGCTCCTTGCATGTCACCGGATCGTTGGTCTCGTGGTCTGATTCTCGGCTTGGGGGATTCATAGAAGACTGGAGCAGCAGGAGACCATTTGGTCCTTCAAGCCTACTCCACCGTTCATTCCGATCATGGCTGATTGTCCAACTAAAGAGCCTAATCCTGCTTTTTACCCATAACCTTTGATCCCTTTCGCCTCAAGTGCTATATCTCGCCGCCTCTTGAATACATTCAATATTTTGGTATCAACTACTACCTGTAGTAATGAATTCCAGTCGCCGGAATTTGGCGACGAGGAGATTTTGACAGTAACTTCATTGCAGTGTGAATGTAAGTCTACTCTGACAAATAAATAAAATTATCTTATCTACAACCACTTTCACTGTTGCCTCACAGGGCCAGTGACCCGGTTTCAATTCTGTCCGTGATTCACTGTCTGTGTGGAGTTTCCAAGCCGGTTCCAACAAGATCGCGCATATCGACACAGACATCAAGTTTCTACAAAGATGCAAGAAAGCAGCAATCTCCACATGTGTGGAGTTCGCACATTTTTTCATTGCCCTCATGGGTTTCCTCAAAGATGTGCAGCTTTGGTGAATTGGCCATGCTAAATTGTCCTATAATGTCCCAGCATGTTTGGGTTAGGGGGAATATCGGGGTAATTACCTGGGGATAGAGTGGGATGCTCTGTCAGAGAGCCGGTACAGTCTCAATCGACTGCATGCTTCCTTCTGAAGTGCGATGACCCTATGCCTCCTATACTTTTTTAAATCTTCAGTGTTCCCAAAACTTTCTGCTCGCAGTTACTGCAACGATTTCCGCCTGAGTACTTTAGTTCAATATTAGGCACTAGGATTCTGTGTGAGAACCTCTCTGGCTAAGTCGAAGGCACCCTGAAATCCATCGAAAAGGAACCGCCAGCTTCTGAAGCGACACCACGAACTTCTTACAGAAACTCAGCACCCATGGAACAGTTGAACCAGGAATACTCCTCGTCACAACGGACGTCTCGGCACTCTACACCAGCATCCCCCACGACGACGGCATTGCTGCAACAGCCTCAGCACTCAATACTGACGCCGGCATCTCCACATCTTAGTTCAATATGTTATACACTTTTACGCATCTCTCAGAGCCGCACTTAATTCAGTTTACTTCACCGAGAGGAACTCTGGATTCTCCAAACAAACCTTGCAGCTAAAATCCCTCATCGCTGTGTCCATTTCAGTAAATCCCATTTACACCCTCCCAAGGACCCTGACACACTTCCTAAAATCGCCCCATCTCTTCTGTCAAAATGCAGCATTGTTCCTGAGTGTGGAATTAATAATGTGTCTCTGCTACAATATCAGTGAGAGCTGAGACTGCAATTTCTGTTTCTCCAAGAGAATCTTTCTGTATAAAGCCGGAATTTACAGGGATTTCAGTCACTGCGACATTGCCTGGCCGTCGGTGCCTCACTGCTCGAACTCACTCTGTCTCTGTCTATCACTCGAACCCCTTTCAGTAACTCTATATAAAGGTGGGATGTTGTTGCTTAGTAACTGAGTGCACACAATCCGTATCTTCATCTGATCAAATAGAATTCAGCTTGTGAACAAGATCACCATTTCAACCAGTTCTGGGTTAACCTCGGCACAGCTCTGATTGGAGACAGCCCCCTGAATCTCGGGAACAGACACTGTGAGCATTACTGGTCTCAGAGACTTTAACAGTTACTGAAGAGGGAAACTCCAACTAATCCCGGAGAATCCACAGCACAGAGCGAGAGGAGAGGAAAGCCTGTCGTGGGAGCTCTCAATATGAGACACAGATTGGCATAACAATGTGCAGATGTGAACCTGCTCCTTCCGTTCCCAAACTGTTATAATCAGGAATACAGAACGCCCAGTAATGACCAGCTTGTTGCAATGTGTTTGAATGAACACGATGTCAGATCATCTAAGCAGCATTTTTAAATTCTCATTCATTCAATATATTCTGATGAAATGTGTCATTGCATAAGAATCTTCCTCTGATTTGAGACCTTGTTTTGCCCTTATGCCCCTGATGCTGATTTTTAAAAAATTCTGTTCATGCTATGATTTTCCTCATGGAACCACAGGAAGAACAAAAGAAAGGTAACAGCCATACAAGGAACTTATTCGGCCTAGCTTGTCCATGCCAACCTGGGGATAATAAAGTGTCATTTCCTAGTTCACCCAGCTGCACCCGGCCCGGAAACATGCAGCTGAAAGCATGATGGAGATCCAAAACCTTCATACCAAACATTCACTAGGATTTGTGGCTCTGTGAAGCAGCCGAAGTAAACACTCCCAAACATAGTCTCTGCGAGCAAGGTTCGAACCTGCGTGGGGAAACCCTGTTGGATTCCTCCTCAGTAACGTTCAAATTAACTTCATCAGGCACCAGGATTGTGCAGAGCACAGTGTGTGAGGCAAAATTTGTTCCTGTCCTTTGTATCTTTGTCTCTGACTGAGAACTCATTTCTTAGGCCAGAGACTTGTTTTTCTATTTCAATAATTTTTCATCAGAAACGAATTACGTCCGAATAAAAACTGAAAAAGAGAAATCTCCATTTTATTTCAAGACTGTCAAATGTTGCGTTCGCCCTGTTTCTGTCCACTCGGTTTAAAACACAAGATGCCGCGGATAAGGTTCTAAATAAATTATTAAATCGATGGTTGGGAATCGAAACCGGGTCAACTCTTTAGAAAAAGCAGCCAGACTTACCACTATACCACCATCAGTCACTTTGCTTAAACAACCCTTATTTTCATCAGTTATAATTACGGAACTACCTTAGTTGCTGATTTCATCAAGCTCCAGGTGTGTCCATCGCACAGTTTATAAACTCAACTTGGCTTGTCTCGTTTTTTAGGACGGCTGCCACCTGTTTACTGTTGCTTCAGACTGAGAACTCATTGATTAGCTTTGAGGCATGTTCTTTGATTTAAACAAAGTTTCCACTGACAGCAACTTTAAACTGGATTTTACCTTGGACACACACGGATGATGACAATATTTCTGAGGCCAAAACATTGAATGTTTTCAAAGCAATTAGATATAGCACTTGAGGCAAACTGGAGGAAAGGATACGTGGATACAATGTGGGACCAGTTGGATGATGAGCCATGATCATAATGAAAGGCGGAGCAGGCTCGAAGGGCCGAATGGCCTTCTCCAGCGGCGATGTTATTTTTCTGTGTTCTTTTCACTGCATCTGTTAATTTGCAGAAAGTTCAGCTCTGACAGTGAATCTGGTTTCCTCCAGGCCCAATCGGAGGGTGGTCAGAAACTGTCTGTCACTGTCAGAAACTCCATTATCAGCGACTGTGGGATGATTATTTAACTGGCTGTCATTGGTTGTTGAGGGTGTGATTTACTGTTATCTATCAGTGCAGGAGAAACAAATAAAACAGGAAATCCAGAGATTCCGAGAGCAGATAATTTGTATTTTCACCCGAAAGAAACGCAATGACATCTGTAATCACTATAATAACTGAAAAAAAAAACAGATATGATTGGCTCTTGCCGCGGAACCTGGTGAACAGATGTGGTCCTGCACCATATGGACTCCAGCGGTTCCAGAAGGCAGCTCACCACCACCTTCCCAAGGGCAATTATGGATGGGCAATAAATGCTGATCCAGACAGCGACGCTCACATTCCATGAATGAATTCAAAGGCAATCTGCGGAAAGCGGGCCTCAGAGTGTTACTGAGGTGAAGAACAGTTACTGAGGTGAAGAACTATAACTAACCCCCTGTAATCCGGAGCAAAGGCTAAAAGGAGGGGAAATTCCGTCTGGGACCTTACATTTGGTGAAAGTTTTGTCCTGTGAATGTGTAGGTGTGAATATTGTGTAAGAAAGTGTGCATGTCTGTGTGGAGTTTGCACGTTCTCCTTGTGTCTGCGCGGGTTTCCTCTGGGTGTTCCGGTTTCCTCCCACAGTCCAAAGACGTGCTGCTTAGGTGCATGGGCTATGCTAAATTGCTCCTTAGTGTCCCAGGATGTGGAGGTTCGGGGGATTAGCGATGGTAAAATTGCGCGAAAGATGCTGTTCAGAGAGTCGGTGCAGACTCGATGGGCCAACTGGCTCCTTCTGCAATGCAGAGATTCTATGCATACAAAGTGTATTCACTTATGAAACCAAGAATCCCTTCCGTTTTCCTAGCGACTCTTTTAAAATTTCTTCTCATCTTCAACGATCTCTCTGAACCTTAGGTCCATCTGGACCTGCACACTGTTTAGAACTGGACCATTCAGTTTCTATTGCCTCTCCCCATCTTTGCTGTCAAAATGCAGCACTGTTCCTGAGTGTGGGATTAATAATGTGTCTCTGCTACAATATCAATTAGAGCTGAGACTGCAGCTTCTGTTTCTCCAGGAGAATCTTTCTTGATAAACCGGAATTTACAAGGAATTCTGTCACTGAGACATTGTCTGGCCGTCTGTGTCTCACTGCCCTAACTCACTCTGTCTCTTTCTATCCCTCTGCCCCATCTCATCCACTCTATATGAAGGCGGGATATTGTTGTTTAGTGACTGAGTGCACACAATCTGTATCTCATTTGATCAAATAGAATTCAGTTCGTGAACAATATCATCATTTCAACCAGTTCTGGGTTATCCCCGGAACAACTCTGATTGGCTGCAGCCCCCTGAAATTGAGGAACAGACACTGTGAGCATCGCCGGCCTCAGAGGCTTGAACAGTTACTGAGCTGGAAAACCCCAACTAATCCCCGAGAATCCACAGCACAGAGCAAGAGGAGAGGAAAACCTGTCCTGGGAGCTGTCAATCTGAGACACAGTTTGACCTGACAATGTGCACCTGTTCTTTCCATTCCCAATCCGTTTGAGCCAGGAAAACCGAACGCGCAGTAATGACCAGCTTGTAGCAATGTGTTTGAATGAACGCGATGACGTATCATCTAAGCAGCATTTTGATATTCTCATTCATTCAATTCATTCTGATTAAATGTCCTTCTTATGCTCTGTGTGTCTTTACATCAGAATCTTCCTCTGACGTGAGACATTGTTTTGTCGTTGTGCACCTGATGCTGATTTTTTTTTTCATTCTGCTCACGTTATGATTTTCCGCATGGAACCGCAGAAAGAACCAGAGAAAAGTACCAGCACAGAAGGAATCCATTCGGCCTATCACATCCATGCCAGCCCGAGGACACGCCAGGTGTCCTTTCCAAGCTCAGCTTCCGACACCCGGCCCAGAGCCATGCAGCTGAAAGCATGATGGAGATCCACATACTTAATAGAAAAAAAATGGCGACTTCGTACGTGCCTGAAGCAAACATTTCCAACCATAATCGCTGCGAGCAGGGTTCGAATCTGCGCGGGGAAACCCCATTGGATTTCGAATCCAACGCCTTAACCACTCGGCCATCGCAGCTACTTATTTTCCACAGTAATGTAAAAACCTCAGTAACGTGCATATATTAACTTTATCAGGACCAGGATTGGACAGAGCACAGTGTGTGAGCTGAAATTTGTTCCTCAACTTTTACTTTGTATCTTTGTCTCTGAATTCATTTATTAGGTCAGAGACTTGTTTGTTTCTATTTAAATTATTTTTCAGTGAAAACTAATTACGTCCGAAGAGAAAATGAAAAAAAAAGTATCTCTATTACTGTCGAATGTTGCGTTTGCCCTGTTTTTGTTCACTCGTTTGAAAATGCAAGAGGCCGCCGATAAGGTTCTAAATAAATTATCAATGCGATGGCCGGGAATCGAACCCATATCACCTGCTTGAAAGGCAGCTATTTTCACCACGATACTACCATCGCTCGCGCTACATAAGCAATCGTTATTTGCATTTGTTATAATTACGGAACTACCTTAGAACATAGATCATTACAGCGCAGTGCAGGCCCTTCGGCCCTCGATGTTGCGCCGACCAGTGGAACCAATCGAAAGCCCCTCTAATCTCCACTATTCCAATATCATCCATATGTTTATCCAATAACCATCTGAATGCTCTTAATGTTGACGAGTCCACTACTGCTGCAAGCAGGGCATTCCACGCCCTTACTACTCTCTGAGTAAAGAACCTACCTCGAAGATCTGTCCTATATCGCTCACCCCTCAATTTAAACCTCAGTTGCTGATTTCATCAGGCACCAGGTGTGCCGGTAGTAAACTGAAATTGGCTTGTCTCGTTTTAGCCACTTTTTTACTATTGTTTCATACTGGGAATTCATTGATCAATTTTGAGGCCTGTTCTTTCATTGAACAAAGTTTCCACTGAAAGTAAATTGAAGCTTAATTTTCCATTAGAAAGATCGTGATGGTGAGGATTTCATTTTAAGGGTGCCCACCTACTGTTATGACCTGCGATAACGAATTTAAGAAATCAGAACTGTGATGGCCAGGAACTGACCCTAGATCAAATGCTCGCACAGTCACCACTCCACCACCATCGCTCACCTGGTTCTGCCACCCACTCTGTAAGAAAGTTCAGCTCTGACAGTGAATCTGGTTTCTTCCGGGTCCAATCTGCGGATGGTCAGAAACTGTCTGTCACTGTAAGAAACTCCATTATCAACGAGTCTGGGATGACCATTTAACTGGCTGTTACTGGTTGTTGTGGTTGTGATTTACTGTTACCTGTCAGTGCAGGAGCAACAAATAAAACTATACAAACACTTATTTGGAGAAAGGGCTTCTCTTGTGGCACTGGGAGCATTTGCATAATGGATCGTAGAATCATAGAAACCCAACATTGCAGAAGGAGGCCATTCGGCCCATCGAGTCTGCACCGACCACAATCCCACCCAGGCCCTACCCCCACATATTTACCCGCTAATCCCTCTAACCGACGCATCTCAGGACTCTAAGGGGCAATTTTTAACCTGGCCAATCAACCTAACCCACACATCTTTGGACTGTGGGAGGAAACCAGAGCACCCGGAGGAAACCCACGCAGACACGAGGAGAATGTACAAACTCCACACAAACAGTGACCCGAGCTGGGAATCGAACCCAGGACCCTGGAGCTGTGAAGCAGCAGTGCTAACCACTGTGCTACCGTGCCGCCCAATATCTGGTCCTGTTCAGTTTGACGGCAGTCATGTCTGATGCACTTTGATTCTTGCATTTTTTACCCACGATATCCTTTCCCTGTCACGACATGTCATGTTTATTTGCTCGTTTGCTTAAATGTTGAACTGGAACCAATTGGCCTATTATTTCAGCAAGATGAACTTTCTACTCTGAGCGCTCGTTGTTGCAGTACGAGCGCTGCAGCTGCGGATCTGTGGTGCAAAGAATGGCATGTAGGATTTCTCATCATTGTTTTATTTAATTTAATTTGATTTGTTATTGTCACATGTATTAGTATACAGTGAAAAAGTATTTTTTCTTGTGCACTGTAGAGACAAAGCATACCGTTCATGGAGAAGGAAAGAAGAGACTGCAGAAGGAAAGAAGAGACTTGCTCATTGTTCCACTGGAGCAAGCTGAGAGGGAATGATTGGAGGCAGGAGTGCTGGTGAGAGATTGATTGAATTATTTATTTATTTAATTAGTCAGCTAGTGTGTGTTTTTTTTGGCCTTTACTTTTGCAGTAGTATTTTTCTTAAGTTTAAAGTGAAAACCGGAAGTGGGCTGCTAAGGAGTCTGGGAAGGGTTTTTTAAGTGCGCCAAGTATAAAAGGTAGGCTGCAGTATACAGCGGGCAGCGTCGGGAGCGGGCAGGGGAGTGCGTGGGAAGCAGAGCGTGAGCTATAAGGCTTTGGCTCACAGTGCTTAGGCAGAATGGGCGAGCAGGAGTGAGTTTAAATTCATTTTTGCACTTTCTACCTGGTACTGGCAAGGGGATGGGTGTGCAGGCAGTGCTATGTTCCTCTTGCACTATGTTTGAGGTGAGGGACGACGTCAGTGTCCCTGCTGATTACATCTGTGTGAAGTGCACCCATCTGCAGCTCCTCCAAAACCGTGTTAGGGAACTGGAGCTGGAGTTGGATGAACTTAGGATCATTAGAGACGCAGAGGTGGCCATAGACAGAAGCTTAAGTAATACAGTTACTCCGAGGAATGAAAACAGATGGGTGACGGTGAGAGGGGCTGGGAGGAAGCAGTCCATGCAGGGATCCCCTGTGGTCGTTCCGCTTAGCAACAAGTATTCCGCTTTGGATACGGTTGAGGGGCATGACATACCAGTGGTGAGCCGCAGTGAGAGGATCTCCAGCACTGTCTCCATCTCTGTTGCTCGGGAGGGTAAGGGGCAGAGCGGGAGGGCAATAGTTATTGGGGACTCGTTAGTTAGAGGGATAGATAGGAGGCTCTGTGGCAGGAAAAGAGACTCACGGATGGTATGTTGCCTACCGGATGCCAAGGTCCGTGACGCCTCGGACCGTGTTTTCTGGATTCTGAAGGGGGAGGGGAAACAGTCACAAGTCGTGGTACACATTGGTACCAATGACATAGGTAAGAGAAGGGACGGGGATTTAAAGCAGGAATTTCTGGAGCTGGGCTGGAAGCTGAGAGCCAAGACAAAACATGTGGTCATCGCTGGTACGTTGCCGGTGCCACGTGATAGCGAGTTGAGGAACAGGGAGAGAGTGCAGTTAAACATGTGGTTGCAGGGATGGTGTAGGAGGGAGGGTTTCAGATACGTGGATAATTGGAACACATTCTGGGGAAGGTGGGACCTGTACAAACAGGACGGGGTGCACCTGAACCAGAGGGGCACCAATATCCTGGGAGGGAAATTTGATACCTCTTCAGGGGGGTTTAAAATAATTTGTCAGGGGAGTGGGAAAAGGAGTTGTAGTCTGGAAGTCAGTGAGGGTGGTGAGGTATTGGGGAAGGTACCAGGGTCAAGGGTGGGTACCGGTAGACAGGAAGGTGGGTTGAAGTGTGTCTACTTCAATGCAAGGGGCATCCTGAACAAGGTAGATGAACTTGGGGCGTGGATTGGCACTTGGGACTACGATGTTGTGGCCATTACGGAGACGTGGGTAGAACAAGGACAGAAATGGTTGTTGGACGTTCCGGGGTATAGATGTTTCAGTAAGTGTAGGGAAGCTGGTAAAAGAGGTGGAGGAGTAGCATTGTTAATTAAGGACAGTTAAACAGCTGCGGAAAGGCACTTCGAGGGGGATCTGCACACTGAGGTAATATGGGCTGAGGTTAGAAATAGGAAAGGAGCGGTCACGTTGTTAGGAGTATACTATAGGCCTCCAAATAGTAATAGAGATGTGGAGGAAGAAATTGCTAAGCAGATTATGGATATGTGTGGGGGTCACAGGGTAGTTGTCATGGGGGACTTTAACTTTCCAAATATTGATTGGAACCTTTGTAGGTCAAATAGTTCGGATGGGGCAGTTTTTGTGCAGTGTGTGCAGGAGGGTTTCCTGACACAATATGTGGATAGGCCGACAAGAGGTGAGGCCACATTGGATTTGGTACTGGGAAATGAACCGGGCCAAGTGTTAGATTTGGTTGTGGGAGAGCACTTTGGAGATCGTGACCACAATTTGGTATCTTTTGTTATTGCAATGGAGAGGGTAGGGCCGTACGGCAGGGCAAGGTTTACAATTGGGGGAGAGGTAATTATGATATGATTAGGAAAGAATTAGGGGGCATAAGTTGGGAACAGAAACTGTCAAGGAAAGGAACTAATGAAAAGTGGAACTTTTTCAAGGAACAAAGACTGGGTGTCCTTGATAGGTATGTCCCTGTCAGGCAGGGAGGAAATGGCCGAGTGAGGGAACCATGGTTCCTGAAAGAGGTGGAATGTGTTGTGAAAAGGAAGAGGGAAGCTTATTGAGGGATGAGGAAACAAGGTTCAGATGGCTCGATTGAGGGTTACAAGTTAGCAAGGAATGAGCTGAAAAAGGGGCTTAGGAGAGCTAGGAGGGGACATGAGAAGTCCTTGGCGGGTCGGATCAAGGAAATCCCCAAGGCTTTTTACTCTTATGTGAGGAATAAAAGAATGACCAGGGTGAGGTTAGGGCCGGTCAAGGACAGTAGTGGGAGCTTGTGTAGGGAGTCAGTAGAGATAGGCGAGGTGATGAATGAATACTTTTCTTCAGTATTCACCAAGGAGAGGGGCCATGTTTTTGAGGAATAGAAGGTGTTACAGGCTAATAGGCTGGAGGAAATAGATGTTCGGAGGGAGGATGTCCTGGCAGTTTTGAATAAACTGAAGGTCGATAAGTCCCCTGGGCCTGATGAAATGTATCCTAGGATTCTTTGGGAGGCACGGGATGAGATTGCAGAGCCTTTGGCTTTGATCTTTGGGTCCTCGCTGTCCACGAGGATAGTGCCAGGGGACTGGAGAATGGCGAATGTTGTTCCTCTGTTTAAGAAAGGGAATAGAAATGACCCTGGTAATTATAGACCGGTTAGTCTTACTTCGGTGGTTGGTAAATTGATGGAAAAGGTCCTTAGGGATGTGATTTACGACCATTTTGAAAGATGCGGATTAATCCAGGATAGTCAGCATGGATTCGTGAAGGGCAAGTCATGCCTCACAAATTTGATAGAATTTTTTGAGGAGGTAACTAAGTGTGTCGATGAAGGTAGGGCAGTTGATGTCATATACATGGATTTTAGTAAGGCGTTTGATAAGGTCCCCCATGGTCGGCTTATGATGAAAGTGAGGAGGTGTGGGATAGAGGGAAAGTTGGCCGATTGGATAGGTAACTGGCTGTCTGATCGAAGACAGAGGGTGGTGGTGGATGGAAAATTTTCGGATTGGAGGCAGGTTGCTAGCGGAGTGCCACAGAGATCAGTGCTTGTTCCTCTGCTCTTTGTCATTTTTATTAATGACTTAGAGGAGGGGGCTGAAGGGTGGATCAGTAAATTTGCTGATGACACCAAGATTGGTGGAGTAGTGGATGAGGTGGAGGGCTGTTGTAGGCTGCAAAGAGACATAGATAGGATGCAAAGCTGGGCTGAAAAATGGCAAATGGAGTTTAACCCTGATAAATGTGAGGTGATTCATTTTGGTAGGACTAATTTAAATGTGGATTACAGGGTCAAAAGTCGGGTTCTGAAGACTGTGGAGGAACAGAGAGATCTTGGGGTCCATATCCACAGATCTCTAAAGGTTGCCACTGAAGTGGATAGAGCTGTGAAGAAGTCCTATATTGTGTGAGCTTTTATTAACAGGGGGTTGGAGTTTAAGAGCCGTGGGGTTATGCTGCAACTGTACAGGACCTTGGTGAGACCACATTTGGAATATTGTGTGCAGTTCTGGTCACCTCACTATAAGAAGGATGTGGAAGCGTTGGAAAGAGTGCGGAGGAGATTTACCAGGATGCTGCCTGGTTTGGAGGGTAGGTCTTATGAGGAAAGGTTGAGGGAGCTAGGGCTGTTCTCTCTGGAGCGGAGGACGCTGAGGGGAGACTTAATAGAGGTTTATAAAATGATGAAGGGGATAGATAGAGTGAACGTTCAAAGACTACTTCCTCGGGTGGATGGAGCTGTTACAAGGTGGCATAACTATAGGGTTCGTGGTGGGAGATACAGGAAGGATATCAGAGGTAGGTTCTTTACGCAGAGAGTGGTTGGGGTGTGGAATGGACTGCCTGCAGTGATAGTGGAGTCAGACTTTAGGAACATTTAAGCGGTTATTGGATAGGCACATGGAGCACACCAGGATGATAGGGAGTGGGATAGCTTGATCTTGGTTTCAGAGAAAGCTCGGCACAACATCGTGGGCCGAAGGGCCTGTTCTGTGCTGTACTGTTCTATGTTCTAGAATGTAGTGTTACAATCATAGCAAGGGTGTCGAGAAAGATTAACGTAATGCAAGGGAGGTCCATTCAGAGGTCTGATGGCAGCAGGGCAGAAGCTGTTCTTGAGTCGATTGGTAGGTGATCCTAGACTGATGTATCTTTTTTCCCGATGGAAGAATGTGGAAGAGAGAATGTTGTCTGGTGAGACATTCAAAGTTGTGGGTCAGAATCTCATCGAAGTCGGCTTTTTAGGTAAAGTTTGAAGAAATCAGGAACTGGTGTATCAATGCTCTCAGAGAAGTGAAACTGCCGACTGGAACTTCATGAGAATGCCTATAGGGCAGAAGGAAAACACTTGGTCCGTCGGGCCTGCACCGACAACAATCCCACCCAGCCTGTATCCTCGTAACCCCACATATTTACCGTGCTACTCCCCCTGACACTGAGGGACTATTTAGCATAGCCAATCCTGCTAATACGGTGCTAATTTTCATGGCTGAGCTGCCTATTCTGGAAAGACAAAATCTGCCATTCGGGCCGCAAATGAAGCTGGCGTCTGCTTTCGATCTTCTGAAACCACATGTTAATCTGGTGGCAAACTCCTGTCCAAAACTGGCGTCCTGATGTGAATCGAGTTTCTCATCGGATGAGAAAAATGGGAATGTGGAATTATTCTGGACCATTCACCCGTCAAGCCTGTGTCCCCAAACTTCATCTTGGTTCCGTGAACCTCAAAATACTGAACGAATCATCAGTTCACCGGCAATAAAGAGACAAAACATATACACCACCGAAGAGGATGGGACGCGAACACAGTACAACGGATTAGCAGTCCATCGCCTTAACCACTCGGCCACGTCGTCATACCGTGATTGTTCCCCAAACCACCTCTTGTGTTTTAACATCCGTAACAAAGAACACATTTCTCCCGCAGGATAACGTTCCCTTTCCGCTTTCTCGTTAATCTTGATTCGCTGTTACGTTTCCATTTGATGTAAATCCAGAGAAAGTAAAGAGAGAGACAGTTCACCTCTCTGGTCCCGATATGGTTTTGAATTCTCTGAACATGAACCTGATGTAAAACGCTATTAGCGCTGTGAGTTTGTGGCGCAGCGGAAGAGCGTTTGACGTCAGAATAGCGGGCTGCGTGTTCAAATCACAGAGCTTTTCGACGCAGGTCTTTGGATTTTGGTTGTTTGCAATTGTTCCTGAAATGGCAAATTCCAAAAACTGTGATAGAAATGAAATTTTAGGGATGATCCCGTTCGCATGCTCAGTTTATTTTTTTGCACACTTTTATATTTGAACAATGTGTCAGGAATATGATTCGTCCATTGTTTGTAAAATTGAAGCAAGGTCGACAGTCCCACTTGTTTCTGGGAGCCATCAATGGGGAGAGCTGACTGGCTGTGATTCACACCTCAGATGAGGAGCAAGGCTGAGAAGGCGGGGCCTTCATGAACAATCTCAACTGATACAGGAATTGATCCCGCAACTGAGCTAAACTGGGACAAATGCGCTGGACGACTCATTGGTGAAAATCAAGAAGATGAAGCAAATGGACTGCGGAGAAAACCCAGATTTGCCTTGGGGCAGCAGCAGAATGCTTCTATTCGATGGAGTGAGTACATGATAGCAGAAGATGGTTTTGATCCATCGACCTCTGGGTTATGGGCCCAGCACGCTCCCGCTGCGCCACTCTGCTTCGAAAGTTGATCCCTCCCTGCTTATTACTGCTACCCGCGAGCCAGGAAACTATTCACTGTCTCTTTTTGTTTCAAACAAGGCCCACGTGTTGGAAAGGACACAATGGCTGGATAATAACACATAACATCACCCCGAATGTAACAGACAGACGGAACAGCAGTAAAAGACTATTCGGGCACACACACAATGAGAGACAGAAAAGCTTCAAGCAAAGCAGCAAGATACTGAGATGGAAAAGCTGATTATGTATGAAAAGGGACTTTCTGTTCCACAAAGATAGGCCCTGTTTTGAAATGTATTTCCTGTTGTGTAACTGTGCTCTCTGCTGGGAAACTGTTCTCTCTGTTTGGAACTATGACTCTGTCGTTGACAGATCTTCACTGTGGTTCTGACAAATTCTTCCCTGTTCTTTAAATGTGTTCCCGGTTTGTAAATATGTTCCGTTTTGAGCAGAAGTTTTCCTTTTGTGTGAAATGTTCTCTGTTGTTCCGTGAAGATGTTTACTGTGGGAAAACAATCGACGGAAATTTCAAGGCCGCCATTTCTGAGGCTTGCTTTCAATTCCAGCTTTGTTTGGGCCGAATGGCCTACTCCTGTTTCTGTTTTCTATCCATGTGCCTATGTGTTAAATCAGTGAATTTGAATTTCACCAGCTGCCATGGTGGGATTTACTCCGTGTCCCCAAAGATTAGCGCGGGCATCTGGATTACCAGCCCAGTGACATCACCTTTCATCCCTGTAAACAAAAACAAAGAACAAAGAGCAAAGAACAATACAGCACAGGAACAGGCCCTTCGGCCCTCCAAGCCCGCGCCGCTCCCTGTTCCAAACTAGCCCATTCTTTTGTATCCCTCCATTCCCACTCCGTTCATGTGGCTGTCTAGATAAGTCTTAAACATTCCCAGTGTGTCCGCCTCCACCACCTTGCCTGGCAGCTCATTCCAGGCCCCACCACCCTCTGTGTAAAATACGTCCTTCTGACATCCGGAAGCAGTTCATTCAGCTCAGCATTAAACCTCTTCCTGAGGAGATTAGAATTCCCGCCACAGAATTTCAATTAGCCGATCGATACAAAGCATTTTGTTCTCGTTTGGAACATTACCAATTTATCCAGATCAAACACACATTGTGGAATAGTTCTGATCTAACAATACTAAGATAAGTGAGAATCAAATGAACAAAGTTACAAGGAAAGTAATTCTGTTTGGAACTAACGGTGGATTTCAGTTAACGGGCGAGAGCTCGGTTTTCAGGAGGTTCCACCAGATTTCTGTATAAAGAGACCGGATTCGAACCTGCAATCGTTAGATACCAGCATGTACTGTCGCGAAATTAATCGCTTTACCCGCTAGTCTACGGTCAGGCAGAGCTGCCCGTTTGTGGAATTTGTGGAAAATTCCTTATTCAGTCCTGTTCGTTCGCCTCCCCCCCAACCGCCCCCCCACCCCCCCCCCCCCCCCCACCACCCCCACCCCCAACCGCCCCCCACCCCACCCCACCCCACCCCCTCCGCCCCCAACAATCATCTCTTTTTCTGCTGCATCGATGACTGTATCGGTGCCGCGTCCTGCTCTCGTCTGCACCTCGACAAAAAATAGCTGCTTTCCTTCCAATTTCCACAGTCGCACCTTCACATGGTCCATCTCTCACACTTCCCTACCCTTCCTTGACCTCTCTGTCTCCAATTCTACACAGACTGACCACCTGTAATTAAAACCCGATTGACTCACACGTCGAGTACAGATCCTCATTCCCCGCTCCCTGTCAGGACGCCATCCCCATTCTCCTAGCTTCTGAACCTCAGTCGCATTTGTTCCCCTGATGCCTCTTTCCAAAGCAGCGCTCCTGATATGGACTCCAGCTTCCTGAAACCAGGGTGACTCCACCCCCACCCTCGGTGTTTGACTGGGCGCTCAACCATGTCCCATTTATCTCCCGCACCTCTGCCCTCACCCCTGCCCTCACCCCTTCCTCTCCCAGAGCCACGATCGGCTCCCAAAAGATAGAAATCAAATAGATTTTCTCATTGTCTTCTTTTCCAACATTTCGTCGATACCTTCACGAAATCCAATAGGAATAGCGATCATTTTTTCAGGCAGTGACCAACCCTCTGGAAGTGATCAAAGAGAATGAACAGCTTCAAACGCACTCGCTGCAAGTCGGGTTTGAAACTACGCGAAGAAACCCCATTGGATTTCAAATGCAACGCCTTAACCACTCGACCATCGCAGCTGTAACCGCCTGCAAATTTATGAACAGCTGATTTCTTTAAACTTTACCTTTGAATGTCTCACCAAACCATGACACGCTATGGGTTGCGCCACAAAGCCACACCAGGAGCCGTTATTCCGAATCCCCACATGGTTATTTCTGACGTCGTCGAACAGACAGTTCAAAAACTCAGTGAAATGTTTTGGGAAGTCCTGTGGTTGTTAAAAGAGCTACAGAAATTCCAGTAGAACTCCGAAAGGACACAGACATGCTGGTGGAATGGGGGGGGGGGGGGGGGGAGGGGGGGCATATGGCAGATGAAGAATGAAGTGATTCATTTTGATGGGAAGAACGCAAAGAGGCAATATAAAATAAAGGGTATAATTCCAAATCGGGATGCAGGGAAAGCGGGAAATGTGTGAACCTGTGTATAAATCATTGAAGGTGGCAGGACAGGTTGTTAGAGTCGGACATTATCCTCAGATTTAAAAATGAAGTCAAGATGTTGATACAAATTTATTGCAAACAAAATCCAGATGTATTATTAGATCGCACATTAGATATTCCCAGCATTGCCCCTCCGCATGAGGTGTGGTAGCACTTGGGCTAAATCACCACGAGTAAGCTCTCCCCATTGAGGGGGAAAGCAGCCTCTGGGCATTGGCAACAACGGCGACTTTACCTTTATATCTGTGTCATATTCTTTGATTTTATTTGATTTGATTTATAATTGTCACATGCATTAATAGACAGTTAAAGTAATGTTCATTGCATGCTATGCAGACAAAGCATACCATACATATAAAAGGAAAGGAGAGTGCACAATGTAGTGTTACAGTCACAGCAACGTGTAGAGAAAAATCAAATTAATACAAGATAAGTCCAATCAAAATTCTGATGGCAGCAAGGAAGAAACTGTTCTTTAGTTGGTTAGTGCTTGTCCTCAGACTTTTGTCGCTTTTTCTCGACGGAAGCCGGTGGAAGAGAGCATGTCCAGAGTGCGTCGCTCCATGATTAAACTGGCTGTTTTTCCAAGGCAGGTGGAGGGTGGGGTGAGGTTTGAAGGCAATGCTGCAGGGTGCTCAGTGTGAAAACAGCCGATTTTAAAGCACGTGTGTCGGAAAGTGAAGGGTAAACCTGTCTGTGTGAACATCACAGAAAAGCTCTGTCTGGTGCTGTGTCCAAGAGACAAGTTTTGTGTTGTCAGTAAATTAACTCCTGTAATGAAGGCACAAAATCTGAAACAGGAAATGCTGGAAATATTCAGCAGCTCCGAAAGCAGCTGTGGAGAAATATTCCTGTTGCCAGGATGAAAGCCTCCAATTGCATTGTTCACGTTACTCAGACCTCTCAATCTTAGCACCTTCTTGCAAGGAACACGTAGGGCGGGAATTGGGTCTTTGTTGACTTGAGCAAATAGAGCAATGCACAAGCCTAGTAAACAGGAGATCTCGGTATCAAATCCCAGCGAGAGCCTTGAGTCCTTTCAAGTGATCAGTGCAATTGTGCAAGTCACAATGTCCCATCCTTGCTAGTCAATATTGTCTTTACCTTTACAGTGGATGATCTACAAAGATGAAACAAAAACATGTTTCGAGACTCCCCACAAATATATCTACTATTTATTTACTCGATCAGGTATTTTCATCATTTTGCAGAAAAACAATAATCTGCAATAAAGCCAATGCTGTAAATTCTACAAATACAACTTTCCATTTTTTTTTCCTCAGGGAATTTTTAACACAGTCGAATGGCCTTACAATCATACAATCCCAACAGTGCTGAAGGAGACCATTCTGCCCATCGAGTCTGTACCGACTCTCCAACAGAGAATTGCACACAGACCTATCCCCGCGTCGCCACGCATCCACCCCGCTAATCTACCTATACAAACACCTTCGGGATCAAGGGGCAATCGAGCATGGGCAATCCACCCAACTTGCTCATCTTTGGACTGTGGGAGTAAACAGGAGCACTTGGTTTCCTGAGATATCTTGCCTGGGTGAATGCAACTTGAACAGCACTACAGAAGTTGAGCACCATCCAGGACAAAGCATCCCACTTCATTCGCTTCCCATGCATAAAAATTCACTCCCTCCACTACAGCAGTGCGCACCATCTACACAATGCACTGCAGCAACTCAGCAAGGCTCCTTTGCCAGCAGCTTCCAAACCAATGACTACGACAGCCTGGAAGGACAAGCGCAGCAGACACACCAGAATAACACCACCAGGTTGCAGGGCACTGATATTCATTTATTGAGTGTAGTTATTTGTAAGTTGTTGTTGTTGCGTGTGTGTGTTCTTTAATCCTCTTTATCTTCCAAAAGAAGTGAAATATCTAATTGAAAAAGATGCTACTATTTCTAACCCAACCAGCGAACGTTGTATCAAACTTAAAGAAAGCCCCCGGGGTTTGTGATTTATTCTCGAGTTAGTGGTTTCCCTGGGAGCCGAGGCAACAGAAATAGCGTGGAGAGTTGGCAGAGCAGGAAGCTGAATCACATCATTGAAGCAGCAAACTGTTTGCCACGAATCTGACCCAAAATCCAACGCTGGTGGGTCTCGAAACCACAACCTTTGAATGGCTAACTTGCTATCATGTAGAAGCCCAACGCGCTTTCCATTGCGCCACAGAGCTGCGTGACGGAAGTTTACTTTACTTGTCCATATATGGATTTTTGACAACGTAGAAACAATTCGTATTTTCACCAATCTCGTAGTTAAAACGTCAAGAACTGTTCAGAGGAACTTCATTGATTGCAACTCGTGTTGGAACATCTTATGTCTGTTGAGACAGTTGTGGAAATACACACTTTTATACAGGAAATGTGTCCATCACAGAATGATCCTCCCTCTCTCTCTTCCTCATTCTTCTGTACAGCTTGGAGTCAAATCTCGCAGGCTTGATAGTCGGGAGACACGTTCTACTCTATCTGCCACAGGGCTGATCAGAACCTGTTCCCTGTTCCAGCAAAACATCTGCACAGAACACAACGCAAAGCTGGAAGCTGGAAATCTGAAACAAAAACAGAAAATGCTGGAAGTGCTCAGCGGATGAGGCAAACTTTTTGATTAATGGAGATTTCTGGAAAACAAATTCCTGAAGCACAGCACAGCTGCACAGTTTAAAGTTTCCTTTCATCCACAATGGATGGGCCATTCTATGATTTTGAATAATCCAAATTGACAATGCGCATTGTTATTCTAGTGGCCACAGCCTGATAACCACTCCAGGCATTGATGTCGCCCTTGGATTTTAAATTTGTAAATCCATTCTCTATCTTTTAGAGCTGCAATTGAATCTGTATCTATAACCCATTCAGTTCATTGTGAGTGAGAAGGAGAATTGAAGATACATTTGGATAATTTTCCTTTGACTGAATTTGTACAGAAGCATAAAGGCGGGCATCACACACAGCACTTCATGAAACTCACCCGCTCAAAGCTTACAGTGTTTAATCAAGGGATGGTTCTATTTATTCATTTATTATTAATGGAGAATAGAAAAGTTGGAACTGTATGCAATCTGGGCAATATAACTGAGCAAAGTGAAACACAATGGGGACTGGGCACGATAAGCCTCCCATGGGCAAAAGACAAAGTGGAGGTGTGACGTTGACTGCCTTGTGAGACGGAGCAGGGAAATGTTGTCGGATGAAGATACATAGGAAAGTCGGAGTGCTAAATGTTTAATGATCACTGTACAAGCAAAAGGTGCAATGCAGACTGCAGGCTGGATATTCAATTCTTACTATCCGAAACAACAGTGATTCAAAATGCCACTTCGTTCAAAACATAATGCCAACCGGCACTAATACATTCCGTAAAAAGCATAGCCTTACTGATTTATATAATTTAAATGATTTAATTTCATTACAGAGGAAAGCAGCGTCGTGGTAGATTTCAAAAAGATACGGCCAACAGATTTAGTATTTCTAAATTCCTCCGTCCCGGGTTCAATATAATGTGAACAATTCTTGTCTGTTGTGTCCCTCTCTGATGTCTGAACTTCAGTCTACCAGAGTGTGCTGCCATCCACTGGCCGCAATACAGAACTGTAGTAGCGCGGGAAAAAATGCACATTAACTGTCGCTGTTGACCGACATGTAGTTGGTCAAAGAAGACAGAGGGTAGCAGTGGAAAGTGGCGTTCCTCAGGGATCAGTGTTGTGACCTTTGCTGCTTGTAATATATATAAATGATTTGGAGGAAAATGCAACTGGTTTGATTAGTAAGTTTGCGGACGACACAAAGGTTGGTGGATTTGCGGAGAGCGATGAGGACAATCAGAGGATACAGCAGGATATAGATCAGTTGGAGACTTGGGCGGAGAGATGGCAGATGGAGTTTAATCCGGACAAATGTGAGGTAATGCATTTTGGAAGGTCTAATACAGATAGGAAATATACAGTAAATGTCAGAACCCTTATGAGTATTGATAGACAAAGGGATCAGGTACACAGGTCACTGAAAGTAGCAATGCAGGTGGAGAAGGTAGTCAAGAAGGCATACAGCATGCTTACCTTCATCAGCCGGGGCATTGAGTTTAAAAATTGGCAAGTCATGTTGCAGCTTTATGGAACCTTAGTTAGGCCGCACTTGTTCAATTCTGGTCACCATACGACGCGAAGGATGTGGAGGCTTTGGAGAGGATACAAAAAAGATTTACCAGGATGTTGCCTTGTATGGAGGGCATTAGCTATGAGGAGAGGTTGGAGAAACTTGGTTTGTTCTCACTAGAACGACGGAGGTTGAGGGGCGACCTGATAGAAGTCTACAAGATTATGAGAGGCATGGATAGAGTGGATAGTCAGAAGCTTTTTCTCAGGGTGGGACAGTCAATTACTATGGGGCACAGGCTTAAGATGCGAGGGGCAAGGTTTAAAGGAGATGCACGAGGCAGATATTTTACACAGAGAGTAGTGGGTGCCTGGAACTCATTGCCGAGGGAGGTAGTGGAACCGGATATGGTAGTGACTTTTAAGGGGCGTCTTGACAAATACATGAATAGGATGGGAATAGAGGGATATGGTCCCCGGAAGGGTAGGGGGTGTTGGTTCAGTCGGGCAGCATGGTCGGTGCAGGCTTGGAGGGCTGAAGGGCCTCTTCCTGTGCTGTAATTTTCTTTGTTCTTTGTTCTATAACTTCGAAGTTGGTATTACCTGGAGCATTTGAATCGACGAGCACAGACGTACTAAAGGGCAATCGAGGTAATGAGACGTTGGAGAATGAATTTCAGAGGTAAGCAGATGATGTTCCGTTGAAGATTTTGAGTAGAGGACCGTGTGGAATCATATACTAATTAGAACAAAAGGCCCAGTTTCAATTAGGTATCTTCCGGGTAGAATATGTACAGATTTGCAAAGTTTCTCAGATAGAGAGAGAGCGATACAGAATGAGTCCAACAATACATATAGAATCTTAGAATAGATACAACAGAGAGAGGGAGAGCATTCGGCCCTTTGCCTGTATGCTGGGCTGTACAAGAACATCTCAGCTCATCCCTTTCCAAGTCCTTGCCTCAAAACCCTGGAAATCCTTTCACTTCAGGTGCTGATCCCATTCTCCCTTGACAACCCGGATTTGATGCTGCCTCGACCACCCCCCCCCCCCCCCCCCGCCCCCCCAGGCAGTGCATTCCAGGTTCTAAACACTCAGCACATTAAAAACCATCTTTCTCTCCTCTGGCAATGGGAACAATATTTCTTCATCTCCTCTTCTTAGACTGCACCCACCAACCCACCACCTCTACCATCTCGAAGGACAGCAGCAGTAAATACATGGGAACACCAGCACTGCAAACTCCCCCTCAAGGCACTCACCGTCCTGACTTGGAAATACATTGCGGCTCCTTCACTGTCGCAGTGGCAAAATCCTGAAAGACTGTTTGGCTAACAGCACTGTGGCTCTACCGACACCTCAGCGACTGCAGCAGTTCAATAAAGCAGCAAACCACCTCCTTCTTAAGGTCAGTTAGAGATTGGCAATGAATGCTGGCCTCGTCAGTGATGCCCTCTCGAAATGAATAAAACAAAAAAAAAACTCGCAACTACAACTGGAGACAGACAGATACAGAACAAATCTCACTCACGTGCCTTTGTTGGATACAATATGAATCCGCAAATCACATTCACTAACAGAGGGTAAAATGCAGTCGAAATTGGGCGATCGTTATCCAGTTGCAGTTTAACCAGTGTTTTATACAAGAACAGAAAACATCTTCACACAACATGCGACATTTTAACCCAATATGGAACATCATGAGACCAGATAATTAACTTTCTGCCGAACAGAAAACATCTTCACGGAGAATATTTTCACACAACAGGGAACACGTTTACAGAGCAGGGCATATATTAACAAAGCATTTTTTAAAAATTACACAAGATGGACCGTATTTATACAATCAGAAAGACATTGACAGCATCAGGGAAGCATTTTGCACAACAGCAGAAAACACCTCTCAACATCAGAGAGCACAGTTACACAGGAGGAAATATATTTGCAAACATGTATTTGCAACAGAAAATTCCTTGAAATATAGTGATAGATTCTCCAATTCCGTGTCATGCGGTTTCCCATCACCTTTGTCTGTCGTTATATGTCCAGACAATTTAGCTTACTGCTATTGTGTGTTTTTCTCTGTTGTATTCTGGGTGTGATGCAGGGGCTGAGCCTCCTGACACTGGAACTAGTATTAAACAATACAGGGGCGAAAATCTGCCTGACTACATTGATAGACAGACAGCCTTTGGCGTAGCAGAGTGGCGCAGCGGAAGCGTGCGGGGCCCATAACCCAGAAGTCGATGGATCGAAACCATCCTCTGCTATTCCTATTATCACTGATAATGAAACGACTTGACAAGAACGTTTGTGACTTTTCGGTGCAGGATGCAGACAGGTATTTACATCGGCTTCTCTTTTCCCCAGAAAACTTCGATCTGCAGTGAATCACTTTTATATGCAAGAGTTTTACACTAAACAGGGAAAATCTTAACACAACATACAAAAATTTACTGACAGAAACATCTTCACGGAGAATCTTCTTACACAATAGAGAACACGTTTGCAGAGCAGGGGACATATTAAAAGAACAGAAAAAAAACATTTACACAGCTGGAAACACATTTACAACAACAGGGGAGCATCTTACACAACAGCAGAAATCATCTCTCAACAACAATTGAGATAGTTACATGGGTAAGATGGGTCTGGAGGGTATGGGGCAAACATGAGCAATGGGAATAGCTCGGTGGTAAAAAAAACTCGACGGCATGGACAAGTTGGGCCGATGGGGCTGTTTCCATGCTGTAAACCTCTAAGTCACAGAGCACAGCAGGAAAAAGAGTGAAATACTTTGCACAACAACAGTGAACATCTTTGAACAACAGAGAGCACAGGTACATGGCAGGAATTATATTTACAAACATATTTACACGAGAAAACGCATTTAAAACATCAGTGATCAATTCCGTGACCGTCCATACACGTGTACAAGCAACCTCTTTTGCTGTTTTTGTGCGTGTATTTCTCTGTCCCTTCAGTCTTGGTGCTATGCAGTGGAATTTTGTGTCCAGACTGAGCCTCCTGACACTGGTGCTGGTGTTAAACTACAACGTGGAAGTTAATATCTGACTGGCTACATTGAAAGGCAGCGGAGATGGGGAGGAGAGGGAGGGGGAGGGGGAGGCGGAGAGGGGGGAGGGAGGAGGGGGAAGGGGGACAGGGAGGGGGGAAGGGGAAGAGGAAGGGGGAGAGGGAGGGGGGGGGGAGAGAGAGAGGGAGGGGGAACGGGAGGGGGAGAGGGAGGAGGAGGGGGAGGTGGAGGAGGAGGGGAGGGGGAGGGGGACGGGGACGGGGAGGGGGAGAGGGAGGGGGACAGGGAGGGGGAGGGGGAGGGGGAGGGGGAGGGGGAGGGGGACAGGGAGGGGGACAGGGAGGGGAAGGGGACAGGGAGGGGAGGGGAGGGGAAGGGAAGGAGGGAGGGAGGGAGGGAGGGAGGGGGAGGAGGGGGAGGAGGGAGGGGAGGAGGGAGGGGGAGGAGGGAGGGGGAGGAGGGAGGGGGAGGAGCGAGGGGGAGGAGGGAGGGCGAGAACTGAGGGGGAGCGGGGGGAGGGGGGACAGGGGAGGGTGAGGGGGAGGGGGAAGGGGAGGAGGGGGGACGGGGAGGGGGAGGAGGGGGAGGGGAGGAGGGGGGAGGGAGGGAGGAGGGGGAGGGGAAGAGGGAGGGGAGGAGTGAGGGGGAGCAGGGGGGAGGGGGGGAGGGGCGGAGGCAGGGGGGGAGGTAGGGGTGAAGGTGGGGTGGGGGTAGGTGAAGCTGGACTTGACATAGCAGAAGTGGGGCAGTTGAAGCCTGCTGGGCCCATAGCTCAGAGGTCGATGGATCGAAACCATTCTCTGCTACTTCCTATTAACAATGATAACAAAACCACTTGACTACAATTCTGCAACATTTACGTGGAATATGCAGACAGGTATCTGCATTGGCTCCTCTTTTCTGTTATAAGCCCCAAACCAGTTTGGTATGCACACAAGGTGTAGACACTGTGAACATGCACCAGGATCTATTAGTGACAGAGCTAATGGTGCACAGGGCACAATTTCAGAACTTGTGGATAATGTGAAACTTGGAAGCATTGTGAACTGCGAGAAGGATAGTGTGAAACTTCAAAAAGGACATGGACAAGTTGACGGAATGAGTGGACAATTTATAGATGAAATTCAACGCTGAGAATTGTGAAGTGATTCATTCTGGTGGGAAAATTATAGAGAGACAATGAAAAGTAAAAGGAAAACAGTTCCAATGTATCTAATCAATTTCATTAGTGAGTTTCTCAGTCCTACAACGCTAAATGAGGTGCAATAGTACAACTCTAAAATAATAGCAAATTACTGCGGTTGCTGTCATCTGAAACCAAAAGAGAAAATACTGGAAAATCTCTGCCGGTCAGGCAGCATCTGTAAGGAGTGAAATGAACTAATGTTTCGAGATTGGTTTACTGCCAACTGTTAACTTCCTTAAAGTCAATAATAATCCATTCAAAATATCAGCATGTGTGTTTTACAATCATAATTACTCGTTTGAATCAATTACTGCATCTCACATTGCTTCTTGTTAGCTCATAAATGTATTTAAAAGTCATTTAACTGAACGCTGCTAGTTTTATCAATGCCTTCATGTCGACTGGTTTAAAAATCTTACCACCCCATCAGGGGTTCCACTTACAGGTATTAAATGTCATGAGACGTCTGGACAGAGTGAATAGGGACAAACTGTTCCCATTCGTGGAATGATGAAGAATGAGAGAGAACAGATTGAACATCATGAGCAAAGGAAGGAATAGGAAGACGAGGAAAACATTTTTCACACAGTGAGTGTTTAAAGTGTGGAATGCACTGCTGGAGAGTGTGGTGGATACAGATTCAATTGAAACGCCCTCAGAGAATTAGACTGTTCTCCGAAAAGGAAGAATGTGCAGGATTCCAGGGAGAAGGCGGAGATGTTGATTTTCTGTCACAACTCCTCACATCATTTCTCATTCATCACTCATCACTGAATCGAGTGGGAACTGTTCTCTTGTCTTTGCTAAACAAGGAGAAGTGCAGCAATGATTAAATGACACGACAGTTGGTGGCCTAAGTCGAATGGGAGAGTTAAAAAATAACAAATATGTGTCTACAAGGAGGTGAGGATGGCAGAGAGATGGAATTTGAAATAAAACAGAAAATGCTAGAAACCTCAGCAGGTCTGGCAGCATCTATCGGGAGAGAAACAGAGTTAATGCTTCCAGTACCTATGACTCTTCTTCAGAGCTGAGGAGGGGTTGAAATGTGACGGATTTAAAATGTTGAGGAGAATTCGGAGCACAATCTGGATTATTCATTAAAGCAATCACAAAAGCAAATGGCATGTTTGTTTTTATTGCAAGTTAATTGGAGTAGATGAAGAAAAGTGTCTTGCTACAATTGTACAGGAGTTTATGGAGACCACATCTGCAATGCTGTGAACAGCTATGGTATCCACATTTGAGAAAAGATAAGCTTGCATTAGAGGCGGTACAGAGAAGGTTCACTCGATTGCCCCCTGGAATGAGGAGGTTCTTCCATGTTGAAAGGCTGAGTGAATTAGGCTGAGAGATCCTAGAGCTCAGAACAATGTGTAAATGCTGAGTGAACGCTTCCATTGCTGTCCTCTGGGCAGACGAGTGGCAGATGAAGTAAAAGTACAGAAAAGTAAAGTTAAAGGAAAGTTTATTAGTCACAAGGCTTACATTAACATTGCAATGAAGTTACTGTGAAATTCCCCAATTTGCCACAGTCGGGCACCTGTGCGGGTCAATCACCTAACTAGATGAAGTTCAATGCAGAGAAGTGTGAGTTGATTCATTTTGAGATTGTGGAGAAATAAATGGAGAAACTCTGAATGAAATGCAGGAAAAAAGGGATCTCAGTTTCTAAGTACAAAAGTCATTAAAGGTGGCTGAGCATGTTGGGAAAGCTGTTAATAAAGCAAATGGCATCCTACATTTTATTGGAGGATTAAATACATGAATAAGAAGATCATGTTGAGCTTTTAAATACACTAGACAGGACTCACCTGGAGCACTGAGTCCAGTGCTGGGCACCACACTTGTCGAAGTTTGGAGGGAGTGCAAAGGATATTCACATGAATGATTCCATTGATAAAGGTTTGTAGCAATGAAGATCGATTGAGAGGTTGGGTATTTTTCCTTACGGGAAGAAGCCTGTGAGGACCTGTTGAGGGACAGGTAGCATTGAGGAAGCAGGTGTGCTGCAGAAGGATTTGGATAGGCTGGGAGAGTGGGCAGAGAAGTGGCAGATGGAATACAATGTGGAAAAGTGTGAGGTTATGCAGTTTGGAAGGAGGAATGGAGGCGTAGATTATTTTATAAATCGTGAAATGCTTAGGAACTCAGAAGCACAAACGGACTTGGGAGTCCTTGTTCAAGATTCTCTTAAGGCAAACGTGCAGGTTCAGTCGGCAGTTAGGAAGGGAAATGCAATGTCGAGAGGGTCAGAATACAAGAGCACGGATGTACTTCTGAGGCTGGCAAAGGCTCTGGTCAGACCCCATTTGGAGTATTGTGAGCAGTTTGGGCCCCTTATCTAAGGAAGGATGTGCTGGCCTTGGAATAGGTCCAGAGGAGGTTCACAAGAATGATCCATGGAATGAAGAGCTTGTTGTATGAAGAATGGTTGAGGACTCTGGGTCTGTACTCGTTGGAATTTACAAGGATGAGTGGGATCTTATTGAAGCTTAGAGGACACTGCGAGGCCTGGATAGAGTGGACACAGAGAGGATTTTTCCACTTGTAAGAAAAACTAGAACCAGAGGGCACAACCTCAGACTAAAGGGATGATCCTTTAAAACAGAGGAGAAGGAATGTCTTCAGCCAGAGAGTGGCGAATCTGTGAAAATCTTTGCCGCAAAAGGCTGTGGAGGCCAGGTCATTGAGTGTTTCTAAGGCAGAGATGGATAGATTCTTGATGAATAAGGGGATCAGGGGTTATGGGGAAAAGACAAGAGAATGGGAATGAGAAAAATGGCAGAGCAGTTTCGATGGGCTGAGTGGCCTCATTCTGTTCCTATGTCTTATGGTCTTTTGGAAGAGCAAGAAGGGTGGCTTTCCCACTGCTGCTGCAGAATGACAGGGACCCGGGTTCAATTCAGGCCTTGAGTGACTTACGTACTTTCCACATTTTCTCTGTGTCCATGTGGCTTTCCTCCAGGTGCTCTGGTTTCTCCCACATTCCATTGATAGGGTAAGTGGATTTACCATGCTAAATTTACCCTTATGTCTCCCAGTATGTTTAGATTAGGAGGATTAACAGGGTAAATATGTGAGGTTATGTGGACAGGTCAGAGAATCAGTGCAGACTCAATGGGCCGAATGGCCATCTTTTGCAATGTAGGGATTCATTGATAGAGATTTTCATGTTCCAGTCATGAGTTCATCAAGAACGAGGAGAAAATTTCAAAGTAAGTGTAAAAATTGCAACGATTCAGTGCCTAATGTACACATCTTTGGAAATTAAAGGAACATTTAACATGGCCAATATACCTAACCTGCACATCTTTGAACCATGGAAGTGAACCAGAGCACCCAGAGGAAACTCATGGGGGAGAATGTGCAAAATTTGCACAGTCAGCAAAGGGCAGGACCAAACCCGGGTCTCTGGGGCTATGAGGCGGGAGAGTGGTATTGGACAGCGTGCAATTTTCAATACGGGAGTGTAGACTTGATCGGCCAAATGGGCTGTTACTGCTTTGGAAAGATTCTGTGGTTTGGGAATCTAAAACATAATCCTATTGAATGGTGCAGCAGGCTTGAGGGGCCATGTAGTCCACTTCTAATGCGATTTATTGTGCTGCTGTGTCCAGAAAGCTGCAAATTGAGTTCTCATCATTAAATCTGAATTTACTCCAAATACCGTTGATGCATCAACTCAGTGCTCAGTGACAAACACTGACCCGTGGTTAAACAATGTCTCAATTTTAATATTCTTATCCGTGTTTCCAAAACCCTCCATGTCCTCAGCTCTTCCTCCCTTTCATCACCTCCAGCCTAACAATCCTCTGAGATATCTGAGCTCCTCTGATTCTGCCCTCGTGAGCATCCCTGATTTGGTTCACTCCGTAAGAAGTCTCACAACACCAGGTTAAAGTCCAACAGGTTTATTTGGTAGCAAATACCATAAGCTTCGTCAGATCTGACGAAGGAGCAGTGCTCTGAAAGATTATGGTATTTGCTATCAAATAAACCTGTTGGACTTTAACCTGGTGTTGTAAGACTGCTTACTGTGTTCACCCCAGTCCAACGCCGGCATCTCCACCTCTTGGTTCACTCCACCAGTGATGGTCGCACTTTCAGCTCTCTGGGTCGCAGCTCTGGAATTCCCTCTCTAAACGCCGCTGCTTCTTGCTTGCCTTCCACCCAGTTCTTTTTTGTCACCTGTTCCCTTCATTTATTTCCTCCTTCCTTTCCCGCGGGGTTCAGCTTTTGCATCCTCTGACTTTCCGCAGTCCTTTTGCCGCTTTAACTGCCATCAAATAATTATAATTGGACAACCATAATTCTGTGAGCGGTTCCACTTTAAGGATTATTTCGGCCACAAGTTCTTTGATTTCTCATTGGTTTCAGCTCCGGATCGAATTGAATGACGCAATGACGCTGGGTTGGGAGTGACGCTGCACGAGTCGCGCACGAGCGGCACATTCCGATTGGACACTGCGTTACGATTGGGTCGAGAAGATGTCCATCACATTAGGGGCGTGTGTTGTTAGCAACGCGGTCTGTGATTGGGTACAATTGGAGCGTCATTTTCAATGGTCTCGAACCTCTGACTATGGAGCTCACGGATTGGATAATGCAGCTGTCACTCAGTGGGCGCAGAGCGGCCATTGGATAACCGCGATGCGTCACTTTCCGATTGGTTTTCCCAGCTGCCGGTCACAGGCCCATCAGACACCGCGCGGAGCGGCAGCAAATGTCCCGCGAGTGGCTTCAGTCCCCGGGCCCGGATCCTGAGCCCGCGGCGGAGCTCCGGATGGGGGAAGGGTTTCGGCAGCGGGAATCCCGTCCTGCCCGGCTGTGAATAGGGCGGCACCGTGGTTAGGGACCCGAGTTCGATTACGGTTTGGGTCACTGACTATGCGGAGTCTGCACGTTCTCCCCGTGGGTTTCCTCCGGTTTCCTCCCACAGTTCAAAGATGTGTGGGTTCGGTGGATTGGCCGTGCTAAATTGCCCCTGAGTGTCTGGGAGACCAGCTCGGGTAAATGCATGGGGTTATGGAGATAGGACCTGGGTGGGATTGTGGTTGGTGCAGACTCGATGGGCCGAATGACTGCCTTCGACACTGTAGGATTTTAGAAATCCGCAGCTCAGGGTTTCCAATGACAGCTTCCTGTGTAAACATGTCACGCTGCAGTTCCCCAGTCTCAGCAGTGGCGGCACTGCAAACTCCCTGGAGTCAGGCCAATCAGCACAGAGACTGGGATCTTCCTGTGCTCTATGTGTGGGGCTCAGTGCCATTCCGGGTTAGAGCAACTCACTTTGCAGAGGCCACGGTTAGATCCTGGGATCATCCTGTGCTCTGTTTTGGGGGTGGGGCTTGGTTCCTCTGACTGAATCTCCCTTCTTGTTTGGTTCTAATTAACGCCTCTCTCTCTCTTATCGTCAGTCTGGGTGTTCCTGACTGAGCAGAATGGCCTGATCTCACCACACACATTGAGATGGAGGAGCTGCCGCTTGAGGTGCAGATGATTGAGAACTCCAGCCTTCTCTACACTTGTTTACTGAGGCCCAGCCCTTCATCCATCATTAGTTTTCCCAGGATGTCAGGTACATTAACATCTTCATCTGCTGTGCACACTGACCTGACAGTGGGAAGGTATTGGAGCAGGATAGTGCAGTCAACCATGTCAAAGGTGTGGACAGGTTGAGAAGGATAAGGAGGGATAGTTTAGCTGGGTAAGACTGCATTTACCCTGTTCTGATCTTTTCTTTCTGGCGATATGCAAAATATCACCTGCAATGATTTCCTGCCACTGCCACCCTTAATCAATGTCACGACTGATGTCTTTGAAACCAGGCCTCTAGAGGAGTCTGTGACCTGAACGCAGCAGCTTCGACTACTCGGCCGTCCTGACACAGACTATTTATTTCACTCCTCTGCCACTTTATGGTTCCCCACTTTTAATTCCCAGTCTCAATCTCTCAGGAGCTTATGTTCACTTTAGCCTCTCTCTTTAAATATATAACCCTTGTTATATATTTAAAGAAACTCTTTCTGATTCTTTTTATATTACTTGTTCATTTACGTTTGTCATTCATCTTCTCCCACGTTAGTATTTTTTTGGTCATCATTTGTTGGTTTTAGAAACTTCCCCAATGCTCTGTCTTATCACGAATATATGAAACATCCTATGTTCTTCTTTCAGTTTAATGCAATCTTAACTTCCTCGGTTAACCATGGTTGATTTATTCCCTTTCAGAATCCTTGTTCATCACTGGTATATATCTTTGTTGTGAGTCAAAAACTATTTTCATAACGTATGTCATTGCTGAGCGATCGTCTTTTCTGCTAATCATCTTTTGCAGTCCAGCCAACTCTGTTCTCATTCTTTTGTAATTACCCATATTTAAGTTGAGCACAGTTGCTTCTGACGCAAGTTTGCACTCCAGAACTGAATGCTGAACTCCACCATGTTAAGGTCACTGTTTCCCAGCGGAGCTTTTACTCTGACTCTTTATGAAAGCTGTCTCATTATACATTACAATCTTTCAAACTGGCCTGGTTTCTGCTTGGATCCACAAAATATTCTTCATGGAAACTGTGCCGAATGCACTCTGAATTCTTCCTCATGGCTACCTCTGCAAACTTGATTGTCCGAATCCACAGGAAGATTAAAGTCAGCCATGATTAATATACTGCCTTTTCCTTCATATCCTCGTTATCTCCTGATTCATTCCCCACCCTACAGTATATCTACTGCCAGGGGCCGACAGACTACTCCCACCAGTATCTTCCCCTTGTTATTTTTTCCTTCACCCTTATGGATTCTACGTTTTCTGACCCAAGATCATTTCTTGCTGTTGTCCTTATTCCATCTCCTATTAACAAAGCTCCCCCAACACACTTTCCTTCCTGCCTGTCCTTAAACAGAGTCACATACCTCTGAATATATTGTCACCAGCTTTGATCTCCTTGTAATCTCTGTCATGGCAAGAAGATTTTAGCTCATTTTGTGTCATTTGTTTATTGGTTCACTGTACATTTTGTGCCAAATTACAACTTTCATTTACATAAAGTGCCATTAATTTTGCCCTTTTCCCATTTTTCTTCCCTTTGCCTCTATTTTCAGCTATTTTCTTTTGCTGTATGTACACAGTGTCCCTTCCTGTCACACTCTGGGCATCATTACCAAAAGAGCTGTCTTGCAATGCTGCCATATCTTCTTGCTTAGTTAGCCTACATATCCCTCCCCAGAACCACCACACCATTCCCCTTGCCCCTTTTTGATTAAAGCTCTTTCCACTTACCTAATTATGCAGTTTGCAAGAACACTGGCCCCAGCATGGTTCAGATGTAGGCCGTCCCAACTGTACAGCTCCCCCTTTCCCCAGTATTGAAACCAGTGCCCACGAACCGAAACCCACTTCTCCCACATCAGTCTTTCCACCACGAAATCATCTCTCTAATTTGATGTATCCTTTGTCAATTTGCATAAGGTGCAGGCAATTATCCAGTGATTATAACTTCGGAGGTTCTGTTGTTTAATTTAGTGCCAAGCTCCTCAAACTCTCCATGCAGAACCTCTTCCCTCATTCTACCTGAATGATTGGTTGCCATGTGGACCACGGCAAAGGGACTTTCCTCCTCCCACTGCAAGTTCCTCTCCAGCCAGGAGCAGTTGTCCTGAATCCTGCCACCCATCCCAGGCAGGCAACACAGCCACTTGGATTCTCGCTCCTTGCTGCAGAGAACAATGTCACTTCCCCTCACTATAGTGTCCACTCATTCTAATGTGCTTCCCTCACTTGAATGGCATCCTGTACCACAGTGCCAAGGTCAGTCAGCTCATTCACCCTGCAGCCCCCACTCTCATCCAAAGCTGAAAGATGCTCAAAGTTATTGGACAGTTGCAGAGGCTACCATAGTTGCCCTCTGAGTCCCCTTATCTGCCTCAGCTGCAGTCACTCCCTCCTGTCCCTGACCACTTTTCAAACCTGAAGATTCTATCACTACCTGTCAGGATCCATCCCTTGCCAATTTAGTTTAAATCCATCCCAACAGCACGAACAAAGCTCCCCGTGAGGATGGTGGTCCCATTCCTGTTCAGATGTAATCTGTCCAACTTGTACAGGTCCCAGCTCAGCCAGAGATGGTCCCAATGCCCCAAGAATCTAAAACCCTCCCTGCTATATAATCTCTCCAGCCATGCAGTCATCTGCTCCACCTATTCTCATTAATGTATTTCCCCTGAAGGTGCTGACTCTGACTGGGTTCAGTTCTACACTCACTGGTCCCTCTCGCTCCTCCCCTGAAGGTGATGTCTCTGGGTGGATTCATAGAAACATAGAAAAACTACAGCACAAAACAGGCCCTTCGGCCCCACAAGTTGTGCCGAACATATCCCTACCTTTTAGGCCTATCTATAACCCTCCATCCTATTAAGTCCCATGTACTCATCCAGGAGTCTCTTAAAAGACCCTATTGAGTTTGCCTCCACCACCACTGACGGCAGCCGATTCCACTCGCCCACCACCCTCTGTGTGAAAAACTTCCCCCGAACATTTCCCCTGTACCTTAACCTGTGTCCTCTCGTAGCAGCCATTTCCACCCTGGGAAAAAGCCTCTGAGAGTCCACCCGATCTGTGCCTCTCAACATCTTATATACCTCTGTTAGGTCTCCTCTCATCCTACGTCTCTCCAAGGAGAAAAGACCGAGCTCCCTCAGCCTATCCTCATAAGGCATGCCACTCAATCCAGGCAACATCCTTGTAAATCTCCTCTGCACCCTTTCGATCTTTTCCACATCCTTCCTGCAATGAGGCGACCTGAACTGAGCACAGTACTCCAAGAGGGTCTTATATAGCTGCATCATTAACCCCGGACTCCTAAACTCAATCCCCCAATTGATAAAGGCCAGCACACCATACGCCTTCTTAACCACCTCCTCCACCTGCGGGGCTGATTTTAGAGCCCTATGGACCCGGACCCCAAGGTCCTTCTGATCCTCTACAGTACTAAGAGTCTTTCCCTTTATATTGTACTCCTTCATCCCATTTGACCTGCCAAAATGGACCACTACGCATTTATCTGGGTTGAAGTCAATCTGCCACTTGTCCGCCCAGTCTTGCATCCTATCAATGTCCCTCTGTAACTTCTGACATCTCTCCAGACTATCCACAACCCCACCAACCTTCGTGTCGTCGGCAAACTTACCAACCCATCCCTCCACTTCCTCATCCAGGTCATTTATGAAAATGACAAACAGCAAGGGTCCCAGAACTGATCCCTGGGGCACACCACTGGTGACCGACCTCCATTTAGAAAAAGACCCATCTATACACACTCTCTGCCTCCTTTGGGCAAGCCAGTTCTGGATCCACAGGGCAGCAGCCCCTTGGATGCCATGCCCCCTCACTTTTTCTAGAAGCCTTGCATGGGGGACCTTATCGAACGCCTTGCTAAAATCCATATAAACCACATCTGCCGCTTTCCCTTCGTCAATGTGTTTAGTCACATTTTTGAAGAACTCCACCAGGCTCGTAAGGCACGATCTGCCTTTGACAAAGCCATGCTGAGTAGTCTTGAGCATACTAAACCTCTCTAAATGCTCATAAATCTTGTCCCTCAGGATCTTCTCCATCAGCTTACCGACCACTGAGGTTAGAATCACCGGTCAGTAATTTCCTGGGCTATCCCTATTCCTCTTCTTGAAAATAGGAACCACATCCGCAATCCTCCGGCACCTCTCCCGTCTCCATCGACGACGCAAAGATCATCGCCAAAGGCTCTGCAATCTCTTCCCTCGTCTCCCACAGTAACCTGGGCTACATCCCATCCGGACCCGGCGACTTAACTATCTTGATGCCATTCAAAGATTCCAGCACAACCTTAGATCATAGATCATAGAATCTTTTTGTTAAAGCCCACATACTCAATCTTTTCAGTCCACCGCAAGCCCGCAGTACATCCACCCAGGTCCGTCTCCTCTGTGAAAACCGATGCAAAATACTCAGGAAGCACCTCCCCCATTTCTACTGGTTCCGTACAGATTTTCCCACCTTCACCATTTATAGGCCCTATTCCTTCACGTCTCATCCTTTTACTCTTCACATATTTATAGAGAACGCCTTAGGGTTTTCCTTAATCCTACCTGCCAAGGCCTTCTCGTGACCCCTTCTGGCTCTCCTAATTTCCTTCTTTAGTCCCTTCCTACAAGCCATATACTCTTCTAAATCCCTATCTTCGCCAAGCTCTCTGAATCTTTTGTACGCTTTCCTTTTCTTCTCGACTCGGTCCCGCATAGCTTTCGTGCACCACGGTTCCTTTAACCTACAAACTCCTCCCTGTCTGCTCAGAACGTTGTCCTGTAGAACTCTAGACAGACATTCCTTGAAAAACTGCCACCTCTCTTCAGTACATTTCCCCGAGAATACCTCCTTTCAATTTACTCCACGTATTTGCTGCCTTATGTCTTCATATTCCCCCTTACTCCATATAAACGCTTTCCTAGCTTGCCTGATCCTCTCTTTTTCCAATGCAAGCATAAAGGAGATAGAGTTATAATCGCTATCCCCAAGATGCTCTCCCACTGAGAGATCTGACACCTGTCCAGGTTCATTGGTCAGTATCAGATCAAGTACAGCCTCTCCTCTTGTCGGATTGTCCACATGCTGTGTCAGGAAACCCTCCTGAACACACCTAACGAACTCTTCCCCATTCAATCCCCTTACCCTCAGGATATTCCAATGTATGTTTGGGAAATTAAAGTCTCCCATCACAACAACTCTGCTATTGTTGCAACTCTCCAGGATCTGTTTCCCTGTCGGGCTCCTCCACCTCCCTGTTACAATTGGGCGGCCTATAGAAAACTCCCAGCAAAGTGATCGACCCCGTCCCACTCCGAACCTCCACCCACAGAGACTCTGTAGACAATCCCTCCACAGCATACACCTTCTCTGCAGCTGTGACACTATCCCTGATCAGCAGTGCCACTCCACCCCCTCTCTTGCCTCCCTCCCTGTCCTTCCTGAAACATCTGAATCCCGGCACCTGGAGTATCCAGTCCTGTCCCCGAGACATCCAAGTCTCCGTAATGGCCCTCCACATCACACTTCCAGGCATCGATCCACGCTCTGAGCTCATCCCCTTTATTCACTATACTCCTGGCATTAAAGTGAACACATCTCAATCCTTTGGTCTGAGCTCTCCCCTTCTCTATCCCCCGTCCATCCTCCCTCTTGCACCGTCTATAACCCTTCTCTGTTTGCGAGCTAACTTCCCCGCTCCCAGTCACCTTGTCTCAATCCTCTCCCCCCAACCTATCTAGTTTAAACTCTCCCCAGTAGCCTTAGCCAACCTTCCCACCAGGATATTGGTCCCCCTGGGATTCAAGTGCCACCCGTTTTGTGTGTACAGGTCACACCTGCCCCTAAAGAGGTCCCAATGGTCCAGGAACCTGAATCCCTGCCCCCTGCACCAGTCCCTCAGCCACACATTCATCCTCCACCTCACTCCATTCCTGCCCTCACCTTCCTGTGGCACAGGCAGCAATCCTGAGATTACTACCTTTGCTTTCCTCCTTCTCAGCTGTCTCCCTAATTCCCTATACTCTCTTTTCATGACCCCCTTCCCCCTTCCTTCCCACATCAGCGGTACCAACATGTACCGCTACCTCTGGCTCCTCTCCCTTCCCCCTCAGGATTTCTGGGAGTCGACCAGCGACATCCTGGATCCCGGCCCCAGGAGGCAAACCACCATCCGAGACTCCCGCCTGCCTCCGCAAAAATGCCTGTCTGACCCCCTTACTGTTGAGTCCCCGATTAACACTGCCTTCATCCTCTTTTCCTTAGCCCTCTGAGTTACAGGGCCGGACTCCACTCCGAAGACACGGCCACTGCTGCTTCCCCCAGGCGGGCTGTCCCCCCCAGCAGTACTCAGACAGGAGTACTTGTTGTGTAGGGGCACATCCACTGGGGTGCTCTCAATCATCCGAGCTTTACCCTTCCTGGCCCTCACCCACTTGCCCTCCACCCGTGGCCCTGGTGTGACCACCTGATGATAGCTCTTGTCTATCACCTCCTCATTCTCCCTTAACAGCCTAAGATCCTTGAGCTGCAGTTCCAGCTCCTTAACACAGTCCCTCAGGAACCACAGCTCGACACACCCCTCACAGATGTGGATGTCCGGGAGGCCAGGTGCCTCCAGGACCTCCCAAATCCGACACTGGGAACAACGCACTGGCTTCACACTCATATTTGACCCTTTATACCAAAGTACACAGAAAAGTAAATAAGAATTAAAACTCACCCCTGCTCGCCCTGTCCCCCGAAGCCCTGTGAGCCAAAGCGCTTATAGCTCACACTCTGCTTCCCAATCACTCCCCTGCCCGCTCCCGACGCTGCCCGCTGCATACTGCAGCCTACCTTTTGTACTTTGCGCGCTTAAAAAACCCTTCCCAGACTCCTTAGCAGCCCACTTCCGATTTTCAGTTTAAAATTAAGAAAAATAGTACTCAAAATAAAGGCCAAAAAACACACTAACTAACAAAATAAATAATTAAATAAATCTCTCACCAGCACTCCTGCCACAAATCACTCCCTCTCTGCTTGCTCCAGTGGAACAATGAGCAAAAGAAACCCTACTGGGCTCGTCCGGGATTTGAACCCGGGACTTCTCGCGTTTTAATGCTCGTTCCACAAATTCTGGTTCCTTTCTCTCACACATAGAAAAATGTTGCCTGGTCTTGAGGGTGTTGACTCTGAGGAGAGGTTGAATAAATGCGGATTGTTTTGACTGAAAAGACAGAGGCTGAGGGGAGACCTTATAGAGGTGTACAAAATTGTGAGAGGCACAGACAGGGTGGATAATCAAAGGCTTTCTCCCAGGGTGGAAGTGTCAATTACAAGGGGCACATGTTCAAGGTGGGAGGGGGAAAGTTTAAGGGAGATGTGTGGGGGAGAATTTTCATGCGGAGTGGTGGATGCCTGGAACATGCTGCCACAGGAGGTGGTGGAAGCAGGCACATGAACAACATGTAAGAGACATCTGGATTGGTCCATGAATAGGGAGGGAACAGAGAGATACGGACTAAGTCAGGTTTTTTAAGTCTAGTTCGGGCATCATTTCGGTCCAGGCTTGGAGGGCCGAAGGGTCTGTTCTTGCGCTGCACTTTTCTTTGTTTTCTTTAAACAGTGAATAGAAGCAAGAGTCGGCCATTCGGCCCATTGAGCCTGCTCTACCATTCACTATGATCATCGCTGATCAAATTCTCTTTCCTGATCCCACCTTCCACCCATATCCATTAATCCCTTTAGCCCCAAGAGCTACATTTAATTCCTTCTTGACATCACACATTTTGGCCTCAACTATTTTCTGCATTCGCGATTTCCACAGATTCACCACTCTCTGGTGGAGAAATTTCTCCTCACCTCGGTCTTAAAAATTTACCCTTTATCCTTACACAAAGGATATCGGTAACATTCTTCCTGAATCTACCCTTTCTCGTCCTGTTAGAATTTTATAAGTTCCTATGAGACCCCTCTCAATCTTCTAAACTCCAGTGAACATAATCCTAACTAACTTCATCTTTCTTCATATGACACTTGCCATCCCAGGAAGCAACCTGGGGAACCTTCGCTGCACTCCCCCTGTAGCAAGGACATCCTTCCTCAGATAAGGACACCAAAACTGCACACAATACTCCAGGTGTGGCCTCATCATTGCCCTATACAACTGCAGTAAAACATCCCTCTTCTTCGACACAAATCCCCTCCCTCTCAAGGCCAACGTAACATTTGCCGTCTTTTTGTCTCTGTACCTATGCACTTACTTTCAGGGACTGAACAAAGAAGAGTACAGCACAGGAACAGGCCCTCTCACCCACCAAGTCTGTGCCGACGCAGATGCCTCTTGTAATGACTTCAATCAGGCCATTGAGGTTGGCCGATTGGAGAATGAACTCCCTGAATAAGGATCCAATTGATGGGCCAATCAGTGAGTCTTTGCCTTGTACTTAACTGGGAGTGTCAATTCCTCTAACACCCCTGGAGGTAGACTGCTAACTGTAAGCACTCGGTGTACTGCTGTTAGAGGTGTAAATAAGGGCATTTTGATGAAGGAACTTCTGCCTCCGCAGACTTATTACACCTCTCTAATCTAATATTTTCTTGCCTCGATGTGGTCCATATCCCTCTGTTCCCTGCTGATTCATGTATCTATCCAGATGCCTCTTGAACGTTGTTACAGAATCTGCTTCCACTACTTCCTCTGACAGCACGTTCCGGGCATTCACCACTCTCTGTCTGAAAAACTTGCTCCTTACATCTCTTTTAAACTTTCCTTCTCACCTTTGTCTCGAGTTATTGACCGCTCGACCCTGGGAAAAAGACTCTGACAATCCACTCTATCCAACCCTGTCATAATCTTGTAAACCTCTCTCAGGTCCCCCCTCGTCCTCTGATGCTCCAAAGAAAACAATCCACGTTTGTTCAACCTTCTTCATAGTCTGTATCCTCCAAACCAGGCAACATCCTGGAAAATCTCTTCTGCACCCTTTCCAATGTATCAACATTCTTCTGGAAGTGTGGCGACCAGAATTGTACACAATACTCCAAATGTGGCCTAACCAAAGTCTTATGCATTAAGACTTGATTGTACTGACTGATGCACAAGGACACCGAGGTCTCGCTGAGTATCCACCTTCATCAATTTACACCCATTCAAATAATAATCTGCCTTCCTATTTTTGCTACTGAAGTGAATAATGAAGTGGTCACCGCATATTTATCCACATTATACTACATCTGCCATGCAGATGCCCACGCACTCAGCCTGTCCAAATCGCGCTGAAGGATCTCTGCATGCTGCTCACAGCTCACCCTCCCACCCAATATTGTATCATCTACATATTTGGAGATAATACATTTAGTTCCCACGTCCAAATCATTAATATATAATATGAACAGTTGGGGTCCTAGCGCTGATCCCTGCGGTCCTCCACTAATCACTGCCTTCCAATTGGAAAAAGACCCATTTATGCCATGTTTTTACTTCCTGTCTGTTAATCAGCTTTCTATCCATCTCAAGACGCTACCCACAATCCCATGTACTTTACCTTTACATAGTAGAGGGGCGGCACAATGGTTACTACTGCTGTCTCACAGCGCCAAGGACCCAGGTTCGATTCCCGGCTTGGGTCACTGTCTGTGTGGAGTCTGCACGTTCCCTCCGTGTCTGTGTGTGTTTCCTCTGGGTACTCCAGTTCCTCCCACAGTCTGAAAGACGTGCTGGTTCGGTGCATTGGTCATGCTAAATTCTCCCTCAGTCTACCTGAACAGCCGCCGGAGTATGGCGACGAGGGGATTTTCACAATAACTTCATTGCAGTGTTAATGTAAACCTACTAACAAACAAACTGTAACCTTTAACAATTAAAAACATTAGGAGCGACCCTGTCGAAAATCTTCTGAAATTCTAAAGAAACAACATCCACCGGTTCTTCCTGGTCAACTCAACCAGTTACATCCTCGAAGAATTCCAGTAGTTTTATCAAGCATGATTTCCCTTTTGTAAATCCATGCTGACTTTATCTGATCATAACACTGCTTTCCAAACGCTTGGTAATGGGCTTGAGCAGCTGCCCTACGACTGACGTTCGGCTGACTGGTCATTGGTTCCCTCTTTCCTCTCTACCTCTGTTTTTGAATACAGGGTTTAGATTAGTTACCTCTCTATCCCTTGAAGGTGCTGACTCTGGCTGGGTTCTGTTCTGCACTCACTGGTTCCTCTCTCCTGAAGGTGCTGTCTCTGGTTGGGTTCAGTTCTACACTCACTGGTTCCTCTCTCCTGAAGGTGCTGACTCTGGCTGGGTTCTGTTCTGCACTCACTGGTTCCTCTCTACTGAAGGTGCTGTCTCTGGTTGGGTTCTGTTCAGACACTGGAAATCTGCAATAAAAGCAGAAAAGAAAGCTCAGCCGATTGGGCAGCATCTGTTTCGAGAGAGAAACAGAGTTAGTTTTTCAGGTTTGTGACCTTTCATCAGAACTTGAAAACAGAAACTGGGAAGAGGAGTCGGCCATTCAACCCTTCGTGTCTGTTCCATCATTCAATGTGATCATGGCTGATCCTCTATCTCAATTCCATATTCTGTTTTTCCCAATACCCCTTGATGCCATTAAAATCTAAAAACAATCTCGCTCTCCTTCTTGAACCGATGCAGTGACTTGGTCTCCACAGCTTCTTTGGCCGAGAATTCCATAGGTTCACCACCCTCTGAGTGAAGAAATTTCCCCTCATCTCATTCCTAAATGGTGTTCCCCGTATCCTAAGACTGAGCCCCCTTGTTCAACATTCAAAGAAAATTACTGCACAGGAACAGGCCCTTCAGCCCTCCAAGCCTGCACCGACCATGCTGCCCGACTGAACTAAAACCCCCTACCCTTCCGGGACCATATCCCTCTATTCCCATCCTATTCATGTAGTTGTCAAGACGCCCCTTAAAAGTCACGACCGTATCCACTTCCACTACCTCCCCTGGCAACGAGTTCCAGGCACCCACTACTCTGTGTAAAAAATCTGCCTCGTACATCTTCTTTAAACCTTGCCCCTGGCACCTTCAACCTGTGCCCCCTAGTAATTGACTCTTCCACCCTGGGAAAAAGCTTCTGACTATCCACTCTGTCCATGCCTCTCATTATCTGGTAGACATCTATCAGGTCGCCACTCAACCTCCGTTGCTCCAGTGAGAACAAACCAAGTTTCTCCAACCTCTCCTCATAGCTAATGCCCTCCATACCAAGCAACATCCTGGTAAATCTTTTCTGTACCCTCTCCAAAGCCTCTACATCCTTCTGGTAATGTGGCGACCAGAATTGAACACTATATTCCAAGCGCGGCCTAACTCAGGTTCTATAAAGCTGCAACATTGCTTGCCAATTTTTAAACTCAATGCCCCGGCCGATGAAGGCAAGCATGCCGTATGCCTCCTTGACTACCTTCTCCACCTGCATTGCCACTTTCAGTGACCTGTATGCCTGTACACCCAGATCTCTTTGCCTATCAGTACTCTGAAGTGTTCTGCCATTTACTGTATATTTCCTAACTGTATTAGACCTTCCAAAATGCATTACCTCACATTTATCCGGATTAAACTCCATCTGCCATCTCTCTGCCCAAGTCTCCAACTGATCTACATCCTGCTGAATCCTCTGATGATCCTCATCGCTATCCGGAAATCCACCAACCTTTGTGTCGTCTGCAAACGTACAAATCAAACCAGTTACATTTTCCTCCAAATCATTTATATATATTACAAACAGCAACAGTCCCAGCACTGATCCTTGAGGAACGCCACTTGTCACAGCCCTCCATTCAGAAACACACCATTCCACTGCTACCCTCTGTTTTCTGTGACCAAGCCAGTTTTGTATCCACGTAGCCAGCTCACATCTGATCCCATGCAACTTCACCTTCTGCACCAGTCTGCCATGAGGGACCTTGTCAAAGGCCTTGCTGAAGTCCATGTATACAACATCCACTGCCCTACCCTGATCAATCATCTTTGTTACTTCCTCGAAAAACTCGATCAAGTTCGTGAGACACAACCTCCCCTTCACAAAACCATGCTGCCTCTCACTAATACGTCCACTTATTTCCAAGTGGGAGTAAATCCTGTCTCGAAGAATCCTCTCCAATAATTTCCCTACCACTGATGTCAGGCTCACCGGCCTGTAATTACCTGGATTATTCTTGCTACACTTCTAAAATAAAGGAACAACCTTGGCTGTTCTCCAATCCTCTGGGACCTCCCCTGTAAGAGTTTTAACAGCACCAGGTTAAAGTCCAACAGGTTTATTTGGTAGCAAATACCATTAGCTTTCGGAGCACTGCTTCTTTGTCAGATGGAGTGGAAATCTGCTCTCAAACAAATGGAAATCCATTTTGAGAGCACTGTTTGAGAGCAGATTTCCACTCCATCCGACAAAGGAGCAGCGCTCTGAAAGCTAATGGTATTTGCAACCAAATAAACCTGTTGGACTTTCACCTGGTGTTGTTAAAACTCTTACTGTGTTTACCCCAGTCCAACGCCGGCATCTCCACATCATGACGTCCCCTGTAGCCAGTGAGGATACAAAGATTTCCCTCAAGTACCCAGCAATTTCCTCCCTTGCCTCTCTCAGTATTCTGGGGTATATCCCATCAGGCCCTAGGGACTTGTCTACCTTAATGTTTCTCAAGAACCTGAATACTTCCTCCTTTTTGATATCAACATGGCTCAAACTATCGACACATCCTTTCCCAGACTCATCATCCACCAAGTCCTTATCTTTGGTGAATACTGACGCAACGTACTCATTGAATACCTCACCCATTTGCTCTGGCTCCACGCATAGATTCCCTCCCTTGTCCTTGAGTGGGCCCACCCTCTCCCTGGCTACCTTCTTGCTCTTTACATATGTATAAAAAGCCTTGGGATTTTCCTTAATCCTGCTGGCCAATGCTATTACGTGACCCCTTTTAGCCCTCCTTACTCCTTGCTTCAGTTTCTTTCTACTTTCCTTGTATTCCACACTTGCTTCGTGTGTTCCCGGCCTCCTAGCTTTGACAAATGCTTCCTTTTTCTCTTTGACTAGGCTCACAATATCTCTCGTTATCCAAGGTTCCCAAAACTTGCCATACTTATCCTTCATCCTTACAGGAATGTGCCGGTCCTGAATCCCTATCAACTTACATTTGAAAGCCTCCCACATGCCAGATATTGATTTGCCTTCAAACATCTGCCCCCAATCTACATTCTTCAGTTCCTGCCTAATATTGTTGTAATTAGCCTTCCCCCAATTTAGCACCTTAACTTGAGGACTACACTTATCTTTATCCATCAGTACCTTAAAGCTGACTGAATTGTGGTCACTGTTCCCGAACTCCTCCCCTACTGAAACATCAACCACCTGGCTTGGCTCATTCCTCAATACCAGGTCCAGTATGGCCACTTCCCTAGTTGGACTATCGACATATTGTTTCAAGAAGCCCTCCTGGATGCTCCTTACAAACTCTGCCCCATCCACGCACCTAGCATTAAGTGAGTCCCAATCAATATATGGGAAGTTAAAATCTCCCACCACAACAACCCTGTTACTTTTACACCTTTCCAAAATCTGCCGACATCTCTGTTCTTCTATCTCCCGCTGGCGTTGGGTGGCCAATAGTAAACCCCCAACATTATGAATACACCTTTCCTATTCCTGAGCTCTACCCATATTGCCTCGCTGTATGAGCCCTCTGAGGTGACCTCCCGGAGTACAGCTGCGATATTCTCCTCATACTCACCTGATGAACAAAGAACAACACAGCACAGCAACAGACCCTTCGGCCCTCCAAGCCTGCACCGATCATGTGTTCCTAACTAGACCATCCGTTTGTATCCCTCTATTCCCAGTCTGTTCATGTGGCTATCTAGATAAGTCTTAAATGATCCTAGCGTGTCTGCCTCAACCATCTTGCTTGGTAGTGCATTCCAGGCCCCCACCACCCTCTGTGTAAAATATGTCCCCCGCATATCTGTATTAAACCTTGCCCCCCTTGAACTTGTGACCCCTTGTGTTTGTCATTTCTGACCTGGGAAAAAGCTTCCAACTGTTCACCCTATCCATGTCCTTCATAATTTTATAAACTTCTATTAGGTCGCCCCTCAACCTCCGTCTTTCCAGGGAGAACAACCTTAGTTTACTGAATCTCACCTCATAGCTAATACCCTCCATACCAGGCAACATCCTGGTAAACCTTTTCTGCACTCTCTCCAAAGCCTCCACGTCCTTCTGGTAGTGTGGCGACCAGAACTGGACGCAGTATTCCAAATGTGGCCGAAGCAACGTTCTATATAACTGCAACATCATATGCCAACTTTTATACTCTATGCCCCGTCCAATAAAGGCAAGCATGCCATATGCCTTCTTCACCACCTTTTCAACCTGTGCTGCCTCCTTTAAGGATCTGTGGACTTGCACACCCAGATCCCTCTGTGTGTCTATACACCTGATGGTTCTGCCATTTATTGTATAGCTCCCCCCTGCATTAGATCTACCAAAATGCATCATTTAGCATTTATCTGGATAAAGTTCCATCTGCCATTTCTCCGCCCTATTTTCCAGCCTATCTATATCCTGCTGTATTCTCTGGCAATGTTCATCACTATCCGCAACTCCAGCAATCTTTGTGTCGTCTGCAAAGTTCCTAATCAGACCAGCTACATCTTCTTATAAATCATTTATATGTATATCACAAACAGCAGAGGTCCCAGTACAGAGCCCTGTGGAACACCACTAGTCACAAACCTCCAATCAGAAAAAGAACCCCCCACTGCTACCCTCTGTCTTCTATGGCCAAGCCAGTTCTGTACCCATCTCGCTAGTTCACCTTTGATCCTGTGAGATTTAATCTTTTGCACCAGTCTGCCATGAGGGACCTTGTCAAATGCTTTACTAAATTCCATGTAGACGACATCCACGGCCCTTCCCTCGTCAATCATTTTTGTCACCACCTCAAAAAACTCAACCAAATTTGTGAGGCATGCCCTCCCTCGTACAAAACCATGTTGTCTATCGCTAATGCGACTATTCAGTTCTAAATGTGCATAGATCCTATCTCTCAGAATCTTCTCCAACAATTTCCCTACCACGGACATCAAGCTCACTGGCCTATAATTCCCGGGTTATCCTTGCTACCCTTCTTAAATAACGGGACCACATTTGCTATCCTCCAATCCTCTGGGACCTCACCTGTGTCCAATGAAGAAACAAAAATTTCTGTTAGAGGCCCAGCAATTTCACCTCTTGTCTCTCAATAATCTGGGACAGGTGCCATCTGGCCCTGGGGATTTGTCTACCTTTATGCTTCCTAAAACACCTAACACTTCCTCCCTTGTAATTGCGATTTGTTCTAACGGGTCTACACATCCCTCTGAGACACTACCAATCAACATGTCCCTCTTCTTTGTGAATACTGATGCAAAGTATTCATTTAGGATCTCACCTACTTCCTTGGGTTTTGAGCATAATTCCCTTCCTTTGTTCTTGAGAGGTCCGACTCTTTCTCTGACAACCTTCTTGCTCCTAACGTATGTATAAAATGCCTTGGGATTCTCCTTAATGAAGGGGCAGCGCTCCGAACCTAGTGGCTTGTGCTACCAAATAAACCTGTTAGACTTTAACCTGGTGTTGTGGGACTTCTTACTATATTTATCCCAGTCCAACGCCGGCATCTCCACATCATATTCTCCTTAACCAGTAGTGCAACTCCCCCACCCCTTTTACATCCCCCTCTATCCTGCCTGAAACATCTGTATCCTGGAATGTTAAGCTGCCAATCCTGTCCTTCCCTTAACCAAGTCTCTGTAATGGCAACAACATCGTATTTCCTAGTACTAATCCAAGCTCTAAGTTCATCTGCCTTACCTGTAACACTTCTCGCATTGAAACAGATGCACTTCAGTCCACCAGACCCTCTTTGATTATAAACCCCACCCTGCCTGCTGTTTCTCTGGGTCTTACTGGCCCGACTCTCTGGTTCTCCTTCAGCTAATTCACCTTTGCTTTGGTTCCCACCCCCCTGCTAAACTAGTTTAAATCCTCCCATGTGACATTCGCAAACCTCCCGGCCAGAATATTTATGCCCTCCCAGTTTAGATGCAACCCGTCCTTCTTGTACAGGTCCCATCTGCCCCGAAAGAGACTCCAATCGTCCAGATATCTGAAACCCTCCCTCCTGCACCAGCTGTTTAGCCACATGTTGAGCTGCACTATCTTTCTATCCCTAGCCTCACTGGCATGTGGCACAGGGAGTAATCCTGAGATTACAACCCTCGAGATCCTGCTTTTTAACTTTCTACCTAACTCCCTAAACTGCTGCTGCAGGACCTCATCACTCCTCCTACCTATGTCGTTAGTACCAATATGTACCACGACCTCTGGCTGTTCACCCTCTCCCTTCAGAATGCTTTCTGTTTGTTCAGTGACATCCTGAACCCTGGCACCAGGGAGGCAACATACCATCCTGGAGTCTCTTTCACGTCCACAGAAACGCCTATCTACACCCCTAACTATAGAATCCCCTATAACTATTGTTCTAGTGCTCTTTGTCCCTCCCTGCTTAACAACAGAGCCAGCCATGGTGCCACTGCTTTGGCTGCTGCTGCTGTTATTCCCTGATAGCCTATCTCCCCCAACAGTATCCAAAATGGTATACTTGTTAGAGAGGGGGATGACCACAGGGGATTCCTGCACTGACTGCCTGCCCCTTCTGGCGGTCACCCATCCATCTGCCTGCACCTTGGGTGTGACCACGTCTCTAAATCTCCTATCTATGATGCTTTCCGCCTCCTTCCTGCTCCTAAGGGCATCCAACTGCTGCTCCAACCTATCCATGCGGTCTGAAAGGAGCTGCAATTGGGTGCACTTCCTGCAGACATAGTTGTCCGAGATAGAACAAAGAACAATACAGCACAGGAACAGGCCCTTCGGCCCTCCAAGCCCGCGCCGCTCCCCGGTCCAGGATTGAATCCTGAATCCAGGATCCCCGCCCAATTTGAGATGCTGAAAGCCCCGGATCTCCCACATCCCAGAAGTGCAACACTTAACCCCACCAACCGACATTTCGAGTACCAATTAAATTATTTGAGAAAATTTATAAAACTCTTACCTTCACTTTTACCTTCCCACGGTGGCCTTTTGTTTGATTAGAGGAGGGAGCGAGGGAAACACTAATGTGTTTCGGGTTTACCGCTCCTTGACACCAGATCTTCAGCTTCCCACTTCTTGGTAAATGTTGCTGGGCCGACTTCTCCCAGAATGCACCAGTGAAGTCCCTCAGCCGCCTCGACCGGATGCTCTAACTCCTGTTTATCACTGGAGGTGATCTTCCGCTTTCCACTTCTTGGTAAATGTTGCTGGTTCCCCAACCACGGAAAACATCCTTCCTGCATGTAGTCTGTCCAGCCTGTTAGAATTTTATATGTTTTAATCAGATCTCATCTGATCCTTTCCTTTCTGTTTTTCACGCCAAAGTGTATAACTTCACATTTAGCCGCGTTGTGCTGCATCTGCCATGTGTTTGTTCACTCACTCAAGTTGTCCAAATCACCTTGAAGCCTCCTTGCATCCTCCTCACAACTCACAATTCTGCCCAGTTTTGTGTTGTCAGCAAACGTGGAAATGTTACATTTGGTTCCCTCATCCAGGTCGTATATGTGAATACGCGCTGAAAAATGGGATGAGAATAGATCGGTGCTGATGGCCGGTGCATACACGAGGGGCTGAATGGCCTCTTTCTGTGATGCAAAATTCGATGACTCTCTGACCTCTTAAAGAAGTCATTCATTTGGGAACTCCTGAGATAAAGATTGGTTCGATAGAAATAAAGATCTCTTGTATTTTCTCTGGTGTCTTACACTTTGCTCCTTGCTTCCTGACAGGAATCTCCAAACTGGGGGAATTGTGGATCCTGGTGACATCACCCTGTTGGGAATGAAGCTATTGTCACAGAGTCCTGTGTTGTCAATGTACCGACCCGTTACCATAGTTACCCAGTTTCACTGGATGTTGGCAGAATGTTTACCATCGGTTTGGTGGTCGACCTGCCAGCTGTTCATATGGAATACAGATGCTGTGAGTGAGCATTGTCCACCTCCCACTTACAGCAATGACAGTGACAACCTGCATCATTTCCTATTGGGACTAGAGTCATAGAGTGACAGAGATTTACAGCTGGAAACAGGCCCTTCAGCCCAACTCATCCATGCTGCCCAGATTTTGCCATTAAACTAGTCCAGGTGCCTGCGTTTGCCCCATATTCCTCCATACCAATCTTACCCATGTAACTATCTAAATGCTTTTTAAAAGGCAAAATTGTAACCACCTCGACTACTACCTCTGGCAGCTCGTTCCAGACACTCACCACCGTCTGTGCAAAAATTGCCCCTCTGGACCCTTTTGTGTTTCTCCCCTCTCATCTTAAATCTATGCCCTCCACTTTTAAACTCCCCGATCTTTGAGAAAAGACATTGACTTTCGAGCTGATCTATAGCCCTCATTATTTTATAGATCTCTATAAGATAATCCCTAAGCCTCCTGCACTCCAGGGAAAAAGTCCCAGTCTATTCAGCCTCTCATAACTCAAACCATCAAGTCCCGGTAGCATCCTAGTAAATCTTTTTTGCACTCTTTCAAATTTAATAATATTCTTTCTATAATAGGGTGACCAGAACTGCACACGGTATTCCTAGTGTGGCCTTACCAATGTCTTGTGCAACTTCAACATGACATGCGAAATCCTATGTGAGGATAAATGGGCCAATACATTGCATTGCCATTCCGACAGTTGTTTATGAAGTGAAAAAGCCGGTGTTTAATGAAATGCCCCATGTGGAAATCTGCTCGAATATAACAACACTGCAAAATCCTCAATTATTGTTGTTTCTGCTCAACCAGCCCTGGAAGCCCCGATTGGTCTGAAGTTGGAGGTGAAGAGGAGCCAAATCTCAACAACTTGCTGACAAACATCAAAATTCAGCTGCTTTGGAGCAAGGCGATCCTCGAACAGGCCATTCAGAGTAGCCAAGACCCTGGAATGTCACCGCTGCTGGAGAACAGAGATGGAGTGAGCAAGGCCAGATTCTCGAGTGGTCAAAATGGGACCTCATTCATTGATGGAGTCTCCTACTCCAGTTCTCACTCCTTCTGACATTGTTGGATGGTTTGAAGTGGAGGAAATTAGTCAGGATGGAAGTGGTGACGAGATTCACAGTCACTCCGTTATCTTAGAGACCATTTTTAAGGCAATATGTGCAGCGACTCCACTGGGGTGGGTGTCAGATCAGCTCACCAGGTGGAAGGAGACCGAGAGCACAGACGAGGCCATTCAGCCCCAATACTTTCTTAAATGCTCCGTTGTGCAGTTCAAAAACTAGAAGTCTGGGATTCGAGCCACGTTACGCAGGTGACTGGGAAAAGCACCATCGGATTAATCAGACCACTGGCCCATACCGGAAAGACTAAAAGCCCAGCAGAGGGACGTCAACATGTATTTTCACCTTTAATGTTTCTTCTTTACTCTAAATAACTTATTGTGTTTGTATAATTATCATAAATGTTTCACATTAAACAAATACTCAGAATTTTTAGCATTGCTGGAGAAGTGTAACTGGGAACAATGCCCTGTTCATTCAGTTTGGGGAATACTTCCTGACAGAGGAAGACTGGGACATGACAGCTTCTCCCTATCAGCTCCTTCCAATTCCCTCCATAATTCTGAACACCTCTATCAAATCTCCTCTCAATCTTCTCTTCACTAAAGACCCAAATTCTCCAATCTACCGATGTAACTGAACTTCCTCATCCCTGGACTCACGCCCAGAGATTTATTACACCCTCGCTAATGCATTCACACCCTTTCTAAACACTGCTGTCCAGATCAGAGTGCAATACTCCAATTGAGGCCAAACCAGGGTTTGATACAGGTTTCCCACAACTTGCTTCCTCTTGTTCGCTATGCCCCGACGTATAAAGCTCACAATCCCAAATGCCTGAGTAACCACACTCTCAACCTGCCACCTAAACAGCAATTATTAGTGTCACATTTGACCACAGGTCCCTTGTTCCTGCATGTCTTTACAATTGTACCATTTCTTTTCTTTTGTCTCTCCCTTTTCTTCCCACTGAAATAAATCATTTCACACTTCTCTGCTTTAAATTGGTCTTGTTTGGCCAATCCACGAGCTGTCTAAGAAACTGTGAGCTTCAACACTACCTCCTCACTGTTCACAATGCTGTCACATATTATGTAATTACCACAGTTTGAATGTGTGTTCTGTACAGCATTGCCGATGTCTCTAATATGTATCAGGAAGAGCAGAATTCCTAACACCAACTCTCCTGGAATCCCACTTTAACCGACCTCCAATCCAAATAAAAATACTTCCCACTGTGTTTCCTGTCACTGTCAGATTCCTATCCATTTTGCTGCTGTCCCTTTTATTCTATCAGCTCCAAATGTTACCACAAGGTTGCTGTGTGCCCCTTTATTTATAAAATGCTTTTTGCCAGTCCATGTTCACATTAACCACATTACCCTCATCAACCTTTTCTGTTACCCTCATGAAAATCTCGAGCAAGTTAAATATGATTCCCCTTTAATAATTATGTATGTGTTTTCCTTAATTAATGCACATTAGCACAAGTGAGTGTTAATTTTATCTGCAGTTATTGTTTGGAGAATATCCCACATTGCTGAGGTGAAACTGATTGGATTGAGTTGGCTTATCCTCACAGCCTTTTCTGAAAAAGTGTGTTTACCATTTGCAATTCTCCAGTCCTCTGGCACCACACATATAACTAGCAAGTATAGGAAACTTTTGGCCAATGCCTCTGCAATTTCCACCCTATTTCCCTCAGTATCCATGGATCCGTCTCTTCCAGTCACAAGAACACAGGAAATAAGAGCAGACATTGGCCACATGGCTCATCAATAATGTTCCTCCATTCGAGGGCAGCATGATGGCACAGTGGATAGCACTGCTGCCTCACAGCATCAGGGAACTGGGTTCAATTGCAGTCCCAGTTCACTGTGTGGGGTTTGCACATTCTCCCCTTGTCTGTGGGGGTTAGGTTGATTGGCCATGCTAAATTGACTCTTAGTGTCAGGGGATTAGCAGGGTAAATATGTGCGGTGACGGGAATAGGGCTTGATGGGTTGAATGGCCTCATTCTGCACTGTAGGGATTGTATGATTCAATACAATGATGAGTTATGTGTCTTTAGTGCCATACAGTGCGAAGCACAGAGGCACAGCATTAAAACAACAGCAACAGCATCAGACAATACAAAGATAGAAATCATACATATTTCTGACAAGTTTTCCAAAAGTCACTACATTTTCAGTATTCACCATCAAAATCAGGTAAAGCATTTGAAATATCAACAATTCTATGTGGGGAAAACAAATTGTGAATATCGTCGCATGAACCAAATTTCTGCACTTTATACTGATGCCCACCCAAAATACAGTAGATGCGAATAAAGATCTTTTGACGCTTAGGTAATAAGGCCATGTATCAATTTATAATATTGAACTAAACCATAAATCGGCCTTCTCTAAAGATTGCAATTCAAGAATCCTTAATCCTTCATCGGGTATTCCCCTCATGCTTTCCATTTTCCTGGTTACATATCATTGCACTCTCTCTGTCAGCTGAATATCTCTTTGAAAGTGTGGGTTCCAAAGTATGGGTGCAGTCTCCAGATGTGGGCATACCAGCTTCTTATAGAGTTTCAGATCTTGGGTTCAACTCCAGTTTACTCCTCACTCCCTTGATTCCCAAAGAAACCAAAATGTGTCTATCTCAGCCTGAACTGCAATAGAATCCCTCCAGTGCAGATGGAGGCCATTTGGCCCATTGAGTCTGCACCGACTCTGAGACACCATCCCACCCAGAACCTGTCTCAGTCACCCCACATATTTATCCTGCTAATCCCCCTAACTGATACATTTGGGAAACAAAGGGTACCATGTGGCACCTTAACAAGGTACCGCAAGATAGGTTGTTGCATAAGGTTAAATCTCACGGGATCCAGGGTGAGGTATCTTAATGAATACAAAATTGGCTTCTTGACAGAAGCCAGAGGGTGGTTGTAGTGGGTTGTTTTTCAAACTGGAGTCCCGAGGGGTGTGCCTCAGGGATCAGTGCTGGGTCCACTGTTATTTGTCATTTATTTTAATGATTTGGATGAGAATATAGGAGGCATGGTTAGTAAGTGTGCAGATGACACCAAGATTGGTGGCATCGTGGACAGTGAGGAAAGTTATCTCCAATTGTAAAGGGATCTTGATCAATTGGGCCAGTGGGCTGCCGAATGACAGACGGAGTTTAATTCAGACAAATGCAAGGTGATGCATTTTGGTAGATTGAACCAGGGCAGACTTACCAAGTTAATGGCAGAGCATTGGGGAGAGATGCAGAACAAAGAGATCTCGGGGTACATGTTCAAAGCTCATTGAAAGTGGAGTCACAGGTGGACAGAGTGGTGAAGAAGGCATTTGGCATGCTTGGTTTCATCGGTCAGAACATTGAATACAGGAGTTGGGACGTCCTGTTGAAGTCATACAAGTCACTGGTAAGGCCACACTTGGAATACTGTGTACAGTCCTAGTCACTATTATAGAAAGGATATCATTAAACGAGAGAGCATGCAGAAAAGATTTACTAGGATGCTACCGGGACTTGATGGTTTGAGTTTTAAGGCGAGGCTGGATAGACTGGGATCTTTTTCTCTGGACGTAGGAGGCTGAGGGGTGATCTTATAGAGATCTATAAAATAATGAGGGACACAGATCAGCTAGAATAGTTAATATCTTTTCCCAAAGGTTGGGGAGTCGAAAGCTCGAGTGCACAGGTTTAAGGTGAGAGGGGAGAGATACAAAAGTGTCCAGAGGGACAAAAGCCACATGTGTGGCTTTTGCTACCAAATAAACCTGTTGGACTTTAACCTGCTGTTGTTAAACTTCTTACTGTGTTTACCCCAGTCCAACGCCGGCATCTCCACATCATGACTTTTTTCTACACAGAGGGTGGTGAGTGTCTGGAACAAGCTGCCAGAGGTAGTAGGTGGGTACAATTTTGTCTTTTAAAATGCATTTCGACAGTTACATGGGTAAGATGGGTGTAGAGGGATATGGGCCAAACGCAGGGATGTGGGCCAAATGCAGGCAAATGGGATTAGCTTAGTGGTTTAAAAAAAGGGCGGCATGGACAAGTTAGGCCGAAGGGCCTGTATGCTGTAAACCTCTCTGACTCGGAACCCATTCGGCCGATCTTGTCCATGCCAGTCCGAGGCCCCCCTTTCCAAGCTCACCTTCCTGCACCCGGCCCGGAACCATGCAGCTGAAAGCATGATGGCGATCGAAATACTTCATACCAAAAAATCAGCAGGTTTTTTGGTTGTCTGAAATAGCGGAAGTATCACAATCATAACCGCTGCGAGCGGGGCTCGAACCTGCGCGGGGAAACCCCATTGGATTTCAAGTCCAACGCCTTAACCACTCGGCCATCACAGCTGCGCATTTCTATAAATAATGTAACCTCAGTAATGTTCATATTAACTTCTATCAAGTACCGGGATTGTGCAGAGCACAGTGTGTGAGCTGAAATGTGTTCCTCTCCCGTTACTTTGTATCTTTGTCACGAACGGAGAACTCATTTGATGTCAGATTTGTTTTCCTATTTCAATATTTTTTCATGAGAAACGAATGACGTCCGAATAGAAAAAAATAAAAACTGATAGGTCTATTTTAATTCACTATTGTCAAATGTTGCGTTCGCCCTGTTTTTGTCCACTCGGTTTAAAATAATATTCGCGGATAAGGTTCTAAAACAAATTACGGATGCGATGGCCGGGAATCGAACCCGGGTCAATTGCTTGGAAGGCAGCTATGCTCACCACTATACCACCATCGCTCACTCTGCTCAAGGAATCGTTATTTTAATCAGTTATAATTACGGAACTACCTGAGTTGCTGATTTCATTCCGCACCAGGTGTGTCCATAGCACAGTTTGGAAACTGAACTTGGCTTGTCTCGTTTTTCTGGACAGTTCAATTTATCTTTTTACTGTTGTTTCTGACTGGGAACTCATTGTTTAATTTTGAGGCCTGTCCTTTCATTTAAACAACTGAAAGCAAATTGAAGCTTGATTTTCCATTAGAAATCTTCAGTGAATTTTATTTTCGGAGTGCCCACCTACTGTTGTGACATGCGATAGCGAATTAAATAAATCACCACTGTGATGGTCAGGAACTGACGTTTGGTCAAACGCTCTCCCAGTCACCACTCCACCTCCATCGTTCACCTGACTGTGCCACTCCCTCAGTAAGAAAGTCCAGCTCTGACAATGAATCTGGTTCCCTCCAGGTCCAATCGGAGGATGGTCAGGAACTGTCTGCCACTGTCAGAAACTCCATTATCAGCGAGTGGGGGATGATTATTTAACTGGCAGTCACTGGTTGTTGATGTTCTGGTTTATTGTTACCTGTCAGTGCAGGAGAAACAAATAAAACAGGAAATCTAGAGACTCCAAGAGCAGATAATTTGTATTTTCATCGTAAACAAACACAGTGATCTCAGCAATCACTGTAATAACTGGAAGGAAAAAACAGATATGATTGGCTCTGGCCACGGAATCTGGTTAACAGATGTGGTCCTACACCACATGGACTGCAGCGGTTCCAGAAGCAGCTCATCACCACCTTCCCAAGGGCAATTAGGGATGGGCAATAAATGCTGACCCAGACAGCGACACTCACATTCCATGAATGAATTCAAAGACAATCTGTGGGGAGCGGGCCTCAGAGTGTTTAACAGTTACTGAGGTGAAAAACTAACTCACCCCCTGGAATCCGGAGCAAAGGCCGGAAGGAGGAGAAATTCCGCCCTGGGACCTTACAGTTGGTGAAAGTTTTGTCCTGTGAATGTGTAGATGTGAATATTGTGGAAGAGAGAGTGTATGAAAGGAGCGGGCGGGTCAGACTAATCCAACTGTGTTTGTGTGTCTGTTCTGATCATGAGATCTCCGAGTCTCTCTTGTGTAAAATAAAACAATTTTTCAATCAAAGATTCCCGCTAAACCCGCTGCTGAGCCCCAAAGTGAGATTTCAAAGCAATTGTTTCGCTAAATTGAAGATTTCAGTGGCAAAGTCGAGAACATGTCAGCTATCGCGTGAGAGCGCGATCAGTGCAGCAGTAAAACGGGTTTCAGTGGAAAATGGAGTCCTCAGTTCGAGTGAAACCTTTTCAACAGCAAACATTCGTGTGTCAGAGACATGAAGGATGTGAGCTGGATCTCTGGAGTGGCGGAATTTCATTGCAATGGGAGAGTTTGTGAGGAGAGAGAAACACAGAGAGGTTGGAGGAGCCGGGAGCTGACAGCAGCTTGTCTCTGCTCCGTCCGCTCTCTGCCTTTAAGTTGCTCTGTGCCGCCACCACTGGGTTCATTTCGGATCCAGTTCTGACTCACACAGATTTTCCACACACTCTCGGATATGACTGAAACTGCAGCCGCCGAAACGGCTCCTCCAGCCGCTCCCGCTCAAGTGAAGTCTCCCAGGAAGAAGAAGGCGGCTCCCCGACCTGCGGCAGCCGGTCCCAAGTTAGGCGAGCAGATCCTCAATGTTGTGGCGGGTTGCAGCGATCGCAATGGGATGTCCCTGGCCGCGATAAAGAAAGCTTTGGCTGGCAGCGGAGTGGATGTGGGGAAGCGCGGCTCCCAGATCAGGTTAACTATCAAGAGGAAGGTGGAGACAGGGTCTCTGGTGCAGACAAAGGGACAGGGCGCCTCCGGCTCCTTCAAACTCGCTAAGAAGGAAAGCCCGGGGAAAATGGGAAAGAAGGCGAAGAAACCAACAGCCAAGAAACCTTTAGTAAAGAAAGCAGCAGCCAAGAAACCCGCAGCCAAGAAACCCGCAGCAAAGAAAACTCCAGTGAAGAAATCAACAGTGAAGAAAACAAGCAGCAAGAAGGCGGCAACTCCAAAAAAGGCGGTGAAGAAAGCAGCCCTGAAGAAAAAGTCTCCTGTGAAGAAGGTGACGGGCGGAAAGTCTGTCAAAAAAGTGACTAAATCGAAGGCCAAACCCAAAGTGAAAGCAGCAAAAGCGAAGAAAGCGTCAGGAAAGAAGTGAAACAACCCGAGCAAATTGTAAACCTCTGAACCCAAAGGCTCTTCTCAGAGCCACCCACATCTCTCAGGAAAGAGCTGATCCCGCAAGAAAATGATTCCTGTCCCGCGGCCCGGCTCATTCTCAATAGAGATCATTTCAAATTCAGACTAAAGCAAAACACAGCAGAGGCTGAATTTCATTTGAATTTCACATTTGTTCAATCGCCACTTTCTCTCATAATAAAGATGTCTGGTAGATTCAGTGTGAGACAGTAACACTGGCGGCTAAACACCGCATTGCAGCCTAATTTTTAATCGAATCCCTGCAGTGCAGAAGGAGGCCAATCGTCCCATCGAGTCTGAACCGACCTCAATCCCACCCAGGTCGGATTCCCATTACCCTATTTATTGACCGGACATTCCGGGACAATTTAGCATGGCCAATCAACCTGACAGGCACTTTGGTGTGCGGGAGGAAACCGGAGCACCCGGAGGAAGCCCGGGGAGAATGTGCAAACTCCACACAGACAGAGACCTCAGCCGGGAATCGAACCCAGGTGCCTGGGGCTCTGAGACGGCAATTCTTAGCCAAAAGTCACTGTCAGGAGTGGGATTTGAACCCACGCCTCCAAGGAGACTGCGGCCTTAGACCGCTCGGCCATCCTGACTCCCTTAATTTTAACACAGGAGATTGCCCCAAACAGCTTCAATAAAGTGTTTGCAAACAGCGAGAAGCAGATGTGTGTGAGGATGTTCCGGAGGAAGATTCTTGCTATAGAATCGACTGTGTTTAGGTCGGAATATGACTGACTGGGAATTATGACGGGGCCAGGTTTAAAAACACAAAAGAACAAAGTCACGACCCGAAACGTTAACTCTGTCTCTCTCTCTCTTCACAAAAGCTGCCGGAGCTGCTGATTATTTGCAGCATTTTCTGTTTTGATTCCATATTTCAAAGCTCCGGGTTTGTAGAAACTCTTGTGTGTGAAGGGCGGCTCTGGAAGGGTTTGTGTGGGGAGCTGTGTTTCGCTTCCATTGTGAATAAACGGGTTGAAATTGGCGGTTGCAGAAACTGGAGGTGGAGCTGAAAGATCAGGGGCCGTTCTGTGTGTGTGTGTCAGTCCGGCTCTCTCCTCCCTCCCGCTCTGTGTTTAATCTTCACTCTGTCTCCTCCCCTCTCTGCTCTCACTCCGCCTTTCTCAGTCAGGTCGGTGCGGGCTGTATAAAAGGAGCCTGAAAGAGTTCCTCTCTCATATTGTGCAGAGATCTGAGTGAAGAATCATCATGTCTGGCAGAGGGAAAGGGGGCAAAGGACTGGGTAAAGGCGGCGCAAAGCGGCACCGCAAAGTGCTTCGTGATAATATCCAGGGCATCACCAAGCCAGCAATCCGCCGCCTGGCTCGCCGTGGCGGTGTCAAGCGGATCTCGGGTTTGATCTATGAGGAGACTCGCGGGGTGCTGAAGGTTTTCCTGGAGAATGTGATCAGGGATGCGGTCACCTACACTGAACACGCCAAGCGCAAGACGGTCACTGCCATGGATGTGGTGTACGCTCTGAAACGCCAGGGCCGCACTCTCTATGGATTCGGCGGCTGAACAACTGCAACCTTCCTACGGAACACACAACAAAGGCTCTTTTCAGAGCCACTCACCGCTTCACAAAGAGAGCAGTGACCTGGGGACGGGGGCTGGGACAGGCTGTTCAGTGTTTGAGATGCATGTTTGTTTTGTTTAGGTTACAGTGCGGGAATCACCGAATTTAACATTTCATTTGGAGCAGCCATGCGGATTGTTTTTGAAATTTTTAAGTGGATTGTCGGAGCAGCCCCCAGTTGACATGTGCCCTCAGTGAAACGCCACATCACTCCTGTTTAATCACTCAGTGTTTGGATAGAGTTTATAAAAGCTTTCTCTGGAATAGCGGAGTTTAGTAGCAGCAGCCGGTGAATCGTTCACTGGAACCAGTCCCAGTTGTGATGCTATTTGCCCCCAGACGGTTGTTTCCTGCACTGAAACTGACGCTTTGTGAAACTGATCAGTTTCCGCTCAGTCATTCACAAACCCGCAATTCCCGCAGCTTGAGCCGCTCCAACCCCAGCCTGCTTCTGATTGGCCATCCTCTCCGCATTCGCAGCTCTGAACCAATCGCAGAGCATCGAATGTGAAGATTGAGCCAATCATTGGCTTCAACTGTCAACCGGCAGAAATTTTGAATTGGGGAAAATGCCGCCAATTTCAGCGCGGGAAAGGGAATTGAGACAAATTCTTAACTTATTAAAAATAGATTCTCAATTAATATTCTGCTGTAAGATTATTTTACAAAAGGTTTCATTTGTCCGCCACGGGAAGCAAACGGCTCTATTCAGTAATGTCAAACGGGACAAATATGAAGTCACTCTCTGTAACAAACAACAGACTCAACCCCTTTCACACCGGCTTCAGGGGGACACAGAGAAGCGACAGATTTCTGATCCTTTCCGCTGAAAGCGGCGGCGAATGTCACAAACGACAGGGGAGGGGAAATCTGAATGGGCTGGAGAGTAGAGGGACAGGGATCGAGTGGAACAGCGGGAGATTCTGGGAATGAACAGCCCAGAGAGCGGGGAAAGGGTCTAAAGCACTAAGTGGAGGGAGATGGACTTCAAATCTTCAATGTTTCTGGTAATGGTTATATTAATAAGGACGGAATAAAGTCTTCTTTGAAACAGACGGTTATTTCTTGCATCGAAAACGGCCCAATTTCTGAAAGGGGCGGTTAAGGAAACCACTGAACCAATTAGAACCTGAGTTACAGATATTAATTCCCTGGTCACAGTTTGATTGAAACTTCCTGGGCCAATTCCTGCTGGGGGCGGTTCCTCACAGAGTGTAAAAAGGCGGATGCAGCGCAGACTCTGTAGTAATAGTCTTCTTCTCTCAGATTGTGCTGAATCCGCTCAGAAAATGGCCAGGACCAAGCAGACAGCGCGCAAATCGACCGGAGGGAAAGCTCCTCGCAAACAGCTGGCTACCAAAGCTGCCCGGAAGAGCGCTCCAGCCACGGGCGGAGTGAAGAAGCCTCATCGCTACAGACCCGGCACTGTGGCTCTGAGGGAGATCCGCCGCTACCAGAAATCCACCGAGCTGCTGATCCGCAAACTGCCCTTCCAGCGCCTGGTGCGAGAGATCGCTCAGGACTTCAAGACAGACCTGCGCTTCCAGAGCTCGGCCGTCATGGCCCTGCAGGAGGCCAGCGAGGCTTACCTGGTGGGGCTCTTTGAGGACACCAACCTGTGCGCCATCCACGCCAAGCGAGTCACCATCATGCCCAAAGACATCCAGCTGGCCCGCCGCATCCGCGGGGAACGCGCCTAAAACCCGACCTCGGCACCAAGAACAACAACGGCTCTTTTAAGAGCCACCAACTCGACAAATGAAAGAGCTGCGATCTCCTGTTAACGATTCTAGTGTTTGAATTCCCAGGACAGAATATTCCCAGGACTCCAATACTGACACCTCTCAATGTTACAATTAACTCTCCGTTGCATTGAGGTCATTCATATCTCCAATCCTTTGATGGTTGGAGTAAAAGCGATGCCGTTAACAATTTTACCACAATTTAATTTTAAAGTATTTATTAAACCTGCGATCATTTCAGTTTCCGAGCAATAATTCCGCAAATCCACTTTCTCCGCACGTGTTTCGAGTCGCAGCGAGAGTGTTGAAAATTGTGTCAATTAAGTTCAGAATATGAAGCATGTCTCAAACAGTAACCCACTCACACAGATATAACCATTGCAGGAACGCTTGCACATTCGCATAGACAATAATTAACACTTTTCCAGATCCAGTGACTGACTTTGTGAGGACATTCATCGGTTTTCAAAGTCAGTCACTGGATCTGGAAAAATGTTAATTATTGTCTCTGTGAATGTCTATGCGACTATCACATTTTAAAGCAATTATATTGGAATTAGGATCATTTCAGTTCACTGGGATGGTTTCCCCGATAAACAACAGCAACTTGTATTAAAATACTGTATGCGTCAATAGTACGGATTGATAGAACAAAGCGGGAAACAGCTGTGCTGTGAATAGCAGTGCAGAAACTGACCGATAGACACCAGGTCGCCCTTTTTCAGGTAAAATGAGTGGCTCTGAAAAGAGCCTTTGGGTTATCAGATTCAAGAATGGCCGCTTCACTTGCTCTTCGCGGTCCCAGCGCTGCTTTTCTTGGGCAGCAGCACGGCCTGGATATTAGGCAGCACCCCGCCCTGAGCGATGGTCACCCCTCCCAGCAGCTTGTTGAGCTCCTCGTCGTTGCGGACGGCCAGCTGCAGGTGTCTGGGGATGATGCGGGTCTTCTTGTTGTCCCGGGCCGCGTTCCCGGCCAGCTCCAGGATTTCAGCGGTCAGATACTCGAGCACAGCAGCCAGATAGACCGGGGCTCCGGCACCCACACGCTCAGCATAGTTGCCCTTTCTCAGGAGCCTGTGAACACGGCCCACCGGGAACTGCAGTCCAGCCCGGGAGGAGCGAGACTTGGCCTTGGCCCGAGCTTTCCCGCCGCTCTTTCCTCTTCCAGACATTTGCACAATCTCACAAACACTTTCACAAAGAATCAGCAATTTCTCCAGCATTGACTGTTCTTATAAACTGACAGCTCCTCTGATTGGCCGCTGCTCTATTCACCTCATTTGCCTATATTCTTCACCAATCAGCTCACTGGAATCAGAAGAGGACGGGATTTCCCCACAACAACCGGCAGAAGCAGAGAATTTGTCCATTTCCAAAAGCCGCCAATTTCATTGTGGGAAAGGAGCGAATTCAAATCAATGTCGCCCTCAGTCAGAGATTTCAAATCCCTTCTATTGATTTGCTTTTATTCAGCTCTTCCCGTCACCAATCGGAGGCGCGGCTTTAACATTTTCTTTCAATGTGCTTCATTCTCCTATCGCTTTCTAACTGTCCCGGGCGGGAATCAATCCCTGTTCACAGCATTCCCAGAAGGAAAACACTCCGTTTAGTCTTCAATCAGAACCCAGTGTCCTTCACTGAAAACAGGGAGCCGGATCGAGTCCTCACACTGTCCTTATTCCGCTCTGTAATAATCCCACTCCGGACTGTTACCCTGCGGAGAATTACTGTGAATAAAATGATGAATCAATGGACATTTCAGGAATTTAGAGAAGGGACCGTTACCGCGAAAAACAGTCCCTAATGAGGTCATTTAGGAGCTGTGAAAATAACAGAATAATAACAGCTTTCAGCACAAAGCGAAGGCAGTGAGTGAATTCTGGGTCAGTGTTTGGATTACAGGACAGGAGACACAAACACCAGTGGAAGTTATTCTATTTTCCATTCTTATCATCGAACAGGAAGGAGCCAGGTCCAGCTTTTTCACAGAGATTGTGGGTGGCTCTTAAAAGAGCCGTTGTGTTTGGGATGTTTTTTCAGTCCATGGGGAGTTTTACTTGGAGCTGGTGTACTTGGTCACTGCCTTTGTCCCTTCCGACATGGCGTGCTTGGCCAGTTCCCCGGGCAGCAGCAGGCGCACGGCGGTCTGGATCTCCCGGGAGCTGATGGTGCTGCGCTTGTTGTAATGGGCCAGGCGGGAAGCCTCACCCGCGATGCGCTCGAAAATATCGTTCACGAACGAGTTCATGATGCTCATGGCCTTGGAGGAGATGCCGGTGTCGGGGTGAACCTGCTTCATCACTTTGTAGATGTAGATGGAGTAACTCTCCTTCCTCGACTTTCGCCGCTTCTTGCCGCCCTTTGTTCCCAGTTTCTTAATCACTTTCTTCGCCCCCTTCTTCGGAGCTGCTTTCGATGTTGGTTTCTTCTCATCAGCCATCTTCAATTTCACACAGAAATAAAGCAAACCCCTTCCGAGCGCTGATTAAATAGACTGTTCTCTTCCTGTTGGGGAGCACTTCAGCGGTCACGGGCATTCGGCCTCTGATATTCGGGTAAGCGTTCTCCAAGGCGGCCTTCGCGACACACGACAGCGCAGAGTCGCTGAGCAGAAACTGATAGCCAGGTTCCGCACACACAAGGACGGCCTCAACCGGGATATTGGGTTTATGTCACACTATTTCACATAAATATTTCTGCTTTTTTCCTCCTGAGTCTTTATCATGCGATCCTAGAATCAGAATTTATGTCACACTATTTGTAACTCCCACAGTTGCGTGGACCTGCAGAGTTTCACTGGCTGTCTTGTCTGGAGACAATACACATCTTTTTAGCCTGTCTTGATGCTCTCTCCACTCCCATTGTTTTGTTTCTTAAAGACTGGATTAGTTGTAAGTATTCGCATTCCAACCATTATTCATGTAAATTGAGTCTGTGTCTTATAAGTTCTGTTTGTGAACAGAATTCCCACTCACCTGAAGAAGGGGCTCAGAGCCTCGAAAGCTTGTGTGGCTTTTGCTACCAAATAAACCTGTTGGACTTTAACCTGGTGTTGTTAAACTTCTTACTGTAAATAGACAGTCCCACAGATCTATGCTAATGAGGAATTGGGAAAGCAATGATTGTGATTGGACATTTTGAAAGTTATTAAACTCACTTATCAGGGGTTCATTTGAGTGAATATGTCAATAGACCAATCAGATTGAAGCCTTTCCGCCAATCACAAGCCTCCTTACTACAATCAGGAAATACATTTGACAAAGAATCTCTCCAGGACCAGTATTTCAGATGCACCGGGAAATGTCGCCTGGCTGTCGGTGTGAGGGACCCTTCTCCTCAGAGGGACTGTGCGGGAGTGTGGGTTCCTTCCGGAACAGTGAATCTCTGGGAATGTGTGTGAGTGTGGGATTTACTCACTCGATGATGCAGTGTGTGAGTGTAGGATTTACTCACTCTCTGATACAGTGTGAGTGTGGGATTTACTCACTCTCTGATACAGTGTGAGAGTGTGGGATTTACTCACTCTCTGATTCGGTGTAAGAGTATGGGATTTACTCACTCTCTGATACAGTGTGTGTGTGTGGGATTTACTCACTCTCTGATACAGTGTGTGAGTGTGGGATTTACTCACTCTCTGATACAGTGTGTGAGTGTGGGATTTACTCACTCTCTGATACAGTGTGTGTGGGATTTACTCAGTCTCTGATACAGTGTCAGTGTGGGATTTACTCACTCTCTGATACAGTGTGTGAGCGTGGGATTTACTCACTCTCTGATACCGTGTGTGAGTGTGGGATTTACTCACTCTGATACAGTGTGTGTGTGTGTGGGATTTACTCACTCTCTGATACAGTGTGTGTGTGTGGGATTTACTCACTCTCTGATACAGTGTGTGTGTGTGGGATTTACTCACTCTGATACAGTGTGTGTGTGTGTGGCATTTACTCACTCTCTGATACAGTGTGTGTGTGTGGGATTTACTCACTCTCTGATACAGTGTGTGTGTGGGATTTACTCACTCTCTGATACAGTGTGTGTGTGTGGGATTTACTCACTCTCTGATACAGTGTGTGAGTGTGGGATTTACTCACTCTGATACAGTGCGTGTGTGTGTGGGATTTACACACTCTCTGATACAGTGTGTGAGTGTGGGATTTACTCACTCTCTGATACAGTGTGTGTGTGTGGGATTTACTCACTCTCTCATACAGTGTGAGAGTGTGGGATTTACTCACTCTCTGATACAGTGTGTGAGTGTGGGATTTACTCACTCTCTGATACGGTGTGAGAGTGTGGGATTTACTCACTCTCTGATACAGTGTGTGTGTGTGGGATTTACTCACTCTCTGATACAGTGTGTGAGCGTGGGATTTACTCACTCTCTGATACCGTGTGTGAGTGTGGGATTTACTCACTCTGATACAGTGTGAGAGTATGGGATTTACTCACTCTGATACAGTGTGTGTGTGTGTGGGATTTACTCACTCTCTGATACAGTGTGTGTGTGTGTGTGTGGGATTTACTCACTCTCTGATACAGTGTGTGTGTGTGGGATTTACTCACTCTCTGATACAGTGTGTGAGTGTGGGATTTACTCACTCTCTGATACAGTGTGTGAGTGTGGGATTTACTCACTCTCTGATACAGTGTGTGTGTGTGGGATTTACTCACTCTCTGATACAGTGTGTGAGTGTGGGATTTACTCACTGATACAGTGTGTGTGTGTGTGGGATTTACTCACTCTCTGATACAGTGTGTGAGTGTGGGATTTACTCACTCTCTGATACAGTGTGTGAGTGTGGGATTTACTCACTCTCTGATACAGTGTGTGTGTGTGGGATTTACTCACTCTCTGATACAGTGTGAGTGTGTGATTTACTCACTCTCTGATACAGTGTGTGAGTGTGGGATTTACTCACTCTCTGATACAGTGTGTGAGTGTGGGATTTACTCACTCTCTGATACAGTGTGTGTGTGTGGGATTTACTCACTCTCTAATACAGTGTGTGTGGGATTTACTCACTCTCTGATACAGTGTGAGAGTGTGGGATTTACTCACTCTCTGATACAGTGTGTGTGGGATTTACTCACTCTCTGATACAGTGTGTGTGTGTGTGGGATTTACTCACTCTCTGTTACAGTGTGTGAGTGTGGGATTTACTCACTCTCTGATACAGTGTGTGTGGGATTTACTCACTCTCTGATACAGTGTGAGAGTGTGGGATTTACTCACTCTCTGATACAGTGTGTGTGGGATTTACTCACTCTCTGATACAGTGTGTGAGTGTGGGATTTACTCACTCTCTGATACAGTGTGAGTGTGGGATTTACTCACTCTCTGATACAGTGTGAAAGTGTGGGATTTACTCACTCTCTGATACAGTGTGTGTGGGATTTACTCACTCTCTGATACAGTGTGTGAGTGTGGGATTTACTCACTCTCTGATACAGTGTGAGTGTGGGATTTACTCACTCTCTGATACAGTGTGAGTGTGGGATTTACTCACTCTCTGATACAGTGTGTGTGTGTGGGATTTAGTCACTCTCTGACAGTGTGTGAGTGTGGGATTTACTCACTCTCTGATGCAGTGTGTTTGTGTGGGATTTACTCACTCTCTGATACAGTGTGTGTGTGGCATTTACTCACTCTGATACAGCATGTGTGTGTGGGATCTAGTCACTCTCTGACACAATGTGAGAGTGTGAGATTTACTCACTCTGATTCAGTGTGTTTGTGTGGGATTTACTCACTCTCTGATGGTGTCTGTGCGATTTATTTTATCATTCTCAGTACCTTGGAATCTTTCAAACCAATTCTGCATCTGATTATCCTCTGTGCTGTCTGGGAGAGTGGGATTCAATCTGTCAGTCGGTGGTACTCTTTCTGAGAGTGGGATTAATTCTGTCAATTGGTGATACTCTATGTGAGAGTGGGATTCATAATTTCACATGGTGGTGCTGTATGTGACATTGGGATTAATTCTGTCAGTCGGTGGTGCTGTGTGTGAGAGTGGGATTAATTCTGTAAATCGGTGGTGCTGTGTGCGAGAGTGGGATTAATTCTGTCAGTCGGTGGTGCTGTCTGTGAGAGCGGGATTAATTCTGTTAGTTAATGGTGGTGTCTGTGAGAGTGTAATTAGAACTGGGCCCTATTCCTGTGAATTAATAAAAAAACTCATCTCCTGCAGCCACCAGTGATCACTGACCCTCTGGATGTTTGTCCAGGATTTACATCCTGAATTTGGAAAATGATGTTTGAATCCAAGCAAACCACAGCAGCTCCTCAGAATTAAAAGAAGGAAGCTGAAACCAAACTAGTTAATTGCTCATTTCAGAAGTTGAATCAAATGAAAACACTTATATTTCAATAGGAGAATTGGATTGGGGACCAGACAGCTCAGGACAACTAAATCTGAGAATGGAAAGGGTAATGAAGAAGAGAATTGGAGCTGACTACAGTGGGATAGATCCTAAGATACAACTGAGGATTGATTAAAGCTGCTTTGTAACAGTGTTGCTGAATGAAGCTGATGTCGAGTTATCAATATTGTTCTTGAAACAAGCTGTCAGCAGCACTGCCTCAGACATTGAACCCTGCGAAGCATTGATTTTGAGGGGATATGATTGGTGTTTATGAAGGGAATACATTCTTTCCGTGTGGATCGATTATTTTAGTTCGATGGGCACGAGAGACACAGAAAAAGGAGAAATTAACAGAAAAGAGAAATAAAAACAAGGCTCTAAGGACGTGATGGGTGAGTGGGAGTAGCTGAGTTGCTTTTGAATAGAGTAGGTACAGATCAATGGGCAGACTGGTCTCTTTGTGTGCTTTACCCATTCTATAACTGCCAAACAAAAAAGAGACAGCCTGTTGAAGCTTCTGATTTTGCACTCATAAGAACAAATGCAAGAATGCCAAATGTCAAAGGGAGGAACAAGTGCTGGAAAAAAAGGATGCTGAGCGTTGACAAGTGAACTCTAATTGGTCAAGACGTTGTCATGGGGAGGGCACAAAGAAAACTTAGCCCTGTATATTTCTGTTCAATTCAACATAGGCACAATGCCTGGACACGTTCCTTTTGCCTGTGGAGAACAGGGCCCTCCATATGAATGTGTGTAGCCTCGAGCATGTGTAAATGAGACACATTGTGAAGGATGAAGAACTTCAGTTCCTGAGATCAACTAGTAAAGTTGGAACCACTTTCCTTGGAGCTGAGAAGGTTGAAAAGAGATTTAATAACAATATTCAGAATAAGGTGGAATCTGGACAGAGTAGGTCGAGAAGAAACTGTTCCCATTGTGGGAAGGATCGAGAAGCAGAGGGAACAGATTTAAGGAAATTGGGAAAAGAAGGAATAGATTAATGAGGAGAAACTTTTTCATGCAGCGAGTGGTTATGATCTGGGATGTGGGGCCTGACAGTGCGCTAGAGGCAGCTTCAATCAAGGCATTCAAGAAAGAATTGGATTATTTCCTGAAAAGGAAGAATGTGCAGAAATGTGGGGAGAAGGTGGATGGATGGAACAAGGTGCATTACTCACTTGGAGAGTCAGTACAGATTTGACAGGCCAAGTGGCTTCTTTCAGTTGTGCAAATAGTGTGTGTGTGTGGGGTGTGTGGGGGGGTTGGTGGGTGAAGAGGGCTGTTTGACTGCGTTGACTACCTATGTCAGATACTGGTGCTGGATGCGAATATGGAACTCATTCTGTGTTTGCCAGGACCTCATGCTGGATATGAGTGTAGGATTATTTTAGTAAAATTCAGTGATTCTCTATGGGAATGTGGAAAATCTGTAAGAAAATGTGGGTCTGTAACTCCCTTTGTTTAATATGGGGTGTGTCGTCTGGGCACATTCATCAGTCTATGTGGGTTTGTGATGATTTCTGGACTCTATCAGTAGTACCATATCTGTGTGTCAGACTGATTCGTGTCATTCAGGATCAGGCTCAGGTGCTGTCAGTGAGTTCAGTAACAGTCTGTATCTGTCAGTGTCTGGTAATGGACATGTGCTGGAGACTGATTCTGAATCTGTCAGTCACTGTTACTCTGAGTGTGGGATTCATTACATAACCGCAGGCTCTGGGACAGTTTAACAGTCTGGATTCATTCCACATTGAAATTTCAGCACAGAAACAGGCCATTGATGCTGCAGGTTTTTTTTTTAATTCTAATTTTTGCCTTGTATTAAATCACTTTCTGTGTCAGCATAATTGTGGAGGATCATGCATCTTTTCATCTAACACGCCATTGTTAAGTAAAGGTAAGTGTAATTCACATTTTAATCATCAAATTGATGCCTTCATCATTCACTCTGTTTGGGAGAACTTTATACTTGAATGTTGAACTCAGTTTGACTGAGAGAATTATTACAATTTCTACCCTCCGCGTATAAGTCAGGTATGTGATCTGTATCTCAGTTTGCACCAATTTATATGTATCCTTATTACAATAATCAGTGTGTGTCTCAGATTATACTATCATTCAGTTCTATCTGGTATTCAATTGAATTGCAACTAATGCTACAATATTGTAGGACTGACACACTGACAATCTGATAGCGGGTGAGAATTTGGACTGGGATTTATGTATCTACCTGTCAGTGGTACTGACTTGGGATGACATGGAAACAATGTCTGTCTCTCCTGCTCTGATTGATTGTTGGATTGAAAATGTGTCTCTGCAACCGGTTCTGCTGCCTGAGACTGTGGAATTGATGCACTCTGAGAGAACAGACATAGTGTGTGTGAGGAGCTCACTGCACTGTTCATTGCGACTCAGGTGAGGAAACTTCAAACTAACCTTGATTGATTCAATGATTTGCCTGTCAGGAATAATTTACTCATTGTAACCCAATTACAGGTGAGGGAATAATACACAGCCCTTTTTCAATTTGATTTACTGTTGTCACATGTATTGGCATACTGTGAAAAGTATTTTTTCTTGTGCGCTATACAAGCAAAGCATACCATTCATAGAGTACATGGGGAGAAAGAAATGACAGAGTGCAGAATGTAGTGTTACATTCATAACTAGTCTGCAGCGAAAGATCAATATAAGGCAGGTCCATTCAAAAGTCTGATGGCAGCAGGGAAGATGCGGTTCTTGAGTTGGTTGGTACATGATCTCAGACGTTTGTATCTTTTTCCTGTTGGAAGAAGGTGGAAGAGAGTATGTCCGGGGTGCGTGGGGGTCTTTGATGATGCTGACTGCTTTTCTGATGTGATGGGAAGTGCAGACGGAGTCAATGGATGGGAGGGTGGTTTGTGTGATGGACTGCGCTACTATAAGAACTGTTCATAGTTTAACGCGGTCTTGGTAAGAGCAGGAGCCATACCAAGCTGTGATACATCTGGAAAGGGTATTTTCTATGGTGCATCTGTAAAACTTGGTGAGAGTCATAGCGGAAATGCTGAATTTCCTTAGCCTCCTGAGAAATTAGAGGTCTTACTTAACTATAGTGTCAGGGTGGAAGGACCAGGACAAGTTATTGGTGATCTCGACACCCAGAAACCTGAAGCTCTCAACAATTTCCATTTCATCCCCATTGATGTAGACAGGGGCATGTCCTCCACTCTGCTTCCTGAAGTTAATGACAATCCCCTTTGTCTGTTGACATTGAGGGAGAGATTATTGCCGTCACACTAATTTACCAGATTCTCTGTCTCATTCCTGTAGTCCGTCTCATCATTGTCTGAGCTCCGATCCACTATGGTGGTATCAGCAAACTTGAAAATAGATTTGAAGCGGAATTTGGCCACACAGTCATAAGGGGAGAAGGAGCATCGTAAGGGGTTGAGGATACAGCCTTGTGGGGCACTGGTGTTGAGGATAATCGTGGAGGAGGTGTCGTTGCTTATCTTTACTAATTGCGGTCTGTGGGTTAGGAAGTCTAGGATCCAGTCACAGAGGGAGGAGCCAAACCCGAGCCATGGAGTTTGAAGATGGGTTTTGTGGGAATAATGGTGTTGAAGGCTGAGCTGTAGTCAATAAATGGGAATCTGACATGAGTCTTTATTATCCAGGTGTTCCAGGGTTGAGTGTACGGTCAGGAAGATGGCATCGACAGTGGACCTGTTGCGGCAGTAGGTGAACTGTAGTGGATTCAGGCAATCTGGGAGGCTGGAGTTGATCCGTGCCATGACTAATCTTTCGAAGCACTTCATAATGATGGATGTCAGAGCTACCAGGCAATAGTCATGAAGGCACGATGCCTGGCTTTTCTTTGGTACAGGGATGATGTCATCTTCTTGAAGCAGAGAGGGACCTCAGATTGGTGGAAGGAGAGGTTAAAGATGTCTGCGAATACCCCTGCCAGCTGGTCCACGCAGGATCCGAGTGCCTGTCCCCGTACCCCATCCAGGCCAGTCGCTTTCCGTGGGTTGACTTTCAAGAAGGCTGATCTGAAGTCTGTGATGGTGACCTCGGATACAGGTTCGGCCAAGGCTTTCAGAGTGGAGGGCATCCTCGCTCTTCCTCAAAACAGACATAGAATGCATTGAGCTCATCAGGGAGAGGGGCATTGTCGCTGGCAATTCTCCATCCTTCATCTGGTAGCCTGTTATGTCTTTCAGACCTTACTATAAACGGTGGGAGTCCATGTGGCGAGCCGAGGACTCTAGCTTGGTCCGGTACTGGCACTTGGCATCTTTGATGGTTCTCTGTAGATCACATCTGGATTTCTTTACAGTTCAGGGTCCCCTGACTGGAACCCCTCGGACCTGGACTTCAGGAAGCAGTGGATATCCCTGTTCATCCATGCTTTCCGGTTGGGAAAAACATGGATTTGCTTCATTGGCTCAGTCTTCTCTGCAATTACTAATGAAGTCAGTTACTGTAGTGACGTACTCATTCAGGGTGCTTGCAGAGTTTTTAAATATTGACCAGTGCATTGACTCGAAGCAGTCACGTAGGAGATCACCGATTCCTCAGACCAACAATGCGTGACTTTCTTTAATCGGATTCTCCTGCTTCAGTTTTTTGCTTGTAAGCTGGGAGCAGGAGCACAGCCTTGTGATCTGATTTGCCAAAGTTTGGGCGGGTGATAGAACGATAGGCATGTTTGATTTTTGTGTAACAGTGGTCGAGGATGTTTGGGCCTCTGGTGGGACAGGTGACATGTTGGTAGTACCTTGGTAGGACACTCTTGAGATTGGCCTGGTTGAAGTCCCCGGCCTCGATGAACAAGGCCTCGGGATATTTTGTCTCAAGGCTGTTTGTGGTGGTAGATATTTCATCCAGCGCGACCTTCATGTCTGCCTGGGGTGGAATGTAAACTGCTGTCAGGATAACAGAGGTGAACTCCCGTGGAAGGTTGTCGGGGCAGCATTTCAGCGTCAGGTATTCTAGGTCCGAGGAGCAGAAACTCGCCAGTGTTGTGACACCGGAGCACCAAGAGTTGTTGATTAGAAGGCAGACGCCACCTGCGCAAGCCTTATCTGAGGCCGCTGTACGGTCCATTCGGTGGATGGAGAAGCCCTGAGGTTGTAGGGCACTGTCCGGTGAAGCAGGTGTGGTCTGTGTCTCCGTGAAACAGAGCACACAGCAGTCTCTCAGTTCCCTTTGAAAAGTGAGTCTGGTTTTAAGTTCATCTAGATTGTGTTCCAGAGATTGAACATTTGCCAGGAGTAAGCTGGGGAGAGGGGCCTTGGAACCACATTGTTTCAGTCTCACCTGCAAGCCTGCGCGTTTCCCACGCTTCCTGGGGTGGCTGCTTCCTGTCGAGCCTGTGAGACGGTGTTTAGTTTGTGGGATCAAGGGTGTAGCTGTACCCTGTTTCTGCTTTGGTTGGTGTGTGGGTGGAGGATTTGTTGCCATGGTCACGGTTCCTGCGTCGGCAGTCGGGTCTGAGCGGTTGGGAGTTCTGGGTCGCTGTCGGGCTGCGGTTTGAGTTTGGAGGGTGTTCACACCACACTCCGGGCGTGGACGGGTTGAAGGCCGGTTAGTGGATGGGGTCTTTGGGGTCACGGCTGGGTCCACGTGTTCGGATTCTCCGGGTCACTGCCAGGTCGGGGTCTTCCTTCCGAGGTCAGAGGATCTCTGGTCTTGCAAATAAATTTAAAAGAGCAGTTTTAGTAATTTATAAATCTCACTACATAATCATAATGAACAGCCACAAAGGAACCCCAGTGATACAAACATTGTCAATGTGTGACTGCAGTCCTCAGTGTCTGTGTACGAGATGCATGATCAGTGGCGGTAGGCGCTACAGCAATTCAATGACATTCAGATAGAACTGAAACCCTGCACTGCTCCATGAATGGGATAACCGGATGGAGCAGGGACATTTGTAATGTTCATGTTTCCATTCATTGCTCCCGTGTGATTAACCAGATCGTAATCAAAACCAAACAGTCTCTGTTTAAAATGTGTCCATCCTCCTTCTCACCTGGTGCCTGCAAGAGCTGCTCTTTGTCTAACTCCCCACATCCTGACTGTCTGCCTCTGCTTCCAATCTTCACTGTCCAATCACAGCAAACCAGGGGAGACTGGAACTAGAGTCATTACCGTATGGAAGGAGGCCATTCGCCACATCCAGTCCATGCTGGTTCTCCGTGGAGCAATCCAGTCAGTCCCATTCTCCTGCTCTATCCCCATAGCCGACAAGTTTATTTCCCTCAAATGTCCATCCAAATTCCTCTGTGAAATAATTCATCATCTCGGCTTCCAACCTCAGAGACAGCAACTTCCAGGTTGTCACTCGCTGCATGAGAAGTTCTCCTTTCTGTCTCTTCCAAAACCTTCAACTTGTGCCCCCTGCTCCTTATACTATCAGTGAATGGAATCAGCTTTTCTTTGTCTACCTGAACCACACCAGCCATAATCCTGTCCACCTCGATCAGATCTCTCTCTCAATCTGCTTTGCTCCAAAAAGATCAACCCCAGCTTCTGCAACCTAACTTTGTGGCTAAAACCCCTCATTGCTGAAACCATTCTGGTCAATCTCCTCTGCACCCGCTGAACCACCGTCACATGTTTCCTCAAGTGTGCTGAGCAGAACTGGACTCAATGCTTCAGCTGTGATCCAATCAGAGTTTTCTAAAGGCTCAGCATAACTTGCATGGTTCTGTACTCAATGCCTGTGTCCTCATGGAGAGGGTCACTCATGTGGACGAGGAGGGTTTGAACTAAACTGGCAGGAGGATGGGCACCATTATATAGAAGTGGAAAAGAGGAATATCTGGAGAAAGAAAAAGAAAATCACCGGCTCCAACGCACGCCTCCCTGATGAGCTCAATGCATTCTGTGCCCGCTCTGAGCAAGAGGTCAGCGAGAGCACGCCCTCCACCCTGGAAGCCTGAGATGAATCTGTATCTGAGGTCACCATTGCAAATGTCAGAGCAGCTTTCTCAGAGGTCAACCCAAGGAAAGTGACTGCCTCGGATGGGGTACCCGGACGAGCACTCAGATCCTGCATGGATCAGCTGGCAGGGGCATTCGCAGACATCTTCAACCTCTTTTTACAACAATCTCAGGTCCCTATCTGCTTCAAGACGACGAGGATCATCCCAGTACCAAAGAAAAGCTCAGCAGCGTGCCTCAATGACCATTATCCAGTGGCTCAGACATCCATCATTAGGAAGCGCATCGAAAGATTAGACATGGCACAAATCAATTCCAGCCTCCCAGACTATCTGGATCCACTACAGTTCGCCTACCAGCGCAACAGTACACAGCAGACGCCATCTCCCTGCCCCTGCACTCAGCCCTGGAACACCTAGATAACAAAGACACTTACAGCAGACTTCTATTTATTGACTACAGCTCAGCCTTCAACACCATTATTCCTACAAAACTCATCTCCAAGCCCCGTGGCCTGGACCTCGGCTCCTCTCTCTGCGACTGGATACTGAACTTCCTAACCCACAGACCACAATCAGAAAGAATAAGCAACAACACCTCCTCCACGATCATCCCCAACACTGGTGCCCCACAAGGCTGCGTTCTCAGCCCCCTACTATACTCCTGAGACACCTGTGACTGTGTGGCCAAATTTCCCTCCAATTCGATTTTCAAGTTAGCTGACGACACCATCGCAGTGGGCCGGATCGCAAACAATGATGAGAGAGTTCAGGAACGAGATAGAGAATCTGGTGAACTGGTGCGGTGACAATAATCTGTCCCCCAATGTCAACAAAATGAAGGAGATTGTCATCTACTTCAGGAACCATAAGAGAGAACATGCCCCTGTCTACATTAACGGGGACGAAGTGGAAATGGTCAAGAGCTTCATGTTTTTAGGTGTCCAGATCACCAACAACCTGTCCTGGTCCCCCCCATGCCGACACTATAGTTAAGAAAGCCCCACCAACGCCTCTACTTTCTCAGAAGACTAAAGAAATTTAGCACATCAGCTACGACTCTCACCAACTGTTACAGATGCACCACAGAAAGCATTATTTCTGGTTGTATCGCAACTTGGTTTGGCTCCTGCTCTGCCCAAGACTGCAAGAAACTACAAAATGTCGTGAATGTAGCCCAATCCATCACGCAAACCAGCCTCCCATCCATTGACTCTGTATAGAACATAGAACAGTACAGCACAGAACAGGCCCTTCGGCCCACGATGTTGTGCTGAGCTTTATCTGAAACCAAGATCAAGCTATCCCACTCCCTATCATCCTGGTGTGCTCCATGTGCCTATCCAATAACCGCTTAAATGTTCCCAAAGTGTCTGACTCCACTATCACTGCAGGCAGTCCATTCCACACCCCAACCACTCTCTGCGTAAAGAACCTACCTCTGATATCCTTCCTGTATCTCCCACCACGAACCCTATAGATATGCCCCTTTGTAATAGCTCCATCCACCCGAGGAAATAGTCTTTGAACGTTCACTCTATCTATCCCCTTCATCATTTTATAAACCTCTATTAAGTCTCCCCTCAGCCTCCTCCGCTCCAGAGAGAACAGCCCTAGCTCCCTCAACCTTTCCTCATAAGACCTACCCTCCAAACCAGGCAGAATCCTGGTAAATCTCCTCTGCACTCTTTCCAGCGCTTCCACATCCTTCTTATAGTGAGGTGACCAGAACTGCACACAATATTCCAAATGTGGTCTCACCAAGGTCCTGTACAGTTGCAGCATAACCCCACGGCTCTTAAACTCCAACCCCCTGTTAATAAAAGCTAACACACTATAGGCCTTCTTCACTGCTCTATCCACTTGAGTGGCAACCTTTAGAGATCTGGGATATGGACCCCAAGATCTCTCTGTTCCTCCACAGTCTTCAGAACCCTACCTTTGACCCTGTAATCCACATTTAAATTAGTCCTATCAAAATGAATCACCTCACATTTATACACTTCCTGCTGCCAGCCAGCAGATTTCAGGACCCCACTCACCCCGGACATTATCTCTTCCACCTTCTTCCATTGGGAAAAAGATAGAAAAGTCTGAGGTCACGGACCAACTGACTCAAGAACAGTTTCTTCCCTGCTGCTGCCAGACTTTTGAATGGACCTACCTTGCATTAAGTTGATCTTTCTCTACACCCTAGCTATGACTACATTCTGCACTCTCTCCTTTCCTTCTCTATGAAAGGTATGCTTTGTCTATATAGTGCGCAAGAAACAGTCATTTTCACTGTATACTCATACACGTGAAAATAATAAATCAAATCATATAAGGTAGGAGTAGATGAAGAAGGAATCTCAGTGGAATACAAGGATAGGTTTGGAAAGCATGTGTGTAATCACACAAAGTGTCATCGAGTCAGAGGTTTACAGCATGGAAACAGGCCCTTTGGCCCAACTGGCCCATGCCACCCCGTTTTTTAACCCCTAATCTAGTCCCAATTGCCTGCATTTGGCCCATATCCCTCTATACCCATCTTACCCATGTAACTGTCTAAACACTTCTTAACAGACAAAATTGAACCCACCTCTACTACTACTTCTGGCAGCTTGTTCCAGACACTTACCACCCTCTGGGTGAAAAAATTGCCCCTCTGTACCCTTTTATATCTCTCCCCTCTCACCTTAAACCTCTGCCCTCTCGTTTTAGACTCCCCTACATTTGGGAAAAGATATCGACTATCTAGCTGCTCTTTGCCCCGCATTATTTTATAACACTCTATAACATCACCCCTCCGCCTCGTACGCTTCAGAGAAAAAAGTCCCAGTCTATCCAGCCTCTCCTTATAACTCAAACCATCAAGTCCCGGTAGCATCCTGTAAATCTTTTCTGCACTCTTTCTTATTTAATAATATCCTTTCTATAATGTGACCAGAACTGTACACAGTATTCCAAGTGTGGCCTGATCAATGTCTTGTACAACTTCAACAAGACGTCCCAACTCCTGTATTCAATATTCTGACCAATGAAACGAAGCATGCTGAATGTCTTCTTCACCATTCTGTCCACCTGTGTCTTCACTTTCAAGGAGCTATGAACCTGTACCCCGAGATCTCTTTGTTCTATAACTCTCCCCAACGACCTACTATTAACAGAGTAAATCCTGCCCTGGTTCGATCGACCAAAATGCATCACCTTGCATTTGTCTAAATTAAACTCCATCTGCCATTCGTCAGCCCACTGGCCCAATTGATCACAATCCTGTTGCAATCCTAGATAACCTTCTTCACTGTCCACTATGCCAGCAATCTTGGTAACATAGTGGACAGTGTGGTGAATAAGGTTGGTGAGTTAGAAGCACAAATAGCCACACAGGAACACAAGAGAGTGTCAATGTTGAAAATGCGGTCTGGGAATGGAGAGAACCGGGCGATTACTATTCAATACAATGTGAACAGAATAGAGAGAAGGGTAAAAGGTAGGTGTGGTGAGAAGGAAATAGAGCAGCAAATCTATCGGCAGATCATTCATTGTAGATACAGAATTAATTCCATTCTCACACAGACTGACAGGAAGGTTGACCACATGATCCAAGTGTCTGGAGGTGGTCACTTGAGTAACAGTGATCATTATGTCACAAGCTTGATATTAGCAAGGAACAATCTAAAGGAGCACTTCTGAATGGGAAGAGGACTAACCTCAATGGGAGGAGCTGGAATTGAGCCAGAGTAAACTGGAGCCAAAATCTGACAGGAAAAACTGTAACAGAACAATGGGTGATCTTTCAGGAGATGTTTCAGGTACAGACTCGGTACATTCCAATCAGGGTGAAAGGGAGGGGAACCAAAGCCAGGGCTCCTTGGAGGATGAGGAAGATAGAAAGTATAATGAAACAATGAAGAGGCCATTTGATTGAGTTTTTTGAAGGGGTAACCACGAAGGTAGATGAGGGCAGTGCAGTTGATGTTGTCTACATGGACTTTCGCAAGGCCTTTGACAAGGTACCGCATGGTAGGTTGTTGCATAAGGTTAAATCTCACAGGATCCAGGGTGAGGTATCTAATTGGATACAAAATTGACTTCTTGACAGAAGCCAGACAGTGGTTGTAGAGAGTTGTTTTTCAAACTGGAGGCCTGTGACCAGGGATGTGCCTCAGGGATCTGTGCTGGGTCCACTGTTATTTGTCATTTATATTAATGATTTGATGAGAATATATGAGGAATGGTTAGTAAGTTTGCAGATGACACTACGATTGGTGGCAGAGTGGACAGTGAAGAAAGTTATCTCCAGTTGCAAGGGGATCTTGATCAATTGGGCCAGTGGGCTGATGAATGGCAGATGGAGTTTAATTTACACAAATGTGAGGTGATGCATTTTGGTAGATTGAACCAGGGCAGGACTGACTCAGTTAATAGTAGGGCATTGGGGAAAGTTACAGAACAAAGAGATTTAGGGGTACATGTTCATAGCTCCTTGAAAGTGGAGTCACAGGTGGACAGAGTGGTGAAGAAGGCATTCGGCATGCTTGGTTTCATTGGTCAGAACACTGAATACAGGACTTGGAATGTCTTGTTGAAGTTGTACAAAACATTGGTAAGGCCACACTTGGAATACTGTGTGCAATTCTGGTCACCCTATTATAGGAAGGATATTATTAAACTCGAAAGAGAGCAAAAAATATTTACTAGGATGCTACCAGGACTTGATGGATTGAGTTATAAGGAGAGGCTGGATAGACTGGGACTTTTTCCTCTGGAGCGTAGGAGGTGATCTTATAGAGGTCTATAAAATAATGAGGGGCCCGGATCAGCTAGATAGTCTATATCTTTTCCCAAAGGTAGGGGAGTCTAAAACTAGAGGGCATATATTTAAGGTGAGAGTGGAGAGATACAAAAGTGTCCAGAGGGGCAATTTTTTCACACAGAGGGTGGTGAGTGTCTGGAACAAGCTGCCAGAGGTAGTAGTAGAGGCGGGTACAATTTTGTCTTTTAAAAAGCATTTAGATAGTTACATGGGTACAATGGGTATAGAGGGATATGGGCCAAATGCGAGCAATTGGGATTACCTTGAGTTTTTTTTAAAAAATGGGCGGCATGGACAAGTTTGGCCGAAGGGCCTGTTTCCATGTTGTAAACCTCTATGACTCTATGCATGTCAGAAGAATTCTTCAAGTGAGAACCATTAGAGTGTGGAATTCACACTCTATCTGTCCATCTCTGTTACTGTATGAGAATGTGGAGTTAACTCATTCCCGCTATCTGTCAATCTGTACATGAGAGCACGATTCACTCTGTCAGTCTCTGTTACTGTATTTCAGGGAAGAACTACAGTGAGTTTCTTCCTGTCAGTTTATTTGAGGATGGATTAATTCTCTGATTGTTAATGCCCCATTCACATATAGTAATAGAGAATAACAGATAGAGAATTAATTCTATATTCACAGACGCTAACAAGGATGGACAGAAAGGTAATGGCTAAATTCAACACAGTCCCAGATGATCATAGGCTGCTCTCTCCTTTCATGAATATCCTCAGCTGGTACCGGAATATGAACCCACGCGGTTGGGGTTGCTCTGCATCACGGTCCCGCTGTCCAGCCAACTGAGCAAATCAACCCCCAGGGTAGGACAGAGAACAAAGAACAAAGAAAATTACAGCACAGAAACAGGCACTTCGGCCCTCCAAGTCTGCACCGACCATGCTGCCCGATTTAACTAAAACCCCCTACGCTTCTGGGTACCATATCCCTCTATTCCCATCTCATAAATTATTAATATTATTATTAATAATTATTAATAATATGATTAATAATAAGCCTGTATTAGTGCAAGTGAGTGTGGCATTAAATTGATTCGCCAGTCTCTGTTCCTGTGTTTCAGTTTGCAATTACCTCTCATGGGGCATCTTGACAAGTACATGAATGAGATGGGAATAGAGGGATATGGTCCCCGGAAGCGTAGGGGGTTTTAGTTAAATTGGGCAGCATGGTCGGTGCAGGCTTGGAGGGCGAAGGGCCTGTTCCTGTGCTGTAATTTTCTTTGTTCTCTGTCCTACCCTGGGGGTTGATTTGCTCAGTTGGCTGGACAGCGGGACCGTGATGCAGAGCAACCCCAACAGCGTGGGTTCATATTCCTGTACCAGCTGAGGATATTCATGAAAGGAGAGAGCAGCCGATGATCATCTGGGACTGTGCTGAATTTAGCCATTACCTTTCTGTCCATCTTTGTTAGCGTATGTGAATATAGAATTAATTCTCTATCTGTTATTCTCTATTACTGTATGTGAATGGGGCATTAACACTGTTCATCTCTGATTTGGACATGAAGCTGGAATTAACTCTTCTCCATTCTTTATCCTTTACTGCAGTGTGGCATTAACACTCTGTCACACTATTACTGTGTGTAGATGTGGAATTGACTCAATCAATTGATAATAATGTCTGTGTCAGTGTCTGTTAGTGTATGGAAGTGGGTCACTGTCAGCTTAGCAAACTGTAGCGAGTGGAGGCTGATTCCTGAGATGAAGGAGTTCCCTTATGAGGAAAAGTTAAACAAGTCTGGCCAATTTTCAGTGGAGAAGAATGAGCAAGGATCGTACTAAAACATATAAGATTCTCAAGGGCTTGACAGTGTAGATGCTGACTGGGATGTTGCAATGTGTAGGGGGAAACTGGAACTAGAGGCACCGTTTAAAGATCAAGCATCTCCAATTTAAGATGGAGATTAGGAGGAATTACTTATTTTAAGGGAACCTTAATTTTTGTTATTGAATAGATTCAATCTTGAGTTAGACAGATTTTTGAGCTACAAGAGAATCAAGGGTTATGGGGACAGGTACTGAAGTGGAGTTGAGGCCACAATCAGATCAGCCATGATCTTACTGAATGGCAGAACAGGCCTGATGGGCTGAATGGCCTTCTCCTGCTCCTTTTTCTTATGTTCTGGTAGTGTGTGTGTGGGACTAACTCCTTTTCTCAGTCTCTGTTACAGTTTTCAGTGTGGAATTAACTCAGTCTGATCCTGCATTTCAATGTGGAATTGATTCTCTGTCCAACACTTATTGTATGTGAGTGTGCAATGTTTCTTTAACTGTACAAGACACAGTTAATGATCTTTGATCAGAAGTGTTTTGACCCTACTGCTCTCAAATTTACTCAGAATTAAACCCATCACTTTCTCCTGCTTCTACAGACCAAAGTCACCCAAACAAAAACATACCTTCACAGAAACTGAGGGGCCGAATTCCAAAACCAACATCCAGCTTGATTCAAAATCGCTCTTAATTTGTCTATTTCAGGCCTCAGTTTTCTGAGCAACAGCTGCAATAATTCACAGGTGAAATCATGTGGACGCTGGACATCTGAAACAAGGTGAAAATTCTGGAATACACAACAGGTCAGGCAGCATCTGTGAAGAGAGAAACAGAGTTCATGTTTCAGCTCACTGACAATCAGCCTACAATAAACTACTTGCTGATATCTGCTCGTGGCGGTCACAGTTCCCACATGAGGAGGTAATGGTGTAGTGGTATTGTCACTGGATGAGTGACCCAGAGGTCCAGTGCAATTCAATGGGAACTGATTATCACCTCAGCACAGTGTGCAATTTGAGCTCAATTAAAATCTGGAATTAAAGGTCTAATGATGGCCATGTTGTAAAAACCCATTTGGTTCACTGATACCCCTTTAGGAAAGGAAATCCACCCACATGACCTGTTCTGGCCGACCTGTGACTCCAGACCCACAGTATGTTTTTGACTCTTTAATGCCCTCTGAAATGGCCTAACAAACCACTCAGTTCAAGGGAAATTAGTGCAATAAATGCTGGCCAAGCCAGTGATGAACACATCACATGAATGAAAACAATTCTCTGCACCCAGAAAGCGCTCTATCCAACACACTGACTTGCCCAGGCACTGAGAGTGGGCACGCTCCCCAGGGGCAGCCGCGGGGCAATCGGTGCTGGAACTTTCCCCACTGCCACTTGTCTCCCATTCCACCAAGCTGCCTGTGTCCTTTTGAAGTTTCCCACTTTCCTCCTCACAGTTGCCAATGCCTCCAAGTTTGGTGGCGTGTGGAAATGTTGAGCTTGTGTCCTGTACACCAAGGTGTGTGTCATTAATATATATCAGGAAGAGCAGGGCTCCTAACACCGAGCCCTGGGGAACTCCACTGGAAACCTTCCTCCAGTCTGAGAAACAACCATTAACCACTGCTCTCGGTTTCCTCTCACTCACACTGTTCCATATGGGGCGGTGAGGATGGCCTCGCTGCACCATCCGCTTCATGGTGCCGCTCCCCCGGGTCCCTCGCCGCACGTCCGCCGGACCCGGGCGCCTCTGCTCCGACCTCTGACTCGGAATTACTGCGTCCACGCGCGACCCCGCTGAACTTCCGGGAACCGCACCGCGCATGCTCCGCGCAGACAGACGGTTTCCGTGGACGCGGCCGAACGGCAGCTGCGCCGTGCGGACCATTCTGAATGAGATAGACCGTATTCACCCGCGCGCTGCATCCTGGGTTAATTATGATGTGGAATGCCGGCGTTGGACTGGGGTAAATACAGTAAGAGTTTTAACAACACCAGGTTAAAGTCCAACAGGTTTATTTGGTCACAAATGCCATTAGCTTTCGGAGCGCTGAAAGCTAATGGTATTTGCTGCCAAATAAACCTGTTGGACTCTAACCTGGTGTTATTAAAACTCTTCCTGGGTTAGTTACACTGATAGCCAAGTTCCGCACACATGAGAACGGCCTAAACCGGGATGTTGGATTTATGTCATATCATCAGTAACCCCCACAGCTTGCCCCTGGTCTTGCATAATCTCACCAGCTGTTCTGTCTGGAGACAATACACATCTCATTAACCTGTGTTTAATGTTCCCTCCAACCACATTATCTGTACCTTTTAAGACCTGGCTGGCTGTAGAGATTTGCATTCTAATTAGTATTCTGTAACTTGATTTCTGTGTCTGTGCACTGTTGGAGAACAGAGACCACTCCATCTGACGAAGGAGCAGCAAGCTCTGAAAGCTTATGGTATTTGCTACCAAATAAACCTGTTGGACTTTAACCTGGTGTTGTGAGACTTCTTAATTAGTTACACAGGCCACCATTACATTGAATAAAACAGCACAAGGAATTAAATTTAAACCCATCAGCATTCCGAAAGAGATTTCCTCGCCCTTTCGTGCAATACTTCCTCTTATCTAAAATACAGCCTCAAAATGTATTCCTATCCTTATTTGTCCAATGACATTTTGAATTTACTTTTCATTCTAATTGGCTTCTATTACAGGCATCATATTCAAGATCACAGCAATTTGCTGCCCAATGTAACGACAAATGTGTTCCCTGACGGTTTTCTTTGTTCTTTTATATCATTCACAATGAACCCGTGCCAGTGGTTCACAGAAACATTTTCTTTCAATTTACTCCATTGAAACTGATCACGACTTTACTCACCTCTCTGAAAACTCCTCTCAACCTTCGTACTGACTTCAAACGGTATGAATGCAGGAAGTATGAATTTAGTTTCGAAGTTCTGTAATTACATAACAAGTGAGCTGCTGCAGAGACAAACAGTTAATAGCAAATATTTCAGATCAACATCTGCCCATCAGAACTGTCTGAAGTTAGAAATGTAATACATTACAGGCAAATGGAGAGGAGAGGGGCTCATGTGAAAAAGAATGAAATGGAATATCTGTGACGTGCACAGATGCATTAAATAATAAGAATTAGTTACACAGTGAAAGGGATAATCACCAGATACATAAAGTAAGAAAAATCTGAATGGAGGAGAGGTGCTCTGAACACCAGGAAAGACCCAGGACAGAATGATCCATGTGAGAGTGAGATGCAGAATGAAAATGGCAGGTGACTAGAAACTTTTATCAGAAATTCATCATCATTGTGAACTGATTGGAAATGCTCCACGTGTGGGACATGGGAGCGACACACTTGAGAACCCTGCCAACCACAGAGCGGTGAGAGGATTGGTTGAGGAAAGGGAAGAACTATCAGAAGTTCCTGAATGGAAGGCCGCATTATCTTTCCTCACAGTTCAGTGTCTATATGCAGGAGAATTAGCTTTTGCAACATTATATTTTTTCTAAAATTTCACTGCTAATGATGTGCTCTGCATTGGTAGATTGAATGACTGCTTTGTGGAACATCTCCCATCAGTCCAGAAGCATGACTCAGATCCAATCCTGAACGAGAATCCCAAACCTAAATAAAGTAAACTAGGAAGTTATGAGAGGTGAGTTTGCTAAAATAGATTACGGATCAATAGATTCATAAAATGGCATAACGGTCGATAGGCAATGGCTAATATTTAATGTTTCATATTTAAGGCATAGTTGTATGTAATGAAAGAGTTATACATTCCTTTCTGGCACGTAAACATAACTGGAAAGTGGCCCAATCATGTCTTACAAAATAATTAAATAGTATTGGATCCAAAGAAGAATATGAGATTATAAAAGTGTGGAGCATCAGTCGGCCATTTGTCACCTCGAGCCTGCACCGCCATTCAATAAGATCATGGCTGATCTTTTCATGAACACTTTACACAAATGATCAGTGGGTCCATTCTCCTTTGTCTGTGCCTCCTGACAGTCCTGTTCTTAACACCCGTTAGAAAGAACGCATTTCTCCCGCAGGATAATGTTGTGTTTCTGCCCTCTCGTTAATCTCGGTTCGCTTCCATTCGATTCAAATCCACAGAAAGTAAAGAGAGAGAGAGTTATCCTCTCTGATACCTGTTTGATTGTCAATTCACAGAAAATGAGCCAGATGTCGAAAAAAAGCCGTTAGCGCGAGCTTGTGGCACAACGGTAGCTCGGCTGACCCCAGATCCGATGGTTGCGTGTTCAAATCACATCAGGCTCACGGCGCTTTACTACAGTTGGTCTTTGGATTTTGTCTCTGGGAAATTGATTGTTTACAATTGTGTCCGAAATTATAAATTTCAAATTATGATAAAATGATTTTTTAGGTATACTTCCGGTTTCCACGCACAGATCATATTTTAGCATTTTGCAACCTTAAAGCAAGCCCATGGTCCGAGATGATTCTCGGTGTCAACAAAGTGGACAGCGAAATGGTGATGATTTAACCTGAGGATTCACAGCTCAGGCGGGGAGCAAGGCTGAGAAGGCGGGGCCTGTATCAATAATCTCAACCGATACGGGAATTGATCCAGAGCTGTTGGTTGAATCTGCTATCCAGCCAACTGAGCTGAACCTGTGACAAATGCGCTGTATCACCCACGGTAAGACAAATCAAGATGACGAAGCAAATTTACTGTCAAGAAAACCCTGATATGCAATTGGACAGCAGCGGAATACGTCTTTTTGATACGAGTGAGAATACAATAGCAAAGGATGGTTTCGATCCAGCAACTTCTCAGTTATTAGCACAGCACGCTCCCGCTGTGCCACTCTGCTCCGAAGCGCGGTCGCTTCCTGCCTATTACTATTGCGCGGGAGCCAGACAACTATTGGTTGAAATTAAGAAGCTCACCCTGGCGGGCGAATAACACGTAACATCACCTCGAATGTAACAGATAGAGAAAGACACACAGAAAAGCAGTAAGAGGCTCTCAGGGCACACACACAATAACAGACAGAAAAGGAGCCGAGAAAAGCAGCAAGATACTAATTATTTATGAAAATGTGTTTTCTTTTATACAAAGATAGGCCCTGGTTTGAAATGCATTTCCTGTGACTGTTCTCTCCGCTGCGGAACTGGGACTCTGCCGTTGACAGATCTTCACTGTGGTTCTTGTCAAATTCTTCCCTGTTGTGTAAATGTGTTCTCGGTTGTGTAAATATGATCAGTCTTAAGCAGAAGTTTCCTCTGTTCTGTAAAGGTGTTGCCTGTGGTGTGAAATGTTCTCTGTTGTTCTGTGAAGATGTTTTCTGTGGGAAAGCAATCGACGGGAATTTCAAGGCCGCCATTACTGAAACTTGCTTTCAATTCCAGGTTTATTTAGACTGAATGGTCTACTCCTGTTTCTGTTTTCTATCCATATTTCTATGTCTTAAATCAGTGAATTTAATTTCACCAGCTGCCGTGGTGGGATTTACTCCCTATCCCCAAATATTAGTGCCCAGTGACCAAACCTTTCACCCCTGTAAACAAAAGCAGTTCATTCAGTTCATTATTAAACCTCTTCCTGAGGAGATTTGAATTCCCGCCACAGAATTTCAATTAGCCGATTGATACAAAGCATTTTGTTCTCGTTGGGAACATCAATAATTTATCCAGATCAAACAGATATTGTGGAACAGTTCGAATTTAAAAATACTAAGATGAGTGAGAATTAAATGAACAAAGTTACAAGGAAAGGAATCTGAGAAAGCTCCTTGCAATGTTTGGAAGGAACAGTGGATTGCAGTTAACGGGCGAGAGCTCGGTTTCCAGGAGATTCCACCAGATTTCTGTATAAAGCGACCGGGCTTGAACCCGTAATTTTCAGGTAGCAGCACTGAAAGCACTGGAAATTAGACACCTCATCCGTTAGGCCACAGTCACTTTGATGGAGCATGTGGAATATCCCTTGTTCCAGTCCTGTTCAGGCCCCTCTCCCGCACCTCTTTTTCTGTTACATCTTCGACTGTATCGGTGCCGCTTCCTGCTCTCGTCTACAGCTGGAACTTTTGCTTCCAATTTCCACCCTCGCTCCTTCACATGGTCCATCTCCGACACTTCTCTAACCTTCCTTGACCTCTCTGTCTCCAATTCTAGATAGACTGACCGCCAGTAATTAAAACCCCACCGACTCACACGTCGAGTAACGTCAGAAGGATATAGATAGGCTGGAAATTTGGGCAAAGAAATGGCAGATGGAGTTCGATCCAGATGAATGCGAAGTGATGCATTTTGGTAGAACTAACGTACGGGGGAGCTATACGATAAATGGCAGAACCATAAAGGGTGTAGATACGCAGAGGGACCTGGGTGTGCAAGTCCACAGATCCTTGAAGGTGACGTCACAGGTGGAGAAGGTAGTGAATAAGGCATATGGCATGCTTGCCTTTATAGGACGGGGCATAGAGTATAAAAGTTGGGGTCTGATGTTGCGATTGTATAGAACGTTGCTTCGGCCGCATTTGCAACATTGCGCCCAGTCCTGTTCGCCACACTACCAGAAGGACGTGGAGGCTTTAGAGAGAGTGCAGAGGAGGTTTACCAGGATGTTGCCTGGTATGGAGGGTCTTAGCTATGAGGAGAGATTGGGTAAACTGGGGTTGTTCTCCCTGGAAAGACGGAGGATGAGGGGAGGCTTAATAGAGGTGTATAAAATTATGAAAGGCATAGATAGAGTGAACGGTGGGAAGCTTCTTCCCAGATCGGTGGTGACTTTCACGAGGTGTCATAGGTTCAAAGTGAGGGGCGGGGGGCGTGTGGGGGGAGGGGGGGCGTGAGGGGGCAGGGAGGTTTAACACGGATATCAGAAGGACGTATTTTACACAGAGGGTGGTGGGGGCCTGGAATGTGCTGCCGGGCAAGGTGGTGGAGGTGGACACACTGGGAACGTTTAAGACTTATCTAGATAGCCACATGAACGGAGTGGGAATGGAGGGATAGAAAAGAATGGTCTAGTTTGGACCAGGGAGCGGCGCGGGCTTGGAGGGCCGAAGGGCCTGTTCCTGTGCTGTATTGTTCTTTGTTCTTTGTTGAGTGCAGATCCTGATACCCCGCTCCCTGTAAGGACCCCATCCCCATTCTCCTAGTTTCTTCACCTCAGTCACAACTGTTTCCCTGATTCCTCTTTCCAAAACGGCACTCCTGACATGGACTCCAACTTCCTGAATCCAGGATGCCTCCACCCGCTCCCTCGGCGTTTAACTGGGCGGTGAATCGTGTCCTATTCATGTCCTCACACCCTACACCTCCCAGAGCCACGATCCGCTCCCAAAATACAAAAATAAAACTGCTATTCTTATTGTTTTCTTTTCCATCACTTCACTCAATATTTTGTCGATGCCTTCACGAAATCCAATAGGAATGGCAACCAGTTTTCAAGAAATGGCTGAAGAGAAGAAACAGCTTTTAACACACTCGCTGCGAGCAGGGTTCGAACCTCCGCAGGGAAACCCCATTGGATTTCAAGTCCAACGCCATAACCACTCGGCCATCGCAGCTGTAGCCACCAGCTCACTTACCAGCTTATTAATAGCTGATTCCCTCAAGCTTTACCGTTGAATGTTTTACCAAACAATGAGACGCTCTCCGTTGCGTCACAGAGCCACACCTACATCAGTTACTTCCCATCCCCATATGGGAATTTCTGACGTTGTCGAACAGACACATCAAAAGTTCAGCATTGGGACATTGACTATATTTCAAAAATACTTTGTTGTCAGTGAAATATTTTGGGGCGTCCTGTGGGTGTGAAAAGAGTTACAGAAAAAAACTCGAAAAGGACACAGACAGCTTGGTGGAATGGGATGACATGTGGCAGATGGAGAATGAGGTGACGCGTTTTGGTGGGAAGACCGTAGTGTCAATATAAAATGAAGCGTATAATGCCAAAAGTGGGTGCAGGAACAGCGGGAAATGTGTGAACATGTGTTGAAATAATTGAAGGTGACAGGATAGCCTGTGAGAACCGCACAGTATCCTCGGATTTAAAACGAAATCAAGACGTTGATGCAAATTTATTGCAAAGAAAATGCAGATGTGCTATTAGATAGCACATTGGAAATTCTCAACCTTGCCCCTCGCCTGAGGTGTGGTAATCCTTAGGCTAAATCACCACCAGTAAGCTCTCCCCTTTGAGAGGAGGAGCAGCCTCTGGTCATTTGCGACTACAGCGACTTTACCTTTATATCTGTGTCATACTCTTTGATTTTATTTGATTTGATTTATTATTGTCACATGCATTAGTACACAGTGAAAAGTATTGTTTCTTGCATGCTATGCAGACGAAGCATACCATACATAGAGAAGGAAAGGAGAGAGTGCACAATGTAGTGTTACAGTCATAGCAACTTGTAGAGAAAGATCAAATTAATACGAGATAGGTCCAATCAAAATTCTGATGGCAGCAGGGAAGAAACTGTTCTTTAGTTGGTTAGTGCCTGTCCTCAGACTTTTGTACCTTTTTCTCGACGGAAGCCGGTGGAAGACAATATGTCCAGGATGTGTCGCTGCTTGATTAAACTGGCTGCTTTTCCAAGGCAGTGGGAAGTGTCAATGGATGGGGGGCTGGCTTGCGTGATGAACTGGCTTTGTTTATGACACTTTGTAGATTTTTTGCGGTCTTGGACAGAGCAGGAGCCAGACCAAGCTGTGAGGCAACCAGAAGGAATGCTTTCTCAGGTGCATCTGTCTGTATTCAGACTGTGTTTTGCATTATCTGCTGCTCAATGAGGATTGGGATCTTTCTGATTTGATCAGTTGAACTGTGCCTGGAGAAGTGACTTGTTCCGACTGTCAGCTTCCGGAACTGAAACATAGTTTGTAAATTAATTCTGCATCTGTCAATCTTTGATACTGCAACTGACTTTCTGTATCCCCTCATTGTGAATCACCGATTTATTTTGTTTATTCATTCCTGGGATGTGGGTGTCGCTGGCTGGGCCGTAATTATTGCCCATCTAAATTGCCCTTGAACTGAGCGGCTTGATAGGTCACCGCAGAGGGCAGCTTAGAGTCACCAAAGTTGCTGAGGGTCGGGGGACACATTCAGGTCCAAACCAGGTAAAAATTCATTCCTGAAGGGACATTACTGAAGCAGTTGTGTGCTTTTAAGACAATTGATTCATGGTAATCAGACTTTTAATTCCAGATGTTTTTATTGAATTTTATTTTTATTAAATTTCACCACTTGCCGTGGTGGTGGTGGTGTGTGTGTGTGTGAGGGAGAGAGAGAGAGAGGGAGGTTCTCACATAATCAGTCTGTTTGTGAGTGTGGATTAACCCTTTATATTCCCTCAGAAACACTGTGATCCCCTTGTTTTTGTGAATTCCTGAGAAGCACTTGTACCTCTGAGACCCTGGTGGTCGGGTGGAGGGTGGGGTGAGGGTTGAAGGCAATGCCGCAGGGTGCTGAGTGTGGAAACAGCCGATTTTAAAGCATGTGTGTTGGAAAGTGAAGAGTGAACTTGTCTGTGTGAAGATCACAGAAAACCTGTGTTATGCGTTGCGTCCAAGAGACAAGTTTTGTGTTGTCAGTAAATGAACTCCTGTAATAAATGCACAAAATCAGAAAGAGGAAATGCTGGAAATATTCAGCGGCTCCGAAAGCTGCTGCGGAGAGATATTCCTGTCGCCAGGATGTAACTCTCCTATTGGATACTCCACGTTGCTCAGATGTTACAATCTCAACACCTTTGTGTAAGGAACAGGTGGGGCGGGGATTGGGTCTTTGTTAATTTGAGCAAACAGAGCAATGCAGCAATGAGAAGCTCCTCAGTTTGGGGAAGGATGGAACTCAGATCCAGGCTGGGGTTTAAAAATGGAAAAAAACACATCGAGTTTTAAATGTAATGGCAATGAAGATGGAATTCAAATCAGTTTGTGCAGAGGTTTTGTCAATGTAGTCAGGATGGCCGGGCGGTCTAAGGTACTGCGTACAGGTTGCAGTCTTCCCTGGTGTTGTGAGTTCCCATCCCACTTCTGACGGTGATTGTTTTCCTTCGGGAGGCACCATCCAAACCCAAGAAATCTCTCACCGAGCAGCACAAGAGCAGCAGATGCTGAGGAACAACGACCACCTGGAAGTTCCACTCCGAGACGCACACCATCCTGACTTCATAGAAATCATAGAAACCCTACAGTGCAGAAGGAGGCCATTCGGCCCATCGAGTCTGCACCGACCACAATCCCACCCAGGCCCTACCCCCACATGGAACTTGGAAACATATCGCCGTTCCCATGGCTGGCTCACAATCCTGGAACTCCCTCCCTCACAGGAGTATATGTGCACATACAACACATGGATTGCAGTGGCTCAAGTCTGAATTCATCGCCAATTACTCAAAGATAAGTAATTTGGAGAATAAATGCTTCTCGGGCCAGCGGCACACATATCCCGTATGAATGAAGTATTTTTTAAAAAATCACCTCGTGCCACAGAAGGAGCACATCTGCCTTCAGAGCAGAAAACTGTGTGTATGAATCACATCCTGAACACGGCTAATTTTATACCAGATGCGTGCCTGAAAACAGTAAGTGGAACCAGCTCACGATAAACCACTCAATGTTGAGTGGAAGAGTGATGTGTGTGATTCCGTCTGATGTGCTTTCTTTTGTGAATTCCTGAGGAACACTTCCCCTGAGACCCTGGTGGGCGGGTGTCGGGGAAAGGCGGATTTGAAAGGTTTCCAGGGAAATCGGTGCAGTCTTGATGGGCCACTGTGGGATTCAGTTATTTTTCTTTCATGAATCGATCTGTGGAGAGAGAACCGGTCATTCCCGTGAAAGGTCTGCATCTGAAATGTGAACTATCTCTATTTTCACAGATACGTTCCAGATCTGGTGGTATCGCTTTTTTCACAAATATGACCAGGTCTGGCACGTATTTGCAGTATTCCGCTCTGGCAGGAGTAGCAGTATCAGGCTCTGTGGCTTAGTTGGTTAAAAGTGCCTGCCTCCTAAAAAGACTCGATCCTTGGTTCAAATCCCAGCAGGGCCTTATATTCCTTTCTAGTGATATTTGCAACAGCGCAAGTTACAATACCTAAGTATTTTTATCATCTTGCAGCAAAAAACATTTAATCTGCAATAAACCCAATGCTGTAAATTCTAGTTTTCCATTTTTTTCTCAGGAAATTTCTAACACAGTCAAATGGCCTTAGAATCACACAATCCCGACAGTGCTGAAGGAGACCATTCTGCCCATCGAGTCTGTCCTGACTCTCCGACAGAGAATCGCACACAGGACCTATCCCTGCTGCACCACACACCCACTCTGCTAATACGAACACCTTGGGGACCAAGGGGCAATCTAGCATGACCTGCTCACCTTTGCACTATGAGAGGAAACCGGAGCATCTGGTTTCCTGAGATAACTTGCCTGGGTGAATGCAGCTTGAACAGCACTACAGGCGTTTGGCACCATCCAGGACAAAGCATCCCAATTCATTCGCTTCCCATGCATAAAAAATCACTCCCTCCACAACCGACGCACAATGGCAGCAGTGTGCACCATAGACAAGATGCACTGCAGCAACTCAGCAAGACTCCTTTGCCAGCACCTTCCAAACCCACGACCACTACAGCCCAGAAGTACAAGCGCAGCAGACACATCAGACTAACACCACCAGGTTGCAGGGCACTGATATTTATTTATAGATTGTAGTTATTTATAAGTTGTTGTTGTGTCTGTGTGTACTTTAAAATCTTTATCTTCCAAAAGAAGCGAAATATCTAATTGAAAAACATGTTACTATTTCTAACCCAACCAGCGAATGTTGTGTCGAACTTTAAGAAAGGCCCTGGGACTTGCGCTTTATTTTCGAGTCAGTGGTTTCCCTGGGAGCCGAGTAAACAGAAGCAGCATGGAGAGATGGCAGAGCAGGAAATGTCGGTGCCGAAGCTGAATCACATCAATGAAGCAGCAAACTGTTTGCGACTAACCTGATCCAAAATCCGACTCTGTTGGCTCTCAATCCCACAACCTTTGAATGGCTGACTTGCCATTATTTCGAGGTCCAACGTGCTATCCATTGAGTCACAGAGCCGTGTGCTGGAAGTTCACTTTACTTGTCCATATATGGATTTTTGACAATGTGGAAACTATTGGTCAGTTCAACAATCTCATAGTTCAAATGTCAAGGACTGTTAAGAGCGACTTTATTGATTGCAAGTCATGTTGAGACATGTTGTGTCTGTTGAAGCAGCTGTTTTTGTCCTCTATACAGGAAATCTGTCCATCACAGAATGATCCTCCCTCTCTCTCTTTCTTATTCTCCTGTACAGCTTGGAGTCAAATCTCGCAGGTTTGATAGTCGGGAGACACATTCTACTCTACCTGTCACAGGGCTGATCAGAACCCGTTCCCTGCTCCAGTTAAACACCTGCACAGAACACAACACAAAGCTGGAATCTGGAAATCTGAAACACAAACAGAAAATGCTGGAAATGCTCAGTAGCTGAGGCACAACTTTTGATTAATGGAGATTTCTGTAAAACAAGATTCTGAAGCACAGCACAGCTGCACAGTTTAAAGTTTCCCTTCATCCACAATGGATGCTCCATTCTATGATTTTGAACAATTCAGATTGATCATCTGCATTGTTATTCTCGTCGCCACAGCCTGAAAACCACTTCAGGCATTGATGTCACCCTTGGATTTTAAATTTGTAAATCCATTCTCTATCTTTTAAAGCGACTATTGAAACTGTATCCATCACCCGCTCAGTTCTTTGTGAATGAGAAGGGGAATTGAGGATACATTTGGATAACTTTCCTTTGACTAAATTTGTACCGGAGCATGAAGGCGGAAATCACACACAGCACGTCATGAAACTCACCCGCTAAACATTGAAAGGTGACAGTGTTTAATCAAGGGATGGTTCTGTTTATTCATGTATTATTAATGGAGAATAGAAAAGTTGGAACATTATGCAATCTGGGCAATACAACTGAACAAAGTGAAACACATTGGGGACTGGGCAGGATAACCCTGTTTGTGAACAGAACTCCCACTTAACTGATGAAGGGGCAGCGCTCCGAAAGCTAGTGGCTTGTGCTACCAAATAAACCTGTTGGACTTTAACCTGGTGTTGTGAGACTTCTTACTGTGTTTACCCTAGTCCAACGCCGGCATCTCGACATCAGGATAAGCCTACCATGGGCAATGGACAAAGTGGAGGTGAGAAGTTGACTGGCTTGTGAGACGGAGCAGGGAGACATTGCAAGGTGAAGGTACATAAGAAAGTGGGAGTGCTAAATGTTTAATGATCACTGTACAAGTCGAAGGTGCAATGCAGACTGCAGGCTGGATATTGAATGGGTTCTGAAATGGGTAAATAGACTGTGGAATCTTCGCACGGTAAAGGTGCAATAGGGATTAGGAAGGGTAAAGGTGAACCCTTTATTTTATTTCACCTCTCCTCGATCTTCGGACCAAACTGTATCACTTCACACTTCCTTACATTAATTAAAATGCATCTGTCACGTGTCTACTCATTCCACCAGCTTGTCTATATATTCTTGAAGATTATCAATATCCTCCTCACTAAAGTTCATAATATTTTCAAGTTTTGCACCACTGGCAAATTTTGAGATTGAAACCTGTGCACCCAGATATAGGTCAGTAATATATAGCAAGGAAAGCAAGTTTCTCTCTATATACCGTCCCCAATCATAAATAGGGTAAAACTTTGTGTAATATATGCTTTAATAGATTTGTACTAATAGTTAAACTGTTGCTTCATGAAATTCTAACGATGCTAAACAACAATGATTCAAAATGCCACTTGGTTCAAAATAAAATGCCTCCCGGCACTGATACTTTCACTTAAAAAGCCTCGCCTTGCTGATGTATCAGGATTTAAATGATGAATACAGAGGGAAGCAGCGTACTGGTAGATTTCAAAATGATATGGTCAACAGATTTAGTATTTCTAAATTCCTCCGTCCAGGTTCAATATAATGTGAAAAATTCTTGTCTGTTGTATCTAAACTTCAGTCTACCAGAGTGTGCTGACATCTACTGGTCGCAATACAGAATCGCAGTACAGCGGAAAAACGCACATTAACTGTCGCTGTTGCAGAGACAGATCAAACAGGAATTAATGATTGGATGTCAGTATTAAATCCCAGAGAGAAATCAATATTAATGTACTTTCCCATGTAGTCAGTATAACTTGGAGTTTTCTATTACCTGGAGCAGTTGAGTCGACTAGCATCGATGAACTAAAGGGAAATCTCGGAAATGAGACGATGGAGAATGAATTTCAGAGATAAGCAGATGATGTTACATTGAAGATTTTGAGTAGAGGATCGTGTGAAATCATGTACTAATTACTACAAATGGCCCGGTTTCAATTAGGTATCTTCCATGTAGAATGTGTACAGATTTTCGAAGTCTCTCAGATAGATTTATAATGAATATCACACACATTTGTCACACCAGATACAGAGCAATACAGAAAGAGTCCAACACTCCTACCCATAGAATCTTAGAATGGATACAACAGAGAGAGGGAGACCATTCGGCCCTTTGTCTGTGTGCTGGTCTGTGCAAGAACAACTCAGTTCATGCCTTTCCCAGTCCTTGTCTCAGAACCCTGCAAATCCTTTCACTTCAGGTGCTGATCCCATTCCCCTTTGACAGCCCTGATTTGATGCTGCCTCTGCCACCCTCTCAGGCAGCGCATTCCAGGTCCTAAACACTCAGCGCATTAAAAACCATCCTTATTTCCTCTGGCAATGGGAGCAATATTTCTTCATCTACTCTTCTTAGGCTGCACCCACAAAGCCACCAGCTCTACCGTCTCGAAGGACAGCGGCAGCAGATACATGGGAGCACCAGCATTGCAAACACCCCCCTTCCCTCCCACCCCGCTCCAAGCCACTCAACGTCCTGACTTGGAAATACATCATAGCTTCTTCACTGTCGCAGTGGCAAAATCCTGAAAGACTGTTAGGCTAACAGCACTGTGGCTGTACCGACACCAAGGGACTGCTGCAGTTGATGAAAGCAGCGAACCACCATCTTCTTAAGTTCAGTTAGGGATTGGCAATGAGTGCTGGCTTTCTGTAGCAGAGTAGCGCAGGGGAAGGGTGCTGGGCCCATAGCTCAGAGGTCGATGGGTTGAAACCATTCTCTGCTACTTCCTATCAACAATGATAACAAACTCACTTAACGACAATTCTGCAACATTTACGTGGAATATGCAGGCAGGTATTTGCATCGGCTCGTCTTCCCTGTTATAAGCCTCAAACCAGTTTGCTATGCACACAAGCTGTAGATACTGTGAACATGCGCCAGGATATATTACTGACCGAGGTAATGGTGCACAGGGCACAATTTCAGAATTTGTGGACCATGTGAAACTTGGAAGCATTGTGAACTGTGAGGAGGGGAGTGTAAAACTTCAGAAAAGGATCTAGACAAGTTGACGGAATGAGTGGACAAGTTACAGATGAAATTCAAAGCTGAGAATTGTGAAGTGATTCATTCTGGTAGGAAGATTATAGAGAGACAATGAAAAGTAAAAGGGAAACAGTTCCAAAGTATCTAATCCATTTCATTAGTGAGGTTTCTCAGTCCTACAACTCTAAATGAGGTGCAACAGTACAACTCTAAAATAACACCAAATTACTGCGGATGCTGTCATCTGAAACCAAAAGAGAAAATGTTGGAAAATCTCTGCCGGTCTGGCAGCATCTGTAAGGAGTGAAATGAGCTCATGTTTCGAGTCCAGATGACCCTTTGACAAAGTGTCATCTGGGCTGGTTTACTGCCAACTGGTAACTTCCTCAAAGTCAATAATAATCCATTCAAAATATCAGCATATGTGTTTTACAATCATAATTACTCATTTGAATCAATTACTGCATCTCACATTGCTTCTTGTTCATAAACGTATTTAAAAGTCATTTAAGTGAATGCGAGTTTTATCAGTGCCTTAATGTCCACTGGTTTAACAATCTTACCACCCCATCAGGGGTTCCACTTATAGGTATTAAATGTCATGAGACGTCTGGACAGCGTGAACAGGGACAAACTGTTCCCACTCATGGAATGATGAAGAATGAGAGAGAACAGTTTGAACATCATGAACAAGGGAAGGAATAGGAACACGAGGAAAACATTTTTCACACAGTGAGTGCTTAATGTGTGGAATTCATTGCCGGAGAATGTGGCGGAGGCAGATTCAATTGAAACGTTCCAAAGGAATTAGACTGTTATCTGAAAAGGAAGAATGTGCAGGGTTACAGGGAGAAGGCGGAGATGTTCATTTTCTGTCACAACTTCTCATTCATCACTCATCACTGAATCGAGTGGGAACTGTTCTCTTGTCATTTCTAAACAAGGAGAAGTGCAGCAATGATTAAATGGCAAGAGAGTTGGTGGGGAATCAGAAGTCTAACGAGCGAGTTAAAAAAAAAACAAATATGTGTCGAAAAGGATGTGAGGATGGCAGAGGGACGAAATCTGAAATAAAAACAGAAAATGCTAGAAACTTCAGCAGGTCTGGCGACATCTATCGAGAGAGAAACAGAGTTAATAATTCGAGTCTGCAGGACTCTTCTTCAGAGCTGAAGAGAGGTTGAAATGTGACGGATTTTAAAATGCTGAAGAGAATTCGGAGCACAATCGGGATTATCCATTAAAGCAATTAGAAAAGCAAATGGCATGTTTGTTTTTATTGCAAGTGGATTGGAGTAGATGAAGAAAGATGTCTTGCTGCAATTGTACAGGATTTTATGGAGACCACATCTGCAATACTGTGTACAGCTATTGTCTCCACATTTGAGAAAGAATAGAACTTGAGTTGGAGGCAGTACAGACCAGGTTCACTAGATTGCCCCCCAGAATGAGGAAGTTGTTCTATGATGAGAGGCTGAGTGAATTAGGCTGAGAGACCCTGGAGTTCAGAAGAATGTATAGACGCTGAGTGAATGATTCCATTGCTGTCCTCTGGGCAGACGAGTGTAAAAGTAAAGTAAAGTTAAAGTAAAGTTTATTAGTCACAAGTAAGGCTTACATTAACACTGCAATGAAGTTACTGTGAAATTCCCCTAGTCGCCACACTCCGGCGCCTGTTCGGATCAATGCACCTAACTAGATGAAGTTCAATGCAGAGAAGTGTGAGTTGATTCATTTTGAGAGTGTGGAGAAATAAAGGGAGAAACTCTTAAGGAAAGTCAGGAACAGAGGGATCTCAGTTTCTAAGTACAAAGGTCATTGAAGGTGGTTGGGCATGTTGAGAAAGCAAGTAATAAAGCAAATGGCATCCTATGTTTTATTGGAGGATTGAATACATGAGTAAGAAGGTCATGTTGAGCTTTTAAATACACGAGATAGGCCTCACCTGGAGCACTGCATCCAGTTCTGGACACCATACTTGAAGAAGGTTGCAAAGGCATTGGAGACAGTGCAAAGGATATTCACATGAATGATTCTATTGATAAAGATTTGTAGCTATGAAGATAGAATTGAGAGCTTGGGTATTTTTCTTTTGGGAAAGGAGTCTGAGCGGAACTGAAGAGGGACAGGTAGCATTGAGGAAGCAGGTGTTCTGCAGAAGGGCTTAGACAGGTCTGGAGAGTGGGCAGAGAAGTGGCAGATGGAATACAATGTGGAAAACTGCGAAGTTATGCACTTTGGAAGGAGGAATGGAGATATAGACTACTTTCTAAATTGTGAAATGCTTAGAAAATCAGAAGAACAAAGGGACTTGGGAGTCATTGTTCAAGAGTCTCTTAAGGTTAACGTACAAGTTCAGTCGGCAGTTAGGAAGCTAAATGCAATGTCGAGAGGGCTAGAATACAAGAGCACAGATGTACTTCTGAGGCTGGCAAAGGCTCTGATCAGATCTCGTTTGGAGTATTGCGAGCAGTTTGGGCCCCATATCTAAGGAAAGATGTGCTGGCCATGGAAAGGGTCCAGAGGAGGTTCACAAGAATGATCCATGGAATGAAGAGCATGTTGTATGAAGAATGGTTGAGGACTCTGGGAGTGTTCACGTTGGAGTTTAGAAGGATGATCTTATTGAAACTTACAGGATACTGCGAAGCCTGGCTAGAATGGACGTGGACATGGCGGCACGGTAGCGCAGTGGTTAGCACTGCTGCTTCACAGCTCCAGGGTCCCGGGTTCGATTCCCAGCTTGGGTCACTGTCTGTGTGGAGTTTGCACGTTCTCCTCGTGTCTGCGTGGGTTTCCTCCGGGTGCTCCGGTTTCCTCCCACAGTCCAAAGATGTGCGGGTTAGGTTGATTGGCCAGGTTAAAAAAAAAAATTGCCCCTTGAAATCCTAAAAAAATGCGTAGGTTAGAGGGATTAGCGGGTAAATATGTGGGGGTAGGGCCTGGGTGGGATTGTGGTCGGTGCAGACTCGATGGGCCGAATGGCCTCCTTCTGCACTGTAGGGTTTCTATGATTCTTCTATGAGGATGTTTCCACCAATAGGAAGCTGGTGACAAAATATATACTAGTAGGAATAACTAGTACCAGAGGGCACAACCTCAGACTAAAGGGACGATCCTTTAAAACAGAGATGAGGAGAAATTTCTTCAGCCAGAGAGCGGTGAATCTATGCCGCAGAAGGCTGTGGAGGCTAGGCCATTGAATGTTTTTAATACAGAGATAGATTCTTGATTAATAAGGGGATCAGGTGTTATGGGGAAAAGACAGGAGAATGGGATGAGAAAAATATATGTTTGAATGGTGGAGCAGATGGGCCAAGTGGCCTAATACTGCTCCTGTGTCTTATGGTCTTATGGAAGAGAAAGAAGGGTGGCACAATGGTTCGCACTGCTGCTGCGGAATGACAGGGACCCAGGTTCAATTCAGGCCTTGGGTGACTGTACGTATTTTCCACATTTTCTCTGTGTCCACATGGCTTTCCTCTGAGTGTTCTGGTTTCCCCCCACATTCCATTGATAGTGTAAGTGGATTTACCATGCTAAATTTCCCCTTATATGTCCCAGTATGTTTAGATTAGGAGGATTAACAGGGTAAATATGTGAGGTTGTGTGGATAGGTCAGAGAATCAGTGCAGACTCAATGGGCCGAATGGCCACCTTCTGCACTGTAGGGATTCTATAATAGAGTTTTTCATGTTCGATTCAAGAGTTCATCAAGAAGCAGGGGAAAAAATTCAAAATAAGTGTTAAAACAGCACCGATTCAGTGCCTAATGTACACATCTTTGGAAACTAAAGGAACATTTAACATGGTCAATCCACCTAACCTGCACATCTTTGAACCAGAGCACCCAGAGGAAACCCACGGGGAGAATGTACAAAATTTGTACAGTCACCAAAGGGCAGAAGCAAGCCCAGGTCTCTGGGGCTGTGAGGCGAGGGAGTGGAATTAGATGGAACACTGTTTCAATAACGCAGTGTAGACTTGATGTGCCAAATGGGCTGTAGTGCATTGTAAAGATTCTGTGCGTTGGGAATCTAAAACATGATCCTATTGAATGGAGCAGCAGGCTTGAGGGGCCATGTGGTCCACTTCTGATCCGATTTATTGTGCTGCTGGGTCCAGAAAGCTGCTAATTGATTTCTCATATCAGAATTTACTCCAAATACCATTAATGCATCAACCCTGTGCTCAGTGACAAACACTGACTCTTGATTAAGCAATGTCTCAATTTTAATTTTCTTATCCGTGTTTCCAAATCCCTCCATGTCCTGAGCTCTTCCTCCCTTTTATCACCTTCAGCCCAACAATCCTCTGAGATATCTGAGCTCCTCTGAGTCTGCCCTCGTGAGCATCCCTGATTTGATTCACTCCCGAAGATACACAAGGCAAACACACCCGGCCGTCCCATCGTATCGGGCAATGGGGCCCTGTGCGAGAACCTCTCCGGCTATGTCGAGGGCATCCTGAAACCTATTGTACAAAGAACCCCCAGCTTTTGTCGCGACACGACGGACTTCCTACAGAAACTCGGCACACATGGAGCAGTTGAACCAGGAGCGCTCCTCGTCACAATGGATGTCTCGGCACTCTACACCAGCATCCCCCATGACGATGGCATTGCTGCAACGGCCTCAGTGCTCAGCGCCAACAACTGCCAGTTTCCAGATGCAATTTTACATCTCATCCGCTTCATCCTGGATCACAATATCTTCACCTTCAACAACCAGTTCTTCATCCAGACACACGGAACAGCCATGGGGACCAAATTCGCACCTCAATATGCCAACATCTTCATGCACAGGTTCGAACAAGACTTCTTCACCGCACGGGACCCTCAACCGATGCTATACACTAGATACATCGATGACATTTTCTTCCTTTGGACTCATGGTGAACAATCACTGAAACAACTCAGTTCCATCCCACCATCAGGCTCACCATAGACTACTCTCCGGAATCGGTTGCATTCTTGGACACACGCATCTCCATTAAGGACGGTCACCTCAGCACCTCACTGTACCGCAAGCCCACGGATAACCTCACGATGCTCCACTTCTCCAGCTTCCACCCTAAACACGTTAAAGAAGCCATCCCCTACGGACAAGCCCTCCGTATACACAGGATCTGCTCGGATGAGGAGGATCGCAACAGACACCTCCAGACGCTGAAAGATGCCCTCATAAGAACAGGATATGGCGCTCGACTCATTGATCAACAGTTCTAACGCGCCACAGCGAAAAACCGCACCGACCTCCTCAGAAGACAAACACGGGACACAGTGGACAGAGTACCCTTCATTGTCCAGTACTTCCCCGGAGCGGAGAAGCTACGGCATCTCCTCCGGAGCCTTCAACATGTCATTGATGAAGACGAACATCTCGCCAAGGCCATCCCCACACCCCCATTTCTTGCCTTCAAACAACCGCACAACCTCAAACAGACCATTGTCCGCAGCAAACTACCCAGCCTTCAGGAGAACAGTGAGCATGACACCACACAACCCTGCCACAGCAACCTCTGCAAGACGTGCCGGATCATCGACACAGATGCCATCATCTCACGTGAGAACACCATCCACCAGGTACACGGTACATACTCTTGCAATTCGGCCAACGTTGTCTACCTGATACGCTGCAAGAAAGGATGTCCCGAGGCATGGTACATTGGGGAAACTATGCAGACGCTGCGACAACGGATGAATGAACACCGCTCGACAATCACCAGGCAAGACTGTTCTCTTCCTGTTGGGGAGCACTTCAGCGGTCACGGGCATTCGGCCTCTGATATTCGGGTAAGCGTTCTCCAAGGCGGCCTTCGCGACACACGACAGCGCAGAGTCGCTGAGCAGAAACTGATAGCCAAGTTCCGCACACACGAGGACGGCCTCAACCGGGATATTGGGTTCATGTCACACTATTTGTAACCCCCACAGTTGCCTAGACCTGCAGAGTTTCACTGGCTGTCTTGTCTGGAGACAATACACATCTTTTTAGCCTGTCTTGATGCTCTCTCCACTCACATTGTTTTGTTTCTTAAAGACTTGATTAGTTGTAAGTATTCGCATTCCAACCATTATACATGTAAATTGAGTTTGTGTCTTTATAAGCTGTGTTTGTGAACAGAATTCCCACTCACCTGAGGAAGGGGCTTAGAGCTCCGAAAGCTTGTGTGGCTTTTGCTACCAAATAAACCTGCTGGACTTTAACCTGGTGTTGTTAAACTTCTTACTGTATTTACCCCAGTCCAACGCCGGCATCTCCACATCTTGATTCACTCCACCAGTGATGATCGTACTTTCAGCTCTCGATGTCTCAGCTCTGGAATTCCCTCTCTAAATGCACCTGCTTCTTGCTTGCTTTCCTCCCCGTTCATTTTTGTCGACTGTTCTCTTCATTTATTTCCTCCTATCTTTCCCGCGGGTTTCACTTTTTGCACCCTCTGACTTTCCGCAGTCCTTTTGCCGCTTTAACTGCCATCAACGAATTATAATTGTACAACTATAATTATCTGAACAGTTCAACTTTAAGGATTCTTTCCGCCTCCACCTCTCTCATCACTCATTGGTTTCATCAAATTAAATGACGCAATGACGCTGGGCTCTGAGTGACGCTGCGCGAAAGGCGCAGGAGCGGCACATTCCATTTGTTCAATGCATTGCGATTGGCTAAAGAAGATGTCAATCACATTGAGGGGCGTGTGTTTCCATCAGCACGGACTGTGATTGGTTACAATTGTCAGCGTCATTTTCAGTGTTCCCTCTGTTCAGCTGGATGGAGCTCACGGATTGGATAAAGTAGCTGTCACTCAGTGGGCGCAGAGCGGCCATTGGATAACCGCGATGCGTCAATTTCCGATTGGTTTTCCCAGCTGCCGGTCACAGGCCCATCAGACACCGCGCGGAGCGGCAGCAAATGTTCCGCCAGTGGCTTCAGTCCCCGGGTCCGGATCCTGAGCCCGCGGCGGGGCTCCGGATGGGGGAAGGGTTTCGGCAGCGGGAATCCCGTCCCGCCCGGCTGTGAATCCTGAGCTCAGGGTTTCCAATGGCGGCTTCCTGTGTAAACATGTCACGCTGCAGATCCCCGGGCTCAGCAGTGGCAGCGCTGCAAACCCCCTGGAGTCAGACCAATCAGCACAGAGACTGGGATCTTCCTCTCCCCTGTGTGTGGGGCTCAGTGCCACACCGGGTTCGAGGACCTCACACTGCATAGGCCAGGGAGAGATACTGGGATCTTCCTGTGCTCTGTATTGGGGGTGGCGCTTGGTTACTCTGATTGAATTTCCCACATTGTTTGGTTCTAATTTCAGCCTCTCTCTCTTACAGTCAGCCTGGGTGTTCCTGACTGAGCAGAATGGCCTGATCTCACCACACACATTGAGATGGAGGAGTTGCCACCTGGGACGAAGATGATTGAGAACTCCAGCCTTCTCTACACTCGTTTACTGAGGCCCAGCCCTTCATTCATCATTAGTTTCCCCAGGATGTCAGGTACATTAACATCTTCATCTGCTGTGAACACTGATCTGACAGTGGGAAGGTATTGGAGCATAATGGGGCAGTCAACCATGTCAAAGGTGTGGATAGGTTGAGAAGGATGAGCAGGGATTGTTCAGCTGGGTAAGACTGCACTTCCGATCTTATCTTTCTGGCCATATGCAGAATATCACCTGCAATGGTTTATCTTCCCACTTCTATTCTGTTACCACCCAAATCCCCCAAGGATCTTTCCTTGACTCTCTCCTATTTTTCATCTACACCTGACCCCTCAGTGACATTATCTAAAAACACAGCTTTCACATGTATGCTGATAACACCCAGCTCTACCTCACCGTCACCTCTCACAACCAATCCTCTGTTATTAAATTATGAGACACCTTCTCCGACCTCTGCTACTGACTAAGCAGAGAATTCCCCCAATTAAATATTTGGAAGACCAATATTCCCACCACAAATTCTGTTCCCAATCACTGACTCCATCTCTCCTACTGGTCAGTGTTCGAGGTTGAAACAAACCCTCATAATCGTGGCACCTCATTAGACTCGGAAATGAGATTCTGACCACATATCTGTTCCTTCACCAAGATCACCTCTGACCAGCTGTGTAACGTCACACATTGTTGATAATACCTCAACTCACCCGTACCTGAAACCCTCATCCATGCTTTTGTTACCTCAAGACTTGACAATTCAAACACACTCCTGCCCAGCAGATTTCCTTCCCTAAAGGACATTAGTAAACCAAATAGGGTTTTATGACGAGCGATCATTAGGTTTTTAATTGCAGATTCATATTGAGTTCAAATTTCACCACCTGCTGTGTTGGATTTTGAACGTGGGTCCCGAGGGCATTACCCAGAGTCTGTGGATCACTGGCCCATGACTCCACTGCCTCCCCTAAACAATGTCAGGACTGGAATTTGAATTCATGCCTCTCGAGGAGACTGTGACCTGAATGAAGCACCTTAGACGACTCGGCCATCCTGACACAGATTATGTATTTCACTCCTCTGCCATTTCCTTTTATTTCCCAGTCTCAATCTCTCAGTAGCTTATGTTCACTTTAGCCTCTCTCTTTGTTTTTATATATTTATAGAAGCTCTTCCTGTCTCTTTTTAAATGACTTGTTAATTTACGTTTGTAGTTCATCTTCTCCCACGTTAGTATTTTTTTGGTCATCATTCGTTAGTTTTTGAAACTTCCCCAATGCTCTGTCTTACCACTAATATATGAAACATCCTATGTTCTTCTTTCAGTTTGATGCAATCTTTAACTTCCTCGGTTAACCATGGTTGATTTATTCCCTTCCAGAATCCTTGTTTGTCACTGGTATGTATCTTTGTTGTGAGTCATAAACTATTTTCATAACGTATGTCATTGCTGAGCGATCGTCTTTTCTGCTAAACATCTTTTGCAGTCCAGTCTAGCCAACTCTGCTCTCATTCTTTTCCAATTACCCTTATTTAAGTTGAGCACAGTTGCCTCTGACTCAAGTTTGCACTCAAAACTGAATGCTAAATTCTACCATGTTACGGTCACTGTTTCCGAGCGGAGCTTTTACTCTGATTGTTTATGAAAGCTGTATCATTAACATTACAATATCCAAACTGGCCTGGTTTCTGCTTGGATCCATAAAGTATTCTTCTTGGAAACAGTGTCTAATACACTCTGAATTCTTCCTCATGGCTACCTCTGCCAAGTTGATTGTCCGAATCCACATGACGATTAAAGTCAGCCATGATTAATGTACTGCCTTTTTTCATATCCTCATTATCTCCTGATTCATTCCCCACCCTACAGTATAGCTACTGTCAGGGGGCTGATAGACTACTCCCACCAGTGTCTTCCTCTCCTTGTTATTTTTTCCCTTCACTCATTTGGATTCTACATTTTCTGATCCAAGATCATTTCTTGTTGTTGTCTTTATTCCATCTCATATTAACAAAGCTATTAGATATCCCCTCCCCAGAACTACCACCCTATTCCCCTTGCCCCTTTTAGATTAGTGACTGCCTCAGCTGCAGTCACTCCCTCCTGTCCCTGACCACTTTGCAAACCTGAAGATTCTATCAGTACCTGTCAGGATCCCATCCCCTTGCCAATTTAGTTTAAATCCATCCCAACAGCACTTCGCAAAGCTCCCCGTGAGGATGTTGGTGCCATTCCTGTTCAGATGTAATCTGTCCAACTTGTACAGGTCCCAGCTCAACCAGAAATGGTCCCAATGCCCCAGGAATCTAAAGCCCTCCCTCCTGTACCATCTCTCCAGCCATGCTGTCATCTGCTGTACCGATACTCATGAATGCATCTCCCCTGAAGGTGCTGACTCTGTCTGAGATCATTTCTACACCCACTGCTTCTTCTCACTCTTCCCCTGAAAGTGGTGTCTCTGGGTGCATTCAGTTCTGCACATTCGGGTTCCTTTATCTCATACATAGAAAGATGTTCCCTGGTCTTGAGTGTGTTGACTATGAGGAGAGGTTTGATAAATGAGGCTTATTTTCACTGAAAAGACAGAGGCTGAGGGGAGACCTGATAGAGGGTCTACAAAATTGTGAGAGGCATAGACAGGGTGGATAGTCAGAGACTTTCTCCCAGGGTGGAAGTGTCAACTGCAATGGGCCACATGTTCAAGGTGCAAGAAATTGCAAGAAACACAAAGTTGTGATAGTAGGGGATTTTAATTTTCCACACATAGATTGGGACTCGCATACTGTTAAATGTTTTGACGGGGTAGAGTTTGTAAAATGTGTTCAGGAGAATTTTCTACATCAGTATATAGAGGTGGCAACTAGAGAGGATGCGATATTGGATCTCCTATTTGGAAATGAGTTGGGGCAGGTGATGGATGTGAGTGTGAGGGAACACTTTGGATCCAGTGATCATAATGCCATTAGTTTCAACCTGATCATGGATAAGGATAGATCTGGTCCTCGGGTTGAAGTTCCGAACTGGAAAAAGGCCAAATTTGATGAAATGAGAAGGGATCTGGGAAATGTGGATTGGCACAGGCTGTTCTCTGGTAAGGATGTAAATGGAAAGTGGGAGGCCTTCAAAGGAGAAATTTTGAGAGTGCAGAGTTTGTATGTTCCTGTCAGGATTAAAGGCAAAGTAAATAGGAATAAGGAACCTTGGTTCTTGAGGGAGATTGTAACACTGATTAAGAGGAAGAGAGAGTTGTATGAAATGTACAGGCAGCAAGGAACAGATCAGATGCTCGAGGAGTATAAAAAGTGCAAGAAGCAACTTAAGAGGGAAATCAGGAGGGCTAAAAGTAGACATGAGGTTGCTTTGGCAGACAGAGTGAAGGAAAATCCAAAGAGCTTTTGTAGGTATGTTAGGAGCAAAAGGATAGTGAGGGATAAAATTGGTCCTCTTGAAGACCAGAGTGGTAGACTGTGTATGGAACCAAAAGAGATAGGGGAGATACTAAATGTTTTTTTTGCATCCGTATTTACTGAGGAAACGGGCATGGAGTCTACGGAAATGGGGCAAACAGGTAGGGAGGTCATGGAACCTTTACAGATTAAAGGGGAGGAGGTGCTCGCTGTCTTGAGGCAAATCAGAGTGGATAAATCCCCAGGACCGGACAGGGTATTCCCACGGACCTTGAGGGAAGCTAGTGTTGAACTTGCAGGGGTCCTGGCAGACATATTTAAAATGTCAGTATTCACGGGGGAGGTGCCGGATGATTGGAGGGTGGCTCATGTTGTTCTGTTGTTTAAAAAAGCTTCCAAAAGAAATCCGGGAAATTATAGGCCAGTAAGTTTGACGTCGGTGGTGGGCAAGTTATTGGAAGGTGTGATAAGGGATAGGATCTACAAATATTTGGATAGACAGGGACTTATTAGGGAGAGTCAACATGGCTTTGTGCGTGGTAGGTCATGTTTGACCAATCTATTAGAATGTTTCGAGGAGGTTACCAGGAAAGTGGATGAAGGGAAGGCGGTGGATGTTGTCGACCTGGATTTCAGCAAGGCCTTTGACAAGGTCCCTCATGGGAGGTTAGTTAGGAAGGTTCAGTTGCTAGGTATACATGGGGAGGTAGTAAATTGGATTAGACACTGGCTCAATGGAAGAAGCCAGAGAGTGGTTGTGGAGGATTGCTTCTCTGAGTGGAGGCCTGTGACTAGTGGTGTGCCGCAGGGATCGGTGTTGGGTCCATTGTTGTTTGTCATCTATATCAATGATCTGGATGATAATGTGGTAAATTGGATCAGCAAGTTTGCTGATGATACAAAGATTGGAGGTGTAGTGGACAGTGAGGAAGGTTTTCAAAGCTTGCAGAGGGATTTGGACCAACTAGAAAAATGGGCTGAAAAATGGCGAATGGAATTTAACGCAGACAAGTGTGAGATATTGCACATTGGAAGGACAAACCAAAGTAGAACGTACAGGGTAAATGGTAGGACTCTGAAGAGTGCAGTTGAACAGAGGGATCTGGGAATACAGGTACAGAATTCCCTAAAAGTGGCGTCACAGGGTCGTAAAGAGTGCGTTTGGTACATTGGCCTTTATAAATCGGAGTATCGAGTATAAAAGTTGGAGTGTTATGGTAAGGTTATATAAGGCATTGGTGAGGCCGAATTTGGAGTATTGTGTGCAGTTTTGGTCACCTAGTTACAGGAAGGATGTAAATAAGGTTGAAAGAGTGCAGAGAAGGTTCACAAGGATGTTGCCGGGACTTGAGAAGCTGAGTTACAGAGAGCGATTGAATAGGTTGGGACTTTATTCCCTGGAGTGTAGAAGATTGAGGGGAGATTTGATAGAGGTGTATAAGATTTTGATGGGTATAGATAGAGTGAATGCAAGCAGGCTTTTTCCGCTGAGGCGAGGGGAGAAAAAAACCAGAGGGCATGGGTTAAGGGTGAAAGGAGAAAAGTTTAAAGGGAATATTAGGGGGGGCTTCTTCACGCAGAGTGGTGGGAGTGTGGAATGAGCTGCCGGATAAAGTGGTAAATGCGGGGTCACTTTTAACATTTAAGAAAGACTTGGACGGGTTCATGGATGAGAGGGGTGTGGAGGGATATGGTCCAAGTGCAGGTCAGTGGGACTAGGCAAAAAATGGTTCGGCACAGACAAGAAGGGCCAAAAGGCCTGTTTCTGAGCTGTAATTTTCTATGGTTCTATGGTGAGAGGGGAAAAGTTTAAGGGAGATGTTCGAGGGAGGTTTTTCACAGAGAGTGGTGGGTGCCTGGAACAGGCTGCCACAGGTGGTGGTGGAAGCAGGCACATTGGCAACATGTAAATGACACCTGGATAGATACATGAATAGGGAGGCAACAATAATCTCTCCCTCAATGTCAACAAAACAAAGGAGGTCGTCATCGACTTAAGGAAGTGTAAAGGAGAACATGCCCCAGTCTACATCAATGGGGACGAAGTAGATAGGGTCGAGATCTTCAAGTTTTTAGGTGTCCAGATCACCAGCAACCTGTCCTTGTCCCCCATGCCGACACTATAGTTAAGAAAGCCCACCAACGCCTCTACTTGTTCAGAACACTAAGGAAATTTGGCATGTCAGCTACGACTCTCACCAGCTTTTTCAGATGCACCATAGAAAGTATTCTTTCTGGTTGTATCACAGCTTGGTATGGCTCCTGCTCTGCCCAAGTCTGCAAGGAACTACAAAAGGTCATGAATGTAGCTCTATCTGTCACGCAAATCAGCCTCCCATCCATTGAGTCTGTCTACACTTCCCACTGCCTTGGCAAAGCAGTCATTATAATTAAGGACCTCACACACCCTGGACATTCTCTCTTCCACCTTCTTCTTTTGGGAAAAAGATACAAAAGTCTGTGGTCACATACCAACTGACTCAAGAACAGCTTCTTCCCTGTTGCTGTCAGACTTTTGAATGGACTTACCTTGCATTAAGTTGATCTTTCTCTACACCCGAGCTATGACTGTAACAGTACATTCTGCACTCTCTCGTTTCCGTCTCTATGAGCGGTATGTTTTGTCTGTATAGCGCACAAGAAACAATACTTTTCACGGTATGTTAATACATGTGACAATAATAAATCAAATCATATCAAAGGAATAGAGAGATACGGACCGAGTCATGGCAGGAGGTTTTTTTTTTAAGGGCATCATGTTCGGCACAGGCTTGGAGGGCCGAAGGGCCTGTTCTTGCGCTGCACTTTTCTTTGTTTTCTTTAAACAGCGAATAGAAGCAAGAGTAGGCCATTCGGCCCATTGAGCCTGCTCTACCATTCACTATGATCATCGCTGATCAAATTCTCTTTCCTGATCCCACCTTCCACCCATATCCACCCATATCCCTTGATCACTTTCGCCCCAAGAGCTACATTTATTTCCTTCTTGACATCACACATTTTGGCCTCAGCTATTTACTGCATTAGCGATTTCCACAGATTCACCACTCTCTGGTGGAGAAATTTCTCCTCACCTCAGTCCTAAAAGTTTACCCCTTATCCTTACACGAAGGACATCGGTAACATTCTTCCTGAATCTACCCTTTCTAATCCTGTTAGAATTTTATAAGTTCCTATGAGACCCCTCTCAATCTTCTAAACTCCAGTGAACATAATCCAAACTGACTTCCTCTTTCCTCATACGACACACTGGCCATCCCAGGAAACAGCCTGTGAACTTTTGCTGCACTCCCCCTGTAGCAAGTACATCCTTCCTCAGATAAAGACACCAAAACTGCACACAATACTCCAGGTGTGGCCTCATTGTTGTCCTATACAATTGCAGTAAAACATCCCTATTCCTATACACAAATCCTCTCGCTCTCAAGGCCAACATACCATTTGCTGTCTTGTTGTCTCCTGTACCTATGCGCTTACTTTCAGGGACTGAACAAAGAACAGTACAGTGCAGCACAGGAAGTGCCCACCAAGTCTGTGCCGACGCAGATGCCTCTTGTAATGACTTCAATCAGACCAATGAGCTTGGCCTATAGGAGCATGAACTTCCTGATTAAGGATCCAATTGATGGACCAATCAGGGAGTCTTTGCCTTGTACTTAACCGGGAGTGTCAGTTCCTCTGACACCCCCGGAGGGACACTGCTAACTGTTAGCACTCGGTGTACTGCCGTTAGAGTTGTAAGAAAAGGGGTTTTGGTGAAGGGACTTCTGCCTCCGCAGACCAATCACACTTCTCTTATCTAATATTTTCTTGCCTTGACGTGGTCCAAATCCATGGAACAGTACAGCACAGTACAGGCCCTTCAGCCCTTGATGTTGTGCCGAGCTTTGTCCGAAACCGAGATCAAGCAATCCCACTCCCGATCATTCTGGTGTGCTCCATGTGCCTATCCAATAACCGCTTGAAAGTTCCTAAAGTGTCCGACTCCACTATCACAGCAGGCAGTCCATTCCAGACCCCAACCACTCTCTGAGTAAAGAACCTACCTCGGACATCCCTCCTATATCTCCCACCATGAACCTTATAGTTATGCCCCCTAGTAACAGCTACATTCACCCGAGGAAATAGTCTCTGAACGTCCACTCTATCCCCATCATCATCTTAGAAACCTGTATTAAGTCGCCTCTCATCCTCCTCTGCTCCAAAGAGAACAGCCCTCGCTCCGTCAACCTTTCCTCATAAGACCTACCCTCCAAACCAGGCAGAATCCTGGTAAATCTCCTCTGCACTCTTTCCAGTGTCTCCACATCCTTTTTATAGTGAGGTGACCAGAACCGCACACAATATTGCAAATATGGTCTCACCAAGGTCCTCTACAGTTGCAGCATAACCCAACGGCTCTTAAACTCAAACCCCCTGTTAATAAACACGAACACACTATAGGCCTTCTTCATGGCTCTATCCACTTGAGTGGCAACCTTCAGAGATCTGTGGATATGAAACCCAAGATCTCTCTGTTCCTCCACATTCCTCAGAACCCTGCCGTTGACCCTGTAATCCGCATTCAAATTTGTTCTACCAAAATGAATCACCTCACACTTATCAGTGTTAAACTCCATCTGCCATTTTTCAGCCCAGCTCTGCATCCTATCAATGTCTCCGCAGCCTACAACAGTCCTCCACCTCATCCACTACTCCACCAATCTTGGTGTCATCAGCAAATTTACTGACCCACCCTTCAGTCCCCTCCTCTAAGTCATTGATAAAAGTCACAAAAAGCAGAGGACCCAGCACTGATGCCTGTGGTACACCGCTGGTAACTGGTCTCCAGTCTGAAAATTTTCCATCCACCACCACCCTCTGTCTTCTATGAGATAGCCAGTTACTTATCCAATCGGCCAAATTTCCCTCGATCCCACACCTCCTCACTTTCTTCATGAGCCTACCATGGGGAACCTTATCAAACGCCTTACTAAAATCCATGTATATGACATCAACTGCTCTACCTTCATCTGCACACTTACTTACCTCCTCAAAGAATTCAATCAAATTTGTGAGGCAAGACTTACCCTTCATGAATCCGTGCTGACTGTCACGGATTAAGCTGCATCCCTCTGTTCCCTGCCTATTCATGTATCTATCCAGATGCCTCTTGAACGTTGTTATAGAATCTGCTTCCACCACCTCTTCCGGCAGCTCGTTCCAGGCATTCACTACCCTCTATCTGAAAAACTTGACCCTTACATCTCTTTTAAACTTTGACCCTGGGAAAAAGACTCTGACAATCCATTCTATCCAAGCCTGTCATAATCTTGTAAACCTCTCTCGGGTCCCCCCTCATCCTCCGATGCTCCAAAGAAAAACAATCCAAGTTTGTTCAACCTTTCTTCAGAGCTGTTTTCTCCAAACTAGGCAACATCCTGGAAAATCTCTTCTGCACCCTTTCCAACGCATCAACATCCTTCCGGAAGTGTGGCGACCAGAATGGTACACAATACTCCAAATGTGGCCTAACCAAAGTCTTATACAGCTTCAACATGATTTTACTGACTGATGCACAAGGACACCGAGGTCTCGCTGAGTATCCACCTCTCTCAATTTACACCCCTTCAAATAATAATCTGCCTTCCTATTTTTGCTACTGTAGTGGATAATGAAGTGGTCACCGCATATATTATCCACATTATACTACATCTGCCATGCAGATACCCACACACTCAGCCTGTCCAAATCACGCTGGAGGATCTCTGCATCCTCCTCACAGCTCACCCTCCCACCCTTACGGTTCACGGGCTCCCAAGCGTGCCTTTTTGCAATCCTGTGGAGTCCGTGGACCATGTCTATGTTTCATGTTATAGGCTGCACAACCCTTTCAGTTTCCTCAAAAATCTTTTATTCAAGTTTTGTTTGCACTTCAGTCCCACACTCCTGATCTACGGGCACCTGGTGCAGAGGGGAAGGAGGAGCACCTCCTCGTGAACCTGCTCCTGGGCTTGGCAAAGCGTGCCATCTACAGATCTATGGGCGGCACGGTAGCACAGTGGTTAGCACTGCTGCTTCACAGCTCCAGGGTCCCGGGTTCGATTCCCGGCTCGGGTCACTGTCTGTGTGGGGTTTGCACATTCTCCTCGTGTCTGCGTGGGTTTCCTCCGGGTGCTCCGGTTTCCTCCCACAGTCCAAAGATGTGCGGGTTAGGTTGATTGGCCAGGTTAAAAATTGCCCCTTAGAGTCCTGGGATGTGTAGGTGAGAGGGATTAGCGGGTAAATATGTGGGGGTAGGACCTGGGTGGGATTGTGGTCGGTGCAGACTCGATGGGCCAAATGGCCTCCTTCTGCACTGTAGGGTTTCTATGATTTCTATGATCTATCCAGCGAGCGATCGAGGGGATCGCCCAACCTGACTGTCTGCCTCTCTACTGCGGCTACATTTGTGGCTGGGAATCCCTGGAAAGGGAGTGTGCGGTGTCCGAGGGCAGTGTTGATGCCTTCAATGCCTGCTGGGCACCGCAGGAATGGGGGTGTATTATTGACCCTTTTGATCACATTTTAATTTGATATTTTAAGTTTCCTTTCCGCTTCTTGGTTCGGGCGGTTCCCCTCCTTTTAAGGAGCTGCCCGTTTTGGGTTGCCCCTAAGTTAATCTGATTTTGTTTATTTGGGGAAAAAAAGAGTTCCCTGATTAAGGATCCAATTGATGGGCCAATCAGGGAAACTTTGCCTTGTACTTAACCGGGAGTGTCAGTTCCTCTGACACCCCCGGAGGTAGACTGCTAACTGTTAGCACTCGGTGTACTGCTGTTACAGTTATAAAGAAAGGGATTTTGGTGAAGGAACTTCTGCCTCCACAGACTTATTACACTTCTCTAATCTAATATTTCCTTGCCTTGACGTGGTCCATATCCCTCTGTTCCCGGCTGATTCATGTATCTATCCAGATGCCCTTTGAATGTTGTTACAGAATCTGTTTCCACTACTTCCTCTGGCAGCACGTTCCAGGCATTCACCACTCTCTGTCTGAAAAACGTGCCCCTTACATCTCTTAAACTTTCCCTCTCTCACTCTCACCTTTGTCCTGAGTAACCTGGGAAAAAGACTCTGACAATCCACTCTATCCAAGCCTGTTATAATCTTGTAAACATCTCTCAGGTCCCCCCTCATCCTCAGATGCTCCAAAGAAAACAATCCAAGTTTGTTCAACCTTTCTTCAAAAAGGTTCCTCCAAACCAGGCAACATCCTGGAAAATCTCTTCTGCGCCCTTTCTAATGCATCAACATCCTTCCGGAGGTGTGGCGACCAGAATTGTACACAATACTCCAAATGTGGCCGAACCAAAGTCCTGTACAGCTTCAACATGATTGTACTGACTGATGCACAAGGACACCGAGGTCTCGCTGAGTATCCACCTCTCTTAATTTACACCCCTTCAAATAATAATCTGCCTTCCTATTTTTGCTACTGAAGTGGATAATGAAGTGGTCACTGCATATTTATCCACATTATACTACATCTGCCATGCAGATGCCCACACACTCAGCCTGTCCAAATCACACTGGAAGATCTCTGCATGCTGCTCACAGCTCACCCTCCCACCCAATATTGTATCATCTACATATTTGGAGATAATACATTTAGTTCCTGTGTCCAAATCATTAATATATAATATGAACAGTTTGGGTCCCAGCACAGATCCCTGCGGTACCCCACTAATCACTGCCTTCCAATTGGAAAAAGACCCATTTATGCCATCTCTTTGCTTCCTGTCTGTGAACCAGCTTTCTATCCATCTCAAGACGCAACCCACAATCCAATATACTTTAACTTTACATAGTAGCAGGGCGGCACAGTGGTTGGCACTGCTGTCTCACAGCAGCAGGGAGCCGGGTTCGATTCCTGGCTTGGGTCACTGTGTGGAGTTTGCATGTTCCCTCCATGTCTGCGTGGGTTTCCTCTGGGTGCTCTGGTTTCCTCCCACAGTCTGAAAGACATGTTGGTTAGTTGCATTGGCCATGCTAAATTCTCTCTCGGTCTACCCGAACAGGTGGCAGAGTATGGCGACTAGGGGATTTTCACAACTTAATTGCAGTGTTAATGTAAACCGACTTGTGACACGAATAAACAAACTTTAAACTTTATAACTTAAAAACGTTATGTAAGACCTTGTCCAAAGCCTTCTGAAAGTCTAAATAAATCACATCCACCGGTTCTCCCTGGTCAACTCTACTAGTTACATTCTCAAAGAATTCCAGTAGTTTTGTCAAGCATGATTTCCCTTTTGTAAATCCATGCTGACTTTATCTGATTAGAACACTGCTTTTCAAACGCTTGATAATGGACTCCAGCAACTGCCCTACGACCGACGTTCGGCTCACTGTTCGTTGGTTCCCTCTTTCCTGTAACACTACATTCTGCACTCTCTCATTTCCTTCTCTATGAACGGTATGTTTTGTCTGGATAGGGGGCAGAAACAATATGTTCATACATGTGACAATAATAAATCAAATCAAATCCTCTCTACCTCTGATTTTGAATACAGGGCTTAAATTAATTACCTCTCTATCCCCAGAAGGTGCTGACTCTGGCTGGGTTCAGTTCTACACTCACTGGTTCCTCTCTCTCTCTATTGAAGGTGCTGACTCTGGCTGGGTTCAGTTCTAACTCACTGGTTCCTCCCTCTCTCCTGAAGGTGCTGACTCTGGCTGGGTTCAGTTCTACACTCACTGGTTCCTCTCTCTCTCTCTCCTGAAGGTGCTGACTCTGGCTGGGTTCAGTTCAGACGCTGGAAATCTGAAATGAAACAGAAAAGAAAGCTCAGCAGATTGTGCAGCATCTGTTTACAGAGAGAAACAGAGTTAGTTTTTCAGGTCTGTGACCTTTCATCAGAACTTGGAAACATAGAAACTCGGAACAGGAGTCGGCCATTCAGCCCTTTGAGCCTATTCCATCATTCAATGTGATCATGGCTGATCCTATATCTCAATTCCATATTCTCAGCTTTTCCCAATACCCCTTGATGCCATTAAAATCTAAAAATTTCTCTCTCTCCTTCTTGAATATATGCAGTGACTTGGTCGCCACAGCTTCTGAGGTAGAGAATTCCACAGGTTCACCACCCTCTAAGTGAAGAAATCTCTCCTCATCTCATTTCTAAATGGTGTACTCCATATCCTAAGACTGTGTCCCCTTGTTCTACATTCCCCAACCAAGGAAAACATCCTTCCTGCAGCTAGTCTGTCCAGCCCTGTTAGAATTGTATATTTTTCAATCAGATCTCCTCTCATCCTGTCCTTTCTGTTTTTCACTCCAAAGTGTATAACTTCATATTTCGCCGCGTTGTGCTGCATCTACCATGTCTTTGTTCACTCACTCAACTTGTCTAAATCACCTTGAAGCCTCCTTACATCCTCCTCACAACTCACAATTCCGCCCAGTTTTGTGTTGTCAGCAAACGTGGAAATGTTACGTTTGGTTCCCTCATCCAGATCGGGATGGGATTAGAATAGATAGGTGCTGATGGCCGGTGCATACACGAGGGGCCGAATGGCCTCTTTCTGTGCTGTAAAATTCTCTGACTCTATGACTTCTTAAAGAAGTCATTCATTGACTGTCCTTTGGGAACTCCAGAGATGATGATTGGTTCGATAGAAATGAAAATCTTTTGTCTTTTCTCTGGTGTCTTACACTTTGCTCCTTGCTTCCTGACTGGAATCTCCAAACTGGGGGAATTGTGGATCCTGGTGACATCACCCTGTTGGGGATGAAGGTATTGTCACAGAGTCTTGTGTTGTCAATGTACCGACCCGTTACCATAGTTACCCAGTTTCACTGGATGCTGACAGAATGTTTACCATTGATTTTGTGTTCTACCTGCCAGCTGTTCAGATGGAATACAGATGCTGTGAGTGAGCATTGTCCCCATCCCACTTACAGCAATGATAGTGACAACCTGCATCATTTCCAGTTAGGGCTAGAGTCATAGTCATACAGTCACAGACATTCACAGCTGGAAACAGGCCCTTCAGCCCAACTAATCCGTGTCGTCCAGTTTTTACCAATAAGCTATTCCCAATTGCCTGCGTTTGGCCCATATCCCTCTATACCAATCTTACCCATGCAACTATCGAAATGCTTTTTAAAAGACAAAATTGTAACCGCTTCTACTACTACCTCTGGCAGCTCGTTCCAGACACTCACCACCCTCTGTGTGAAAAAATTGCCCCTCTGGCCCCTTTTGTGTTTCTCCCCTCTCACCTTAAACCTGTGTCCCCCACTTTTAGACTCCCCTAACTTTGGGAAAAGATGTTGACTATCTTCCTCATCTGTGGTCCTCATTATTTTATAACCTCTATAAGATCATCCCTAAGACTCCTACGCTCCAGACAAAAAGTCCCAGACTATTCATCCTCTCCTTATAACTCAAACCATCAAGTCCCGGTAGCATCATAGTAAATCTTTTCTGCAGTCTTTCTCATTTAATAATATCCTTTCTATAACTGTGTGACCAGAACTGTACACAGTATTCCTAGTGGGGCCTTACCAATGTCTTGTACAACTTCAACATGACGTCCCAACTCCTATGTGAGGATAAATGGACCAATACATTCCATTGCCATTCCTGCAGTTGATAATGAAGTGAAAAAGCCGGTGTTTAATGAAATGCCCCAGGGGGAAATCTGCTCGAATGTAACAACTCTGCAAAATCCTTAATTATTGTTGTTTCTGTTCAACCAGCCCCGAGAAGCTTGGAAGATGGAAGTTCCCGACTGGTCTGAAGTTCATAGAAACCCTACAGTGCAGAAGGAGGCCATTCGGCCCATCGAGTCTGCACCGACCACAATCCCACCCAGGCCCTACCCCCACATATTTACCCGCTAATCCCTCTAACGTACGCATCTCAGGACACTAAGGGGCAATTTTTAACCTGGCCAATCAACCTAACCTGCACATCTTTGGACTGTGGGAGGAAAGCGGAGCACCCGGAGGAAACCCACGCAGACACGTGGAGAATGTGCAAACTCCACACAGACAGTGACCCGAGCCGGGAATCGAACCCGGGACCCTGGAGCTGTGAAGCAGCAGTGCTAACCACTGTGCTACCGTGCCGTCCTAGTTGGAGATGGAGATGAGGAGGAGCCAAATCTCAACAACTTGCTGGCAGACATCAAAAGTCATCTGCTTTGGAGCAAGGAGACCCTCAAACAGGCCATTCAGAGCAGCCAAGACCCTGGAACATCACCGCTGCTGGAGAACAGAGAAGGTGTGAGGCAAGGCAGGATGCTCGAGTGGTCAAAGATGGGACCTCAATCATTGGTGGAGTCTCCGACTCCAGTTCTGACTCCTTCTGACATTGATGGACGGTTTGAAGTGGAGGAAATTAGTCAGGATGGAAGTGGTGACGAGATTTACAGTCACTCCCTCAGCTTAGAGACCATTTTTAAGACAATCTATGCAGCATTTCCACTCTGGGGTGGATGTCAGATCAGCTCACCAGACGGAAGGAAGACTAGAGCTAGATGAGGCCATTCAGCCCCAATACTTTCTCAAATGCTCCGCTATGCAGTTCAAAACCTGGAAGGCCGGGATTCAAGCCACGTTACACAGGCGACTGGGAAAAGCACCATCGGATTAATCAGACCACTGGCCCAGACTGGAAAGACTAAAAGTTCAGCAGAGAGACGTCAACATGAATTTTCATTTTTAATGTTTCTTCTTTACTCTCAACAATTTATTGTGTTTGTATAATTATCTTAAATGTTTCACATTAAAACAAATACTCAGAATATTTAGCATTGCCGGAGAAGTGTAACCGGGAAAGTGCCCTGTCCATTCAGTTTGGGGAACACTTCCTGACAGAGGAAGATTGGGACATGACAGCTTCTCCCTATCAGCTCCTTCCAATTCCCTCCACATGATCAGAACAGACACACAAACACAGTTGGATTAGTCTGACCCGCCTGCTCCTTTCATACACTCTCTCTTCCACAATATTCACACCCACACATTCACAGGACAATACTTTTACCAACTGTAAGGTCCCAGCACAGAATTTTTTACTCCTTTCACAATTCTGAACACTTCTATCAAATCTCCTCTCAACCTTCTCTTCGTCAAAGAGAACAGACCCAAATTCTCAATCTACCGATGTAACTGAACTTCCTCATCCCTGGACCCATGCCCAGAGATTTATTGCACCCTCTCCAATGCCTTCACATCCTTTCCAACGACTGCTGTCCAGATCAGAGTCAAATACTCCAACTGAGGCCAAACCAGTGTTTTATACAGGTTTCCCATAACCTGCTTGCTCTTGTACTCTATGTCCCTACGTATAAAGCTCACAAAACCAAATACTTTATTAACCATGCTCTCAACCTGCCACTCAAACAGCAATTATTAGTGTCACATTTAACTGCAGGCCCCTTGTTCCTGCATGCTTTTACAATTGTATCATTACTTTTATATTGTCTCAACCTTTTCTTCCCAATGAAATAAATCATTTCACACTTCTCTGCTTTTAATTGGTCTTGTTTGCCCAATCCACAAGCTGTATAAGGAACTTTGAGCTTCAGCAGTACCCCCTCACTGTTCACAATGCTGCCATGTATTGTATAATTACCACAGTTTGAATGTGTGCTCTGTGCAGCATTGCCGATGTCCAAAGCCTTAACCACTCAGTCATTGCAGCTGCACATGTGTCAGAATGATGGAACCACCCCAATAACGTTCATATTAACTTCATCAGGTACCAGGATTGTGCAGAACATAGTGAGTGAGCTGTAATTTTATCTTTGTCTCTGACGGAGAACTCATTTATTAGGTCAGGGATTTGGTTTTCTATTTCAATAATTTTTCATTTGAAACGAATTACGTCCGAAGAAAAAAAAGAAACTTTTATTATTTTATTTCATTCCTGTCAAATGTTGCGTTCGCACTGTTTTTGTCCCCTCGGTTTAAAACACAAGAGACCGTGGACAAGGTTCTACATAAACTATCAATGTGATAGCCGGGAATCGAACTCGGGTCAATTGTTTGGAAGGCAGCTGTGCTCACCACGATACCACCATCACTCAATCTGCTCAATCAGCCCTTCTTTTCAATAGTTATAATTAGGAACTACCTTCGCTGCTGATTTCATCAGACATTTGGTGTATCCATGGCACAGTTTGTAAACTGAACCTGTCTTGTCTCGTTTTTCTGGACAGTTTCAGCCACCTTTTTACTATTGTTTCTGACTGAGAACTCATTGATTAGTTTTGAGGCCTGTTCTTTCATTTTAACAAAGTTTCCACAAAGTAAATTGAAGCTGGATTTTCCATTAGAAACACAGTGATGGTGAGAATCTTTAGTGAATTTTATTTTAGGAATGCCCACCTGCTGTTGTGACCTGCCATAGTTAATTAAATAAGTCACCACTGTGATGGTCAGGAACTGACTCTTGGTCAAATGCTCGCAGTCACCACTCCACCACCATCGCTCACCTGGCTCTTCCACCCCTTCTGTAACAAAGCTCAGCTTTGACAGTGAATCTGGTTTCCTCAGGCCCAATCGGAGGATGGTCGGAAACTGTCCATCACTATCAGAAACTTCACTTTCAGCGAGTGGGGGATGATTATTTAACTGGCTGTCACTGGTTGTTGAGGTTGTGGTTTATTGTTACCTGTCAGTGCAGAAGAAACAAATAAAACAGGAAATGTAGAGACTCCGAGAGCAGATAATTTGTATTTTCCTGGTAAACAAACACAGTGATCTCAGCAATCACTGTAATAACTGGGGGAAAAAAACAGATATGATTGGTTCTGGCCACGGAATCTGGTTAACAGATGTGGTCCCACACCACATGGACTGCAGCGGTTCCAGAAGGCAGCTCATCACCACCTTCCCAAGGTCAATTAGGGATGGGCAATCAATGCTGACCCAGACAGCGACACTCACATTCCATGAATGAATTCAAAGACAATCTGTGGGGAGCGGGCCTCAGAGTGTTTAACAGTTACTGAGGTGAAAAACTAACTCACCCCCTGGAATCCGGAGCAAAGGCCGGAAGGAGGAGAAATTCCGTCCTGGGACCTTACATTTGGTGAAAGTTTTGTCCTGTGAATGTGTAGGTGTGAATATTGTGGAAGAGAGAGTGTATGAAAGGAGCGGGCGGTTCAGACTAATCCAACTGTGTTTGTGTGTCTGTTCTGATCATGAGATCTCCGAGTCTCTCTTGTGTAAAATAAAACGATTTTCAATCAAAGATTCCCCCCAATCCCCCTGCTGAGCCCCAAAGTGAGATTTCAAGGCAATTGTTTCGCGAAATTGAAGATTTCAATGGAAAAGTAGAGAACATGTCAGCTATCGCGTGTGAGAGCGCGATCAGTGCAGCAGGAAAACGGGTTTCAGTGGAAAATGGAGTCCTCAGTTCGAGTGAAACCTTTTCAACAGCAAACATTCGTGTGTCAGAGACATGAAGGATGTGAGCTGGATCTCTGGAGAGGCGGAATTTCATTGCAATGGGAGAGTTTGTGAGGAGAGAGAAACACAGAGAGGTTGGAGGAGCCGGGAGCTGACAGCAGCTTGTCTCTGCTCCGTCCGCTCTCTGCCTTTAAGTTGCTCTGTGCCGCCACCACTGGGTTCATTTCGGATCCAGTTCTGACTCTCACACAGATTTTCCACACACTCTCGGATATGACTGAAACTGCAGCCGCCGAAACGGCTCCTCCAGCCGCTCCCGCTCAAGTGAAGTCTCCCAGGAAGAAGAAGGCGGCTCCCCGACCTGCGGCAGCCGGTCCCAAGTTAGGCGAGCAGATCCTCAATGTTGTGGCGGGTTGCAGCGATCGCAAGGGGATGTCCCTGGCCGCGATAAAGAAAGCTTTGGCTGGCAGCGGAGTGGATGTGGGGAAGCGCGTCTCCCAGATCAGGTTAACTATCAAGAGGAAGGTGGAGACAGGGTCTCTGGTGCAGACAAAGGGACAGGGCGCCTCCGGTTCCTTCAAACTCGCTAAGAAGGAAAGCCCGGGGAAAATGGGAAAGAAGGCGAAGACACCAACAGCCAAGAAATCTTTAGTAAAGAAAACAGCGGCCAAGAAGGTGACAACAAAGAAAGCAGCAGCCAAGAAACCCGCAGCCAAGAAACCCGCAGCAAAGAAAACTCCAGTGAAGAAATCAACAGTGAAGAAAACAAGCAGCAAGAAGGCGGCAACTCCAAAAAAGGCGGTGAAGAAAGCAGCCCTGAAGAAAAAGTCTCCTGTGAAGAAGGTGACGGGCGGAAAGTCTGTCAAAAAAGTGACTAAATCGAAGGCCAAACCCAAAGTGAAAGCAGCAAAAGCGAAGAAAGCGTCAGGAAAGAAGTGAAACAACCCGAGCAAATTGTAAACCTCTGAACCCAAAGGCTCTTCTCAGAGCCACCCACATCTCTCAGGAAAGAGCTGATCCCGCAAGAAAATGATTCCTGTCCCGCGGCCCGGCTCATTCTCAATAGAGATAATTTCAAATTCAGACTAAAGCAAAACACAGCAGAGGCTGAATTTCATTTGAATTTCACATTTGTTCAATCGCCACTTTCTCTCATAATAAAGATGTCTGGTAGATTCAGTATGAGACAGTAACACTGGCGGCTAAATACCGCTTTCCAACTTCAATTTTAACACAGGAGATTTCCCCAAACAGCTGCAGTAAGGTATTTGTAAACAGCTGGAAGCGGATGTGGGTGAGAATGTTCCTGAGGGAGATTCTTCCTCGATTCTTGCTGTGTTTAAGTCGGAATATTACTGACTGGGAATCATAACGGGGCCAGGTTTTAAACACAAAAGCAAAAAGTCACGAACCGACTCGTTAACTCTCCCTCTTCACAAAAGCTGCCGGAGCTGCTGATTATTTGCAGCATTTTCTGTTTTGATTCCATATTTCAAAGCTCCAGGTTTGTGGAAACTCTTGTGTGTGAAGGGCGGCTCTGGAAGGGTTTGTGTGGGGAGCTGTGTTTCGCTTCCATTGTTAATAAACGGGTTGAAATTGGCGGTTGCAGAAACTGGAGGTGGAGCTGAAAGATCAGGGGCCGTTCTGTGTGTGTGTGTCAGTCCGGCTCTCTCCTCCCTCCCGCTCTGTGTTTAATCTTCACTCTGTCTCCTCCCCTCTCTGCTCTCACTCCGCCTTTCTCAGTCAGGTCGGGGCGGGCTGTATAAAAGGAGCCTGAAAGATTTCCTCTCTCATATTGTGCAGAGAACTGAGTGAAGAATCATCATGTCTGGCAGAGGGAAAGGAGGCAAAGGACTGGGTAAAGGCGGCGCAAAGCGGCACCGCAAAGTGCTCCGTGATAATATCCAGGGCATCACCAAGCCAGCAATCCGCCGCCTGGCTCGCCGTGGCGGTGTCAAGCGGATCTCGGGTTTGATCTATGAGGAGACTCGCGGGGTGCTGAAGGTTTTCCTGGAGAATGTGATCAGGGATGCGGTCACCTACACTGAACACGCCAAGCGCAAGACGGTCACTGCCATGGATGTGGTGTACGCTCTGAAACGCCAGGGCCGCACTCTCTATGGATTCGGCGGCTGAACAACTCGATCCTTTCTCCCGAACACACAAAGGCTCTTTTAAGAGCCACTCACCGCTTCACAGAGAGAGCAGTGACCTGGGAACGGCAGCTGGGACAGCCTGTTCAGTGTTTGAGATGCATGTTTGTTTTGTTTAGGTTACAGTGCGGGAATCACCGAATTTAACATTTCATTTGGAGCGGCGATGGGAATTGTTTTTGAAATTTTTAAGTGGATTGTCTGAGCATCCCCCAGTTGACATGTGCCCTCAGTGAAACGCCACATCACTCCTGTTTAATCACTCAGTGTTTGGATAGAGTTTATAAAAGCTTTCTCTGGAATAGCGGAGTTTAGTAGCAGCAGCCGGTGAATCGTTCACTGGAACCAGTCCCAGTTGTGATGCTATTTGCCCCCAGACGGTTGTTTCCTGCACTGAAACTGACGCTTTGTGAAACTGATCAGTTTCCGCTCAGTCATTCACATTCCCGCAGTTTGAGCCGATCCAACCCCAGCCTGCTTCTGATTGGCCATCCTCTCCGCATTCGCAGCTCTGAACCAATCGCAGAGCATCGAATGTGAAGATTGAGCCAATCATTGGCTTCATCTGTCAACCGGCAGAAATTTTGAATTGGGGAAAATGCCGCCAATTTCAGCGCGGGAAAGGGAATTGAGACAAATTCTTAACCTATTAAAAATAGATTCTCAATTAATATTCTGCTGTAAGATTATTTTACAAAGAGGTTTCATTTGTGAACATTTGTCCGCCACGGGCGGCAAACGACTCCATTCAGTAATGTCAAACGGGACAAATATGAAGTCACTCTCTGTAACAAACAACAGACTCAACCCCTTTCACACCGGCTTCAGGGAGACACAGAGAAGCGACTGATTTCTGATCCTTGCCCCCGAAAACGGCAGCGAATGTTACAAACGACAGGAGAGGGGAAATCTGAATGGGCTGGAGAGGAAAGGGACAGGGATCGAGTGGAACAGCGGGAGATTCTGGGAATGAACAGCCCAGAGAGCGGGGAAATGGTCTAAAGCACGAAGTGCAGGGAGATAGACTTCAAATCTTCAATATTTCGAGTAATGTTTATTTTAATAAGGACGGGATAAAGTCTTTTATACAGACGGCTATTTCCTGCATCGAAAACGGCCCAATTTCTGAAAGGCGCGGTTAACAAAACTACTGAATCAATCAGAACCTGAGTTACAGACATTAATTCGCTGGTCACAGTTTGATTGAAACTTCCTGGGCCAATTCCCGCTGGGGGCGGTCCCTCACAGAGTTTAAAAAGGCGGATGCAGCACAGACTCTGTATTAACAGTTTGTGTCTCAGATTGTGCTGAATCCGCTCAGAAAATGGCCAGGACCAAGCAGACAGCGCGCAAATCGACCGGAGGGAAAGCTCCTCGCAAACAGCTGGCTACCAAAGCTGCCCGGAAGAGCGCTCCAGCCACGGGCGGAGTGAAGAAGCCTCATCGCTACAGACCCGGCACTGTGGCTCTGAGGGAGATCCGCCGCTACCAGAAATCCACCGAGCTGCTGATCCGCAAACTGCCCTTCCAGCGCCTGGTGCGAGAGATCGCTCAAGACTTCAAGACAGACCTGCGCTTCCAGAGCTCGGCCGTCATGGCCCTGCAGGAGGCCAGCGAGGCTTACCTGGTGGGGCTCTTTGAGGACACCAACCTGTGCGCCATCCACGCCAAGCGAGTCACCATCATGCCCAAAGACATCCAGCTGGCCCGCCGCATCCGCGGGGAACGCGCCTAAACCCCGGCCTCAGCACCAAGTACAACAACGGCTCTTTTAAGAGCCACCAAATCGACAAATGAAAGAGCTGCGATCTCCTGTTAACGATTCTCGTGTTTCAATTCCCAGGACAGAATATTCCCAGGACTCCAATACTGAAACCTCTTAATGTTATAATGAACTCTCCGTTGCATTGAGGTCACTCATATCTCCAAACCTTTGATGATTAGAGTAAAAACGATGCCGTTAACAATTCTCCTGCAGTTTAATTTTAGTGGTTTTATTAAACCTGCGATAATTTCAGTTTCCGAGGAATAATTCCCCAAATCCACTTTGTCCTCATGTTTCGAGTCGCAGCGTGAGTGACGCAATTTTCAACAGTCAGGAAGCATCTCAAACAGTAACCCACTCACACCGATATAACCATTGCAGAAACGCTTGCACATTCGCATAGACAATAATTAACACTTTTCCAGATACAATGACTGGCTCTGAAAACCGATGGGCTGCAGATGAATATCCTCGCAGACTATCACATTTTAAAGCAATTATATTGGAAATAGGATCATTTCAGTTCACTGGGATGGTTTCCCCGATAAACAGCAGCAACTTGTATTAAAATACTGTATGTGTCAATCGTACGGATTGATAGAACAAAGCGGGAAACAGCTGTGCTGTGAATAGCAGTGCAGAAACTGACCGATAGACACCAGGTCGCCCTTTTTCAGATAAAGTGAGTGGCTCTGAAAAGAGCCTTTGGGTTATCAGATTAAAGAATGGCCGCTTCACTTGCTCTTCGCGGTCCCAGCGCTGCTTTTCTTGGGCAGCAGCACGGCCTGGATATTAGGCAGCACCCCGCCCTGAGCGATGGTCACCCCTCCCAGCAGCTTGTTGAGCTCCTCGTCGTTGCGGACGGCCAGCTGCAGGTGTCTGGGGATGATGCGGGTCTTCTTGTTGTCCCGGGCCGCGTTCCCGGCCAGCTCCAGGATTTCAGCGGTCAGATACTCGAGCACAGCAGCCAGATAGACCGGGGCTCCGGCACCCACACGCTCAGCATAATTGCCCTTTCTCAGGAGCCTGTGAACACGGCCCACCGGGAACTGCAGTCCAGCCCGGGAGGAGCGAGACTTGGCCTTGGCCCGAGCTTTCCCGCCGCCCTTTCCTCTTCCAGACATTTGCACAATCTCACAAACACTTTCACAAAGAATCAGCAATTTCTCCAGCATTGACTGTTCTTATAAACTGACAGCCCCTCTGATTGGCCGCTGCTCTATTCACCTCATTTGCCTATATTCTTCACCAATCAGCTCACTGGAATCAGAAGAGGGCGGGATTTCCCCACAACAACCGGCAGAAGCAGAGAATTTGTCCATTTCCAAAAGCCCGCCAATTTCATTGTGGGAAAGGAGCGAATTCAAATCAATGTCGCCCTCAGTCAGAGATTTCAAATCCCTTCTTTTGATTTGCTTTTATTCAGCTCTTCCCGTCACCAATCGGAGGCGCGGCTTTAACATTTTCTTTCAATGTGCTTCATTCTCCTATCGCTTTCTAACTGTCCCGGGCGGGAATCAATCCCTGTTCACAGCATTCCCAGAAGGAAAACACTCCGTTTAGTCTTCAATCAGAACCCAGTGTCTTTCACTGAAAACAGGGAGCCGGATCGAGTCCGCACACTGTCCTTATTCCGCTCTGTAACAATCCCACTCCGGACTGTTACATTGCGGAGAATTACTGTGAATAAAATGATGAATCAATGAACATTTCAGGAATTGAGAGAAGGGACCGTTACCGCGAAAAATAGCCGCGAATGAGGTCATTTAGGGGCTGTGAAAATAACAGAATAATAACAGCTTTCAGCACAAAGCGAAGGCAGTGAGTGAATTCTGGGTTAATGTTTGGTTTACAGGACAGGAGACACAAACAGCAGTCGAAGTTATTCCATTTTGCATTCTAACCATCGAATAGGAAGGTGCCGGATACAGCTTTTCACAGAGACTGACGATTAGATTTCCTCACCCAAATGTTTATGGAATGATGATCAAATAGGATTCGGGAAAGATTTTTCCCTCCATCCCTTCCATTCTCTGGATTTACACCGGCTGAAAGAACAACGAGAAAAGTTCATAGTGATGGGGCACAAACGGCTTATCCTTGGGAACACATTTAGTTTGAAACGTCCTTGTGATGTAATAGAGCAGAGTGGTTATGTTTGTGGCGAGATGCAGGAAACTGTAGACGAACAGAGGGCCGTGTTTTTAAAAAATTCATTTGTGGGACATGGGCATCGCTGACTGGCCAGCATTTAATGCACATCCTGAGTTGCCCTTGTTCAGAGGACAGTTGAGTCAACCACAGTGCTGTGGCTCTGGAGTCACATGAAGGCCATACCGGGTAAGGACGGCAGATTTCCTCCCTAAAGTGAACCAGATAGGATTTTCTGACAATCGACAATAGCTTCACGGTCATCAGTAGATTCTTCATTCCAGATATTTTTAAATCAAATTTAAATTCCATCAACTGCCGTGACAGGATTCGAACCCGGGTCCCCAGAACATTAGCTGAGTTTCTGAATTAATAGCATAGTGATAATACCACTCGGCCATCACCTCACCAGTGTACAAACATCATTAACTGGTAGGTAAAGTAATAAAGCTAATAGTCTATGAAGGATTGGAATTTGTGTTACAGTTGCAGAAAACTCTGTTCAGACCCCATTTAGATCACTGTGTTCATCCCAGGAAGGTTAGATTGGCCTTGGAGTGGGAGCAGCAGAATTTCACCAGTGATGCCAGACTCAAATGATGAGGACAGATTGCAAAGACTAGTCCTGTAATAACCTGAACATGGAAGATTAAGTGGTGATGTGAGTGATATGTTTACAATGAATGATTTGATAGGGTGCAGAGAGATAAACTGTTAGCTCTGAATGGGGGAACCTCACCGTAAAATGAGATGAGACATTTCAGGGATAATTTAGACCATAAGACATAAGAATATAAGATATAAGAATTAGGCCACTCGGCCGTTTGAGTCTGCTCTGCCAATGAAGCATAGCTGATATTTTTCTCATCCCCATTGTTCTGCCTTTTCCCCATAATCCCTGATCCCCTTATTTAATTTCAGGGAAAGCTTCTTGATAGAGGATGGTGGGAATGTTGAATTGTCCACAAACAATTGTTAAAGCTGAGTTTATCAGGAAATTAACAAGCTGAAGATGACAAGCAGCCAGTAACATGAAGGTGGATAGTCAGAGTTTCTGTAGGTATTTAAACAATAAAAGAGTTAAAGTGAGCATTGGTTCTATCGAAAGTGCATCTGGGGAATTGATAATGGAAAATAGGATATTGACAAATGAATTGAACAGGTAGTTTTCATTTGTGTTCACTATAGAGGACACAAGTAACATCCCAAAAATAGCTGGAAATCAGCAAATGGAAGGGTGGGAGGAACTCAGGAAAATTGCAATCACCAGAGAAAGTGGTATTGAGCAAATTGTCGGATCTGGAGGCTGACAAATCCCTGCGTCCGAATGGGCTTCACACTCAGGACATGAAATCAGTGGCTAATGAGATAGCTAATGCATTTGTTTTAATTTTGCAAAATTCCCTGGCTTCAGAGAATGTGATGTGGAGATGCCGGCATTGGACTGGGGGTGGGGGGGGGGGGGGGGGGGGAGAGGGGGCGGGTGGTAAGCACAATAAGAAGTCTCACAACACCAGGTTAATGTCCAACAGGTTTATTTTACTACTAAGTAAACCTTGTGCTACCAAATAAACCTATTGGACTTTAACCTGGTGTTGTCAGACTTCTTCCTCTGTTTACCCCAGTCCAATGCCAGCATCTCCACATCTTTTTCTGGGTGGCAGGATATGTCGAATGGTGTATCTGTACCAGGGCCACAACTTTTTACAATTTATAAAAATGACTTTGATGAAGGGACTGAAGATATGGTTGTTAAATTTGCTGACAGCATAAAGATTGACAAGAAATTTATTGCAAAGTGTACGTAAGGAGGCTACAAAAGGAAACAGAAAAGTTACGTGAATTGGCAAAATGTGGCAAATGAGGCAAATTGCGAGGATAAAACAGTGGATGAAAAATTGAGACTTTCAAAGTTGAGATGAATAGGGTGCCAGCCAGGTACATAGCCACCAGAAATAAATACACGGCATCCAAAGCTAGAGTATCCTGGAGTCTAAGGATATTGATGAGAAAATAAGGAAGAAAAAAGAGACATATGATGCATGCTGGAATAATAATAGCAATAGAAATCAGGAAAAACAGTTCAAATGCAGGAGAGAGGCGAAGGCTTTAATAAGGAAGGCTAAGAGGGAGCATGAGGAAAGGATAGCAGGCTGCGCTAAAACAAATAGTAAAATGTTCTTCAAACATATACATGTGAAAAGGTTAGTGAAGGATAAAGTGGGGCTCATAAGGGACAAGCAGGGTAAACTGATCACTGAAGCAGAGGGTATGGCAGAGATACTAAATGAGTATCGTGCTTCTGTCTTTACAAAATTAGACAATAGGACAATGGCCCTGTTGAAAATATGGGTGCTCAGTAACTGAACAGTATAGTGATAGATAAAGAAGAGGCACTAAAACTCTGGCAGCACTCTCAGTAGAGAAGTCACTAGGTCCAGACTGGATGCATCGTAGATTGCTGAGAGGTGAGGGAGCAAATTGCGCAGCCATTGACAGAAACTTCCTGGCCTCTTTGAACACAGAATTAGTCCCATGGGATTGGAGGATTGCAAATGTAATGCTGTTTTTCAGGAAAGGGGCAAAGGATATCCCAGGAAACTACAGACCTCTCAGCTGGACATCAATAGTGAGAAAACAGATGGAGGCCACAGTCTGAAATAAGATATATATATACTCTCAGAGAAATATAAGTTCATACTAGGCATACGGCATAATTTTCTCAAGGGCAGGTCATGTTTGGCAAGATGAGACACAGACATTGGATGAGGGTAGTGCCGTGGATGTTGTATATTTGGACTTTCAGAAAGCATTTGATATGGTGCCACATGGCAGGTTGGTGAGCGAATTAGAAATGTTTGTGATTGATGGGTCCTTGGCAGCATGGATTAGAAGTTGGCTGAAAGATAGGAAACAGAGGTTGGGTATAGATGTGCATTTCTCAGACTCGAGACGAGTTGAAAGTGGTGTTCCCCAGGGATCAGTGTTGGGACACTTGCTTTTTCTGATTTATATAAATCATTTAGAGATCGGGGTTAAGGGCAAAATTTGCATACAATACCAAGCTGGGGAGAATAGTGAATTGTGAGAATGATGCTGAGTGACTTTAGAGGGACATTGACAAGTTGCCCAAATGGGCAGACACCTGGCAGATGAATTGCAATGCAGCAAAATGTGAGGAAATGCATTTTGGTACAAGAAACATGAGGAGAAAATATGCCCATTGTGGTACAACATTTAGGGGAAGTACAGGAGCAGAGAGAACTTGGGTTTCAAGTGTATAATGCTCTGTTGCGGGCAAGGCAAGTTGAAACAGTTATTAATAAGGCTGATAGGATCCTTGGAGTCATAGAGGTTTACAGCATGGAAACAGCCCTTTGGCCCATCTTTAAGATCTGGTAGGCTGTAGGGATTCACATTCTAATCAGCATTCTAATCTAAGATCTTTAAGATCTGGTTGGCTGTAGGGATTTGCATTCTAATCAGTATTCTGTAACTTGATTTTGTGTCTCTGTGCCCTGTTTGAGAGCAGATTTCCACTCCATCTGACGAAGGAGCAGTGCTCTGAAAGCTAATGGTATTTGCGACCAAATAAACCTGTTGGACATTAACCTGGTGTTGTTAAAACTCCTACAGAGGAAACCTATGCAGACATGGGGAGATTGTGTAGACTTCGCATAGAGAATGGCCTAAGCCAGGAATCGAACCTGGGTCCCTGGCGCAGTGAGGCAGCAGTGCTAACCACTGTGCCACTCCCACTCCACCAAGCTGGCTGTGTCTTATTGAAGTTTCCCACTTTCCTCCTCACAGTTGCCAAGGCCTCCAAGTTTCGTGACGTATGGAAATGTTGAGCTTGTGTCCTGTACACCGAGGCGTGTGTCATTAATGTATATCAGGAAGAGCAGGGCTCCTAACACCGAGCCCTGGGGAACTCCACTGGGAACCTTCGTCCAGTCTGAAAAACAACCATTAACCACTACTCTCTGTTTCCTCTCACTCACACTATTCCATATGGGGCGGTGAGGATGGCCTCTACACCCTAGCAATGACTGTAACACTGCATACTGCACTCTCTCCTATCCTTCTCTATGAATGGTATGCTTTGTCTGTATAGCACGCAAGAAACAATACTTTTCACGAATACTTTTCATGTGATGATAATAAATCAAATCATACCTCAATCTGAGAATGTATTTCAGATTTGGATTTGTATCAAATGTATTTGTGAATATTCGCTGTGGCCATTAGTACAGTCAATTCAAAACCCCTGATTTGCGTGATGTGACTGGTATTTAAGTCGAATCTCAGAGTTCATTATTAATGTTCATTGTGTAACTTTTAATTAGAATCCATGTGTCAGTTTTACCACATATTTAATTTGGAGCTAAGGCTGCTCTATTGTGGGATTGACACTGTGATGATCTGATGGCAGGAGTCAATTTGGACTTGGATTTATGGATCCCACTATCAATGGTACTGGGTTTGATTTGATTTATTATGGTCACATGCATTGGTTTACAGTGAAAAGTATTATTTCTTGCATGCTATACAGACAAAGCATACAGTTCATACAGTACATAGAGCGGAAGGAAAGGAGAGGGTGCAGAATGTAGTGTTAGAAGTCCATTTAATTGGAGTGTGGTTCAAATGCACATGGACATCGGTCCGTTGGATCTTAAGTCCAACCCCTTAACCACTCGGCCATCCTGGTAGGATATTTAGAGTCACATGGACAAAAATGTCTGTCTCTCCTGCTCTGTTTGATTGATGGATTGAAAATGTGTCTGCAACTATTTCTGCTCTCTGAGACCGTTGAACTAATAAGATGTCTGTGTGTCAGGAATTGGTTGCATTCTTGGACATACGCATCTCCATCAAGGACGGTCACCTCAGCACTTCACTGTACCGCAAGCACACGGATAACCTCATGATGCTCCACTTCTCCAGCTTCCATCCTATACACGTTAAAGAAGCCGTCCTCTGTGGACAAGCCCTCTGTATACACAGGATCTGCTCAGATGAGGAGTGTTGCAACAGACACCTACAGACGCTGAAAGATGCCCTCATAACAACAGGATATGGTGCTCGACTCATCGGTCGACAGTTCCGATGTGCCACAGAAGACAAACACAGGACACGATAGACAGAGTACCCTTCATTGTCCAGTACTTCCCCGGAGCGGAGAAGCTACGACACCTTCTCCGGAGCCTTCAACATGTCAAGTATGAAGACGAACATCTCGCCAAGACCATCCCCACACCCCCACTTCTCGCCTTCAAACAACCGCATAACCTCAAACAGACCATTGTCTGCAGCAAATTACCCAGCATTCAGGAGAACATTGACCACAACACCACACAACCCTGCCACAGCAACCTCTGTAAATGTGCCGCATCATTGACACTGATGCCACCATCTCACGTGAGAACACCATCCACTACGCACATGGTACATATTCTTGCGAGTCGGCCAATGTTGTCGACCTGATACGCTGCAGGAAAGGATGTCCCAAGGCATGGCACATTGAAAAGACTATGCAGATGCTATGACAACGGATGAATGAACACTGCTCAACAATCGCCAGGCAGGAGTGTTTCCTTCCTGTCGGGGTACAGTTCAGCAGTCATGGGCATTCAGCCTCTGATCTTCGAGTAAGCATTCTCCAAGGTGGCCTTCACGACACATGACAACGCAGAATCACGGAGCAGAAACTGATAGCCAAGTTCCGCACACATGAATACGGCCTCAACTGGGACCTTGGGATCATGTCACACTATCTGTAACCCCCACAACTTGTCTGTGCAAAATATCAATAACTGTCCTGGCTGGAGACAATACACACCTCTTCAACCAGTGCTTGGCCCTCTCTCCACTTACACTATCTGTAATTTTAAGACTTGATTACCTGTAAAGACTCGCATTCTAACCATTATCTTGTAAATTGAGTTTGTGCCTGTATATGCCCTGTTTGTGAACCCATCTCCTCACTCACCTGAAGGAGCCTGAGTCTCCGAAAGCTTGTGCTGCCAAATAAACCTGTTGGACTTTAACAAAACATCAGTAAACAAATCAGAAACAGATCAATCCACCGTGACAATAACACCATCTCTGACTCCCTGCTGCCAGGAAGCAGCCCTTTCACTGATCCTGTGAGCTTATGTGTTAAATCTGTATGGTCTTGAGAGAAAAGGGACAATCTTTATCAGAATGGAATAAAGTCTGAGTTTGCACAGATGGTTATTTGCTGCACAAAAAATGGCGCAAATGATGAAATTGTTGATTAACAACTGAAATCAGAACCTGGGTTCCAGATATTAACTATTAATAAAAAGCAGCAACTTGCATGCATTAAAATACTGCCTGTGACAATACTGTCGTAATGTGGATGGTGTATTCGCCTGATGAATTCCTCTGTATCTGCTGCGAGACTGATGGGGTCTATTTACTATCGCACACAGGGGGAACTACGGATTGATAAAACAAAGCGGGAAACAGCTGGCCTGTGAATAGCACCGCAGCATCTGAGGGACAGACAATAGATCGCCCTTTTCCAGAAAAAGTGAGTGGCTCTGAAAAGAGCCTTTGGGGTTATCAGATTAAAGAATGGCCGCTTCACTTGCTCTTGGACGAGGCCGCAGAAGTTTTCTTGGGCAGCAGCACGGCCTGGATATTGGGCAGCACCCCGCCCTGAGCGATGGTCACTCCTCCCAGCAGCTTGTTGAGCTCCTCGTCGTTGCGGACGGCCAGCTGCAGGTGTCTGGGGATGATGCGGGTCTTCTTGTTGTCCCGGGCCGCGTTCCCGGCCAACTCCAGGATTTCAGCGGTCAGATACTCGAGCACAGCAGCCAGATAGACCGGGGCTCCGGCACCCACACGCTCAGCATAGTTGCCCTTTCTCAGGTGCCTGTGAACACGGCCCACCGGGAACTGCAGTCCAGCCCGGGAGGAGCGAGACTTGGCCTTGGCCCGAGCTTTCCCGCCGCTCTTTCCTCTTCCAGACATCTGCACAATCTCACAAACACTTTCACAAAGAATGCTGAAATCCACTCCCTTTCGCTTCTCTTATAGCTCCGGGAGGAATGGAGGTGCGGACATTGCTGATTGGTCACTTTGTTGCTGCCTCTCAGCATCTTGTTCATATGACCAATCAGAAATCTGCTTAACTCACCAATCCGGAGAGCCCACGGAGTGAGGGCGGAAAATAACGGCGCCAAAATCTCAGATTCCAACCGATTTCATTTCAAACTGTAAAAGCCGCCAAAGCGGAAAAGAACAAGAGTTTCGGAAATTATACGAATAGGTAATGGTTAATTAATTTTGAGTAATGTAAGAATCTCCCTTTCTCTCCTTCCCCAGTCTATAGTTAACCTGTATCTGGCAGTTTCTGATTTTCAGTCTGGGCTTTTCGGAAAATAAGTCGAAAATAACAAAATTTTCACGATTCATTTTTGAAAAGTTCGCAGATGTATTTATAAAACAAGAAATACATTTCAAATAAACTCTCAATAATTAACTGTCTAACAACAAAGTGTTTAAAACATCGGTGTTTGCACCATTTCACATTTTATCCCAAGTTGCAGATTTGCTTTTAGAATCCTGGATCCATTCGGGGTTAATCTCGGCCCTTTTTAAAACTCTCGAACTCGCCGCCAGAAAGTCTCATTGACATCGTTCTGTAAACGGACGGGATGTTCTCCATATTCGTGAGAATCAAGAGGGGAGTGAACATTTTCGGTGTAAATTGACCAGTGCCGAGACGGAGGTTCCTGCACAACCGGGGCGGAGAGGGAATAAACTGATCGATTATTAAGACCAAACTGGAACAGAATTGGAAGCTGACACATTTGCTCCATTCACTCTCTCTCTCTAAAGTCGGGGAAACGGGTCGAAATGGGCCTCTGAGATCTAAGTGCAGAGGCGGTCGGAAACCAATTAATTAACTTATGAAACATTATCAATCAGACGCTGGGCGATCAACTTGCATTACTCAGTACCTATCATTGCTCAACAGTAAAAACAACAATTAGATTGTTCGAGACGCTTCAGAGTGAAAGATTAATTGAAACTAAATGGATGATACAGCTTTTTCAGGGAGATTGTGGGTGGCTCTTGAAAGAGCCGTTGTGTTTGGGTTGCTTTTCAGTCCATGGGTGGTTTTACTTGGAGCTGGTGTACTTGGTCACCGCCTTTGTCCCTTCCGACACGGCGTGCTTGGCCAGTTCCCCGGGCAGCAGCAGGCGCACGGCGGTCTGGATCTCCCGGGAGCTGATGGTGCTGCGCTTGTTGTAATGGGCCAGGCGGGAAGCCTCACCCGCGATGCGCTCGAAAATATCGTTCACGAACGAGTTCATGATGCTCATGGCCTTGGAGGAGATGCCGGTGTCGGGGTGAACCTGCTTCATCACTTTGTAGATGTAGATGGAGTAACTCTCCTTCCTCGACTTTCGCCGCTTCTTGCCGCCCTTTATTACCGGTTTCTTAATCACTTTCTTCGCCCCCTTCTTAGGAGCTGCTTTCTTCTCATCCACCATTTTCACAGTTAATTTCAGACACAGAATCACTGAGTCGCGCTCGGAACTCCTCTTTTATAGACCAAAGCAGAGGCCTATGCTAATGAAGGATTGCTGAAAGCCCTGTTCCCCATTGGCTCATTCACAATGATGTCAATTCGTGACGCTCTCTCTCTGATTGGTTAGTTCAGATACACAAACACATAGTTTGTGGATTTGAGCAGCAACCAGTCTGTTGTCAATCCGTCCTTTCCCCTTGTCCGCCCCGATCCACCCAACCCCCTGACTCTCTCACTCCCTCTGCCGCACCAGCGCATTCTCTCTGCTGCTAATCCCACATCACTCTATCAGACTGCTGATACTGTTCATACATTTCCCCTTCCTCACCAGCACCAACTGCTCTGCTTTACTTCCGCCCATCACCGGGAGCTGGCAGTGTACAATATCTGGGCGTGTGGAAGGGGAATAAGTTTGATGAGCAACAGCCACATTGACATTGTTGCTAAAACAAAAAGCTGACTGCAAGAAGGAGTGGAATCAGAATTGGATATTACTGGCTACAAGCCTTGATACGGTTCCACACCAGAGGTAAATAAAGAAAAAAATGAGAGCACGTGGAATGGGGGGGGGGGGGGGTGGGGGGTGGGGGGTGGGGGTGCTGGGCGGGGGAAGAGAATATCCTGAAATAGACTAAGAACTAGCTGATGGACAGAGAACTGAGGGTAGGAACAAATGGGTCATTTTCAAGTTAGCAGGCTATGACAAGTGGGCTACCACAAGGATCAGTGTTTGGGCCACTGCTATCTACAATCTGTGTATCAATGATTTGGGATTAAAGGTAATATTTCCAAATTGGTAGCTGACACAAACAAGGTGGATGTGTGAGTTGTGAGAAGGAGGCAAAGACTCCTTGTGTGTATTTGAAGAGGCTGAGCGAATGGGCAACAATTTTGCAGATAGAATGCAATGCGGAGAGATATGAGGAGATTTAATCATTAAATATGTTCAGGAGTGAGATTGATAGATTTCTACATATCAAAAACATCAAGGGTTACGAGGATAGTTCAGAAAAATGGTGTTGAAGTGGAAAATCAGTCATGATCTCACTGTATGGCAATGTAGACTCGAAGAGCCGAATGGCCGACTCTTGCTCCAATTTCTTATCTTCTAATTATGTTTTAGCATGGTCATCATTCTGTGACTGTAATTAACGATAAATGGGTACAAGGTACTTCTTGTATCCTGTCACAATATGACTGTGGCTTTAAAAATAGAACAGAGCATGTCCATAGCTAGTGACTGGCCTCCTATTTTCCAACAGACTTTCCACAATTGAATTCCACATTTAGGTAAGGGATGGAATACTCTCCACTCACTGGTCAGTGCACCTCCAACAACACCAAATAATCTCAGAAACAAATCTAGTTTTTGGTTTCACTTGCAAACCATTCACCAGCTTCAGCATTTACTCCCTCAACCATTCATACACAGTGTGCACCATTTGTGAAGTACACTGCAAGAACGGGCGACACAATGGTTAGACAGCTGCCTCACAATGCCAGGGACCCAGGTTCGTTTCCGGCCTCGGACGCCTGTCTTTGTGGAGGTTGCATATTCTCCCCTTATCTGCATGGGTTTTCTACAAGTGCACCGGTTTCCACCCACAGTTCAAAGTTGTGCAGGTTATTCGGATTGGCCATGTTAATTGCCCCTTGGTATCCCAAGATGTGTAGTTAGAGGATGCAGCTGTGGTAAATTTGTGGGGTTATGGGGATAGGGCCTGGGTAAAATGCTGAGTCAATGCAGACTTGATGGGTCAAATGACATCCTTCTGCACTGGAGGGATTCTATTCTAAATCAGTGAGGCTGAGTGTGGGACTGAAATAGCATCTCTCTATTTCATGTACAGAATGTGATTAATTATGTGCCTGTAAGTATTGGGTACAGTATGTGAAACAAAATGTGTATTTGTCTGTTGATTGCCAGCTTGCATGTGTGAGATTGGCTGAACATAATTTTGTGACTCATGCACTATATCAGTCTCTACTGTGTATGTTAATATGGGGTAAATTCTGCTCATGCCAGTGTCTTGAATTGAATGGGAGTTTGATTTCAGTTCTGCAGGCATGCAAATAACCCACAAACACTGCATAAGTGTCTGAATCATACTGTATGCATCGGTCTCTGGTACAACATCTGAGTGTGCTTTTCTGTCTGTCTGTGGTGTTGTGTGTGAATGCAGGGTTCATTCTATGGATGCTACTTGTGATACTGTGTGAGAGTGAACTTCATTTTGCTTCACTGTTTCTCAAAACAAAAGTTTGAATGTAGGTATCATTCTGTAGTTGTCATTCTCTAGTATGTTTTGGAATTCCTTGTTCTTCCATCTGTCTCGAGAGAGTTTGAGAAAGTAGGATTAATTTTACATCTGTGATTCTCTGGTTATCCATGTGGGTGTAGGAATCAATCTTTATCCATGTGTCTCTTGCGTTGTGTTGAAGTGTGGGATACTTCTGTACTTTAAGGTGACATGTATCTCAGACACTGTGATAAACACTAGCTGCTAAAACTATAATGTGTTGATATTTGTTCATCTTTCAATTTATTTTTTCATGTAGATTTCCAGTACATTTGACTGTCCCTGTTTATATTCAGCAGCTGTGTGTGAGTATTCAATTAGTAATTCTGTGAATGGTAACAATTGGAACCTGGTAAGTAATTCCTGCAGTTTGTAGCAAAGGGATTGCTGTTACATCTTTCTATCTTACTCATATTGAGCATTTTTGGATTCATTTACATGTTTATCCCTGTATATAGTATCAGGTAATTAATTGTAATTTATTCAGTATTGTACAATGACCTTTTGTCTGTCTGAGTGAAGAATTGCTACTTAATGTGTGATCAAGGTGACACCATGTTTTATATCTGTGAGTGGATGAATTTGTATAATTCCTGTGATATATACCTGTCAAGACAAAAGTTATGAAAATGTAGATGTACAAAAGGACTCTAGATGTTAACATGCAGGTCCAGATGGCAATTCGGAAGGCTAATGATATGTTGGACGTTATTGCAAAAGGTTTTGAGTACAGCAGAAGTGAAGTCTTACTTTAATTGTACAGCAGTTTGGTTGGACTGCACCTGGAGAACTGTGTGTAGTTTTGGTCCCCTTACCTTAGGAAGGATAATTATTTTGTCCTGGAAAGTGTCACAAAGGTTCACCAAACTTGTTCCAAAGATCAGAGAGGCATCTGCATCGGTACAGACTTGGTTTCAATCTAATTTGTTAGACATCATCTCCCTCGAACAAAGCCATGCTGACTATCCTTCATTAATCCTTGCCTCTGCAAATGGAGATTAATTTTGACCCTCACAATTTTTCTCAATAGTTCCCCTGACACTGATTTCAGACTTTAAACAACTGGATCAGAAACAGAAACAGATCCCGGAGAGATGCAGTAATAGCAGAGTTGTTGTGATGGGAGACTTTAATTTCCCAAACATAAATTGGAATATCCCAAGGTGAAGGGAATTGGATGGGGAAAAGTTCGTTAGGTGTGTCCAGGAGGGTTTCCTGACACAGCATGTGGACAAGCCTACAAGAGGAGAGGCTGTACTTGATCTGATACTGACCAATGAACCTGGACAGGTGTCAGATCTCTCAGTGGGAGAGCATCTTAGGGATAGCGATCATAACTCTCTCCTTTAGGCTTGCGTTGGAAAAAGAGAGGATCAGGAAAGCTAGGAAAGTGTTTACATGGAGGAAGGGGAAATATGAAGACATCAGACAGCAAATTAGAGCAGTAAATTGGAAGGAGGTATTCTCGGGGAAATGAACTGAAGAGAGGTGGCAGTTTTTTAAGGAATGTCTGTCTAGAGTTCTACAGTAAGAAGTCTCACAACACCAGGTTAAAGTCCAACAGGTTTATTTGGTAGCAAATACCATAAGCTTTCGGAGCACAGCTCCTTCGTCAGATGGAGTGGATATCTGTTCTCAAACAGTGCAAACAGACACAGAAATCAAATTACAGAATACTGATTAGAATGCAAATCTCTACAGCCAGCCAGGTCTTAAATGTACAGACAATGTGGGTGGAGGGAGCATTCAACACAGGTTAAAGAGATGTGTATTGTCTCCAGACAGAACAGCTAGTGAGATTCTACAAGCCCAGGAGGCAAGCTGTGGGGGTTACTGATAATGTGACATAAATCCAACATCCCGGTTTAGGCCGTCCTCATGTGTGCGGAACTTGGCTATCAGTTTCTGCTCAGCGACTCTGCGCTGTCGTGTGTCGTGAAGGCTGCCTTGGAGAACGCTTACCTGAAGATCCAAGGCTGAATGCCCGTGACTGCTGAAGTGCTCCCCCACAGGAAGCGAACAGTCTTGCCTGGTGATTGTCGAGCGGTGTTCATTCACCCGTTGTCGTAGCGTCTGATATCCTTCTGATATCTGTGTTAAACCTCCCCCCCTTCACCTTGAACCTATGACCCCTCGTGAACGTCACCACCGACCCGGGGAAAAGCTTCCCACCGTTCACCCTATCTATGCCTTTCATAATTTTATACACCTCTATTAAGTCTCCCCTCATCCTCCGTCTTTCCAAGGAGAACAACCCCAGTTTCCCCAATCTCTCCTCATAACCAAGTCCCTCCATACCAGGCAACATCCTGGTAAACCTCCTCTGTACTCTCTCCAAAGCCTCCACGTCCTTCTGGTAGTGTGGCGACCAGAACTGGACGCAGTATTCCAAATGCGGCCGAACCAACGTTCTATACATCTGCAACATCAGGCCCCAACTCTTATACTCTATGCCCCGTCCTATAAAGGCAAGCATGCCATATGCCTTCTTCACCACCTTCTCCACCTGTGACGTCACCTTCAAAGATCTGTGGACTTGCACACCCAGGTCCGTCTGCGTCTCTACACCCTTTATGGTTCTTCCATTTATCGTGTAGCTCCTCCCTACATTATTCCCACCAAAATGCATCACTTCGCATTTATCAGGATTGAACTCCATCTGCCATTTCCTTGCCCAAGTTTCCAGCCTATCGATATCTTTCTGTAGCCTCTGACAATGTTCCTCACTATCTGCAAGTCCTGCCAGTTTTGTGTCGTCCGCAAACTTACTGATCACCCCAGTTACTCCTTCTTCCAGATCATTTATATAAATCACAAACAGCAGAGGTCCCAATACAGAGCCCTGCGGTACACCACTAGTCACAGGCCTCCAGCCGGAAAAAGACCCTTCCACTACCACCCTCTGTCTTCTATGACCAAGCCAGTTCTCCACCCATCTAGCCACCTCCCCCTTTATCCCATGAGATCCAACCTTTTTCACTAGCCTACCATGAGGGACTTTGTCAAACACTTTACTAAAGTCCATATAGACAACATCCACGGCCCTTCCTTCGTCAACCATTTTGGTCACTTCTTCAAAAAACACCACCAGGTTAGTGAGGCATGACCTCCCTCTCACAAAACCATGTTGACTATCGTTAATGAGTTTATTCCTTTCTAAATGCGCATACATCCTATCTCTAAGAATCTTCTCCAACAACTTCCCCACCACGGACGTCAAGCTCACCGGCCTATAATTACCCGGGTTATCCTTCCTACCCTTCTTAAATAACGGGACCACATTGGCTATCCTCCAATCCTCTGGGACCTCACCTGCGTCCAGTGACGAGACAAAGATTTGCGTCAGAGGCCCAACGATTTCACCTCTCGTCTCCCTGAGCAGCCTTGGATAGATTCCATCAGGCCCTGGGGATTTGTCAGTCTTTATATTCTCTAACAAACCTAACACTTCCTCCTTTGTAATGGAGATTTTCTCCAACGGTTCAACACTCCCCTCCGAGACACTCCCAGTCAACACATCCCTCTCCTTTGTGAATACCGACGCAAAGTATTCATTTAGGACCTCCCCTACTTCTTTGGGCTCCAAGCATAAGTCCCCACTTTTGTCCCTGAGAGGTCCGATTTTTTCCCTAACAACCCTTTTGTTCCTAACGTACAAATAAAATGCCTTGGGATTCTCCTTAATCCTGTCTGCAAAGAACATTTCGTGACCCCTTTTTGCTATTCTAATTCCCCGTTTGAGTACTTTCCTACTTTCTTTGTACTCCTCCAGAGCTCCCTCCGTTTTTAGCTGCTTGGACCTAACATACGCCTCTCTTTTCTTTTTGACAAGTCCCTCAATTTCCCTGGTTATCCACGGTTCTCTAATCCTACCCTTCCTATCCTTCTTTTTTACAGGCACATGCTTGTCCTGTAGCCCTAACAACCGTTCCTTAAAAGACTGCCACATACCAGATGTGGATTTACCCTCAAACAGCCTCTCCCAATCAAGAGCTGCCAATTTCTGCCTGAACCCAATAAAGTTAGCCTTCCCCCAATCCAACACCTTACCCTTGGGACACCACTCATCCTTTTCCATCACTATCCTAAAGCTAACAGAATTGTGGTCACTATTTGCCACATGTTCCCCTACCAAAACTTTGAAGACCTGAGCGGGCTCATTCCCCAGTAACAGGTCCAGTATAGCCCCCTCTCTAGTCGGGCTGTCTACATATTGTTCCAACGAACCCTCCTGTACACATTTTACAAATTCCTCCCCATCCAGAGTCCCTGCCCTCAGCGATTTCCAGTCTATACCAGGGAAATTGAAGTCTCCCACTACAACAACCCTATTTTTCCTGCACCTATCCAGTATCTCCTGACATATCCATTCTTCCACTTCCCTTGGGCTGTTGGGGGGCCTGTAGTACACCCCCAACATAGTGACTGCGCCTTTCCTGTTTCTAAGCTCCACCCAGAGTGACTCGTTACACGACCCCTCTGAATTGTCCTCCCTCTGCACCGCTGTAATATGCTCTCCAACTAATACCGCTACTCCCCCACCTCTTTTGGCCCCTCCTCTGTCTCGCCTAAAACACTTGTACCCTGGAATATTCAGCAGCCAGTCCTGTCCCTCTTTCAACCAAGTCTCTGTCACCGCAACCACATCCAAATTCCTCGTGCGCATTAAGGCCCCAAGTTCGTCTGTCTTACCTGCTACGCTCCTTGCATTGAAGTATAAGCACTCCAGACCTCCAGGCTCAGTGAGGTCGTCCTCCCCCAGAGTGCTCTTCTTCTTTGCCAGCCTTGTCCCAGCCCCAAGCTCGTCCCCAGCCTCCACACTTATAGACCTAATAGTTTGATCCCCACCTCCCTGCCATACTAGTTTAAATCCCCCCGAACTGCACTAGCAAAGCTCCCAGCCAGGATATTTGTGCCCTTCCAACTTGCTTGTGACCCTGAGTTCTTCGAAAATGTGACCAAACACATTGACGAAGGGAAGGCGGTAGATGTGGTTTATATGGATTTTAGCAAGGCGTTCGATAAGGTCCCCCATGCAAGGCTTCTAGAAAAAGTGAGAGGGCATGGGATCCAAGGGGCTGCTGCCCGGTGGATCCAGAACTGGCTTGCCCAAAGGAGGCAGAGAGTGTGTATAGATGGGTCTTTTTCTAAATGGAGGTCGGTCACCAGTGGTGTGCCCCAGGGATCTGTTCTGGGACCCTTGCTGTTTGTCATTTTCATAAATGACCTGGATGAGGAAGCGGAGGGATGGGTTGGTAAGTTTGCCGACGACATGAAGGTTGGTGGGGTTGTGGATAGTCTGGAGAGATGTCAGAAGTTACAGAGGGACATAGATAGGATGCAAGACTGGGCGGACAAGTGGCAGATGGACTTCAACCCAGATAAATGCGTCGTGGTCCATTTTGGTAGGTCAAATGGGATGAAGGAGTACAATATAAAGGGAAAGACTCTTAGTACTGTAGAGGGTCTGAAGGACCTTGGGGTCCGGGTCCATAGGACTCTGAAATCGGCCCCGCAGGTGGAGGAGGTGGTTAAGAAGGCGTATGGTGTGCTGGCCTTTATCAATTGAGGGATTGAGTTTTAGAGTCCGGGGATAATGATGCAGCTATATAAGACCCTCGTCAGACCCCACTTGGAGTACTGTGCTCAGTTCTGGTCGCCTCACGATAGGAAGGATGTGGAAAAGATTGAAAGGGTGCAGAGGAGATTTACAAGGATGTTGCCTGGATTGAGTGGCATGCCTTATGAGGATAGGCTGAGGGAGCTCGGTCTTTTCTCCTTGGAGAGACAAAGGATGAGAAGAGACCTAATAGAGGTGTATAAGATGTTGAGAGCCATAGATCGGGTGGACACTCAGAGGCTTTTTCCCAGGGTGGAAATGTCTGCTATGAGAGGACACAGGTTTCGGGTGCTGGGGGTAGGTACAGGGGAGATGTTAGGGGTACGTTTTTCACACAGAGGGTGGTGGGCGAGTGGAATCGGTTGCCGTCAGTGGTGGTGGAGGCGAACTCAATAGGGTCTTTTAAGAGACTCCTGGATGAGTACATGTAGCGTAATAGGATGGAAGGTTATAGGTAGGTCTAGAAGGTAGGGATGTGTTCGGCACAACGTGTGGGCCGAAGGGCCTGTTTGTGCAGTAGTTTTTCAATGTTTCTATGGATTGTGTCCTTGTCACCTCAAGGACATCTCCACTCTCCAACACTACAATGACGTCCCTGGTCAGTATTGTCATCCCACCTCTCCTTTTCTCTTATCTATCTCTTTCTGAACACAATTCTTGAATATTCAGCACCCTGTCCTCACTCTTTTTAAGCCACATTTCTGTCAATGCCTCTGCATCAGATTCCCACATTTCTCTTGGTCCTTCAAGCTCATCAACCTTATTTATCACACTTTTTGTGTTTACATACATAGGAAACCTGTTTTGACATTCTTCATAGTACTTGTTAGTCTCCTTCTATCCAACATGGTATTACTTCCTTCTCCTGTATTATCCATCACTCTCCCTCCTTTCTGCCCTTCTTCCTTTCTGCTACTTTTATATGTATCACAACCTCTATCCTATCACCCTCCTCTTTCAGGATGTCCTGCAGCGATTCAGTGACATCCCTGACACTGGCCAGGGAGATAACACACCATCCTGAAGTCAGATCCTTGGCTACAGAAATGCCTGTCTGCACTACTGACTGATGAATCCCCTATCACTATTGCTCTTCCTGTCTTCTTCCTCCCCACCTGTACAAGCAAGATGCTTGTGGTGCCAGAATCTTGGCTCTGACTGCACTCCTCTGGGGTGCCGACCAGCACCCTCATCTGCATCCAAAATGGAAAACATGTTAGTGACTAGGATCCCAGGGGACTCCTGCAATACCTGTTTGGGTGGCAGGGTGACAAAGTGGTTCGCATTGCTGCCTCACAGCATGAGGGACCCGGCTTCAATTCCGGCCTTGGGTGGCTGTTTGTGTGGAGCTTGCACATTCTCCCCGTTTGTACGTGGGTTTCCTCCCACAGTCCAAAAATGTGCAGGTTAGGTGGATTGACCATGCTAAATTGCCCCTTAGTGCCCCAAGATGTGTAGGTTAGAGAGATTGGCAGCGTAAATACCTGGGGTTATGGGGATAGGGGCTGGGTAGGATGGTTGTTGGTGCAGGCTCGATGGGCTGAATGGCCCCCTTCTGCACTGGAGGGATTCTATGATTCTATTCCATGATTCCACATGCCTGTTCTTCCTGGACTGCTCAGTGGTCACCCATTTCCTTCTTTCCTCTAGTACCTTGAGCTGTGCTGTGACCATCTCTCTAAATGTGCTGTCGACATAACTCTCAGCCTCTCAAATGCATCACAGTCTCTCCAGCTGCTCCTCAAGGTCCGAAACCTGGAGCTCCAGTTTCTGCAGCTGGGAACACTTCCTGCACATGTGGTCATTCAAGACAATGGCAGCATCCAAGACTCCCCACATGAGACAAACCACACATTCCACTCAGCTGTCTTCACCTGACGTGTCTTCAATGTAAAATTTACACCTTATACTAGAACAAATCAGATGTCGTGATGCCGGCATTGGACTGGGGTGGGCACGGTAAGAAGTCTCACAACACCAGGTTCAAGTCGAACAGGTTTATTTGGTAGCACGAGCTTTCGGAGCACTTCTCCTTCCTCAGGTGAGTGGAGAATTGGGTTCACAAACAGGGCATAGATAGACATGTTTCTATATATGCCCTGTTTGTGAATCCAACTCTCCACTCACCTGAGGAAGGAGTGTTTCTTCAGAAGGAACTCTTCAAAATGCAGCGAGTGAAAATACAACAAAACTTACTCCATCTTATAAACCAAAGAACGGGTTTAATAAAGAAACATCATTACTCCAAACTTGGGGCCCCACCCTGGGCCACTCCAAGCTCCCCACAATTTCACACAGATTCTTATTTATAGTGTATCAGCTCATCAGCTGACTATTACATCACTCTGATTGGTTCCATGCTTTGTTGGGTCAGCTGACCCTTACATCTTGTTCCCATTGGTCACATTACATCCAATCAAAGTTGTCCCCTGTTACACTCTAACAAGGAGCAGCGCTCTGAAAGCTCATGCCACCAAAAAAACCAGATGGACTTTAACCCAGTATTGTGAGACTTCTTGCTAGAACAAATAAAGATAATATATAATAATTTTCCCAATAAATAACGTGCTTCGTTTAGCTTCAGCTAAATATGTAGATGTGCTTGAAACAGTTCAGAGAAGGTTTACGGGATTAATACCAGGAAGGAGCGGGTTGTCTCATGAGGAAATGTTGGAGGGGATAAATTTGCATGCGAGAGGTTAGAAGAGTAAGTGTCGACTTGATTGAAACTTTACAGATCTGAGTGGTCTTGACAGGATGGATGTGGAGAGCATATTTCCTCTTGTGGGAGAATCTAGAATGAGGGGTCACTGTTTAAAAATAAAGGGTCATCCATTTAAGGCACAGATGAGGCGAGATTATTTTCTCTCAGAGGGTTGTGTGTCGATGGAACTCCCTTCCTCAAAAGGCAAAGCAAGCAAAGTCTTTCAATATTTTGATTGCAGAGGCGGATAGAAAATCATAGAATACCTACAGTGTCGACGAAGGCCATTTGGCCCCTCGGGTTTGCACCGATTTTCCAACAGCGCATCTTTCTGAGGCCCACTCCTTGCTGCATCCCTGTAACCCCATGCATTTACCCTGCTAATCCCCCTAACCTACACATCTTGGGACACAAAGAAGCAAGTTAGCATGGTCAATCCACCTAACCTGCACATCTTTGGAATGTGTGAGGAAACTGGAGCGTAGAAACATAGAAATCAGAAGGAGGAGTAGGCCATTCAGCCCATCGAGCCTGCTCCACAATTCATTCTGATAATTGAATTCAATATCCTGATCCCCACTCTCCCCCCATCCCCCCCCCCCCCCCCCCCCCCCCCCCCCGCCCTATCCCTTGATCCCTTTGAACCCAAGAGCTATATCTAATTTCTTCTTGAAACCAGACAACGTTTTGGCCTCAACTACATTCTGTGGTCGTGAATTCTGCACATTCACCACCCTCTGGGTGAGGAAATTTCTCCTCACCTAAGTTCTAAAAGCTTCACCCCTTATCCTCAACCAAGACCCCTAGTTCTGGACTCCCCCACCATTTGGAACATTCTTTCCAGCCAACTTAGTCTCTCTGAATCCTAAGCGATTAAGTCTCTCATCATATGACAGATCTGCCAGTCCATGAATCAGCCAAGTAAACCTCAATTGTACTCTCTCTATAGCAAGGACATCCTTCCTCAGATAAGGACACCAAAAGTGCACACAATACTCCAGGTGTGGCCTCACCAACGCCCTACACAATTGCAGCAAAACATCCCTATCTCTGTACTCAAATCCTCTCGCTATTAAGGCCAACATACCATTTGTCATCTTTACTGCCTGCTGTACCTGCGCTCTTACTTTCAGCAACTGATGCATGAGGACTCCAAGCTCTCATTGAATATCCACCTCTCTCAATTTACAACCATTCATGTATAATAATCTTTTTTCCGATTCCTTCTACCAAAGTGGATAACCTCACATTTATCCACATTATAGTGCATCTGACATGCGATGCCCATGCACTCAGCTTGTCCAAATCACACTGAAGTAACTCTGCATCCTCCTCACAGCTTACCCTCCCACCCAACTTCGTATCATCTGCAAATTTGGAGACAATACATTCAGTTCCCTCTTCGAAATTATTAATATATAATGTGAACAGTTGGGGTCCGAGCACTGATCCCTGCAGAACCCCACTCGTCACTGACTGCCACTCAGAAAAAGCACCCAAAGGAACAAATGTTGACACAGGGAGAATGTGCAAATTCCAGACAGTCACCCAAGGTTGGAATTGAACCCGGCTCCCTGGTTCTATGAGGAAGCAAGGAGGTGAAAGATTATCGGGGATAGGTAAGGATGTGGGTTTGAAGTTACAGTCAGACCAGTCATGATCATATTGAATGGTGGAGCAGGCGCAAGGGGCCAAGTGGCCTACACCTGCTCCTAATTCATGCATTCATCTGTCTGGGAATTTTTGAAATATGTTCAAGAGAATTTCTTGGACCAGAGTATTCTCAAGAAACTCTGAACAAAGCATTGCTGGATCTGGTGCTGGGGAATGGGGTGCGCCAAGGTTGGCCACATGAATCAAGTGTCTGTGTTTTTATCCAGTGATCATTGTATCACAAGCTTGACATTAGCAAGGAACAATCTCAAGTAGACATTCTAAATTGGAAGAGGACTAACTTCAATGCTTCAGTGCTTCTTAGTCTGCTCCTTCTCCAGTATTATCCATCACTCTCCCTCCTTTCTGCCCTTATTCCTTTCTGCTACTTCTATGTGCTGATGTCAAACCCGCTGCCAATTTAGTCAAAACCCTCACCAACCAGACGACTGAACCATAAACCAACAGCAATATTGTGCTTGGGGCCTGTGCTTGCAGAGCACAATGGAACAGAACTTCAGCAAGTGAACCTCTTGGCCATCTCTGCTGGGTGTGTGAGTGACACTTACTCTGTGTGAGGAGCTGGCTGCAATTCTCCTTGTGTGAAAGAATCTCTCTACTTATTCTGCTGGTTTCAACTCTTTGCCTGTCAGAAGGAAAAATGTTGATTAAATTTAAGGGGATAGGTAGAAAATACGCTATACATTGAGTATTTTATCAATTGCTTATCAAGCACAAAGGAAGAACAGTCAAACAGAGTCAGTGTGTGATTCCACTGCCGTTCTGCAGCACATGCACTTAAATACAGGTACAGAGACTGACAGATACAGAATAAAATGAACACACTGATATTGTGGAGGAGAGGGATACAAACAAAAATAAAACTAATCCCACCAAGAAGAGAATTATTACTACATGCAGTCACATGCACCACCTTTGGACAGACACACAATGAGACCCAGATACAGAATGATTCATAAACTCAGATATGTTCTCATCCATTCACAGATACAAATCCCACACTCACATGCTCTGTCAGTGAGTAAATCCCACACTAAGTTTTAAAGTTCTTTGAGGGGGGTAAAAGGAAGTTCGATAAAGGAGAACCAGTGGACGTGATTTATTTAGATTTCCAGAAGGCCTTCTGACATGGTGCTGAGTCGGAGACTGCGAAATAAGTTAAGACCCATGGTGTTAAGGGTAAGATCCAGGCATGGATAGAGGATTGGCTGACTGGCCGAAGGCAGAGAGTGGGGATAAAGAGGTCTGTTTCAGGATGGCAGCCGATGATGAGTGGTGTGCCTCAGGGATCAGTGCTGGGACCACAATTTTTCACCATATACATTAACAATTTGGAAGCAGGAAGTGAAAGCTCTGTTGCTAAGTTTGCAGATGATACAAATATATGGAGAAGGACAGGTAGTACTGAGGAAGCAGGGGGGTCTGCAGAAGGACGTGGACAGGATAGAAGAGTGGGCAAAAAAGTGGCAGATGGAATACAATGTGGAAAAGTGTGAGGTTATGCACTTTGGAGGGAGGAATGGAGGCATAGACTATTTTCTAAATGGGGAAATGCTTAGGAAATCAGAAGCGCAAAGGGACTTGGGAGTCCTTGTTCAAGATTCTCTTAAGGTTAACCGGCAGGGTCAGTTGGCAGTTCGGAAGGCAAATGCAACGTTAGCATTTCTGTCAAGAGGGATACAATACAAGAGCAGTGATATACTTCTGAGGCTGTACAAAGCTCCAGTCACACCCCATTTGCAGTATTGTGAGCAGCTTTGGGTCCCGTATCTAGGGAAGGATGTGCTGGCCTTGGAAAGGGCCCAGAGGAGGTTCACAAGAATGATCCCTGGAATGAAAAGCTTGTCATATGAGGAACGGTTGCGGACTCTGGGTCTGTACTCATTGAAGTTCACAAGGATGAGGGGGGACCTTATTTAAACTTATAGGATACTGTGAGGCCTGGATAGAGTGGACATGGAGAGGTTGTTTGCAACATCAGGAAAAACTAGAACCAGAGGGCACAACCTCAGGCTAAAGGGACGATCCTTTAAAACAGAGATGTGGAGTAATTTCTTCAGCCAGGGACTGGTGAATCTGTGGAACTCTTTGTCGCAGAAGGCTGTGGAGGCCAAGTCATTGAGTGTTTTTAAGACAGAGATAAATAGACTTGATTAATAAGGGGACCAGGGATTATGGGGAAAAGGCAGGAGAACGGGGAAGAGAAAAATATCAGTCATGATTGGCGGATAAGACTCGATGGGCCGAGTGGCCTAATTCTGCTCCGATAACTTATGGTCTCACACACTGTATCAGAGTGAGTAAATCCCACACTCACACACTGTGTCAGAGGGTGAGTAAATCCCACACACACTCACACACGGTATCAGAGAGTGAATAAATCCCACACACACACTGTATCAGAGAGTGAGTAAATCCCACACACACACTGTATCAGAGAGTGAGTAAATCCCACACACAAACACTGTATCAGAGAGTGAGTAAATCCCACACTCACACAGTATCAGAGAGTGAGTAAATCCCACACTCACACACTGTATCAGAGAGTGAGTAAATCCACACTCACACACTGCATCAGAGTGAGTAAATCCCACACACACACTGCATCAGAGAGTGAGTAAATCTGACACTCACAAACTGTGTCAGAGAGTGAGTAAATCCCACACACAAACACTGTATCAGAGAGTGAGTAAATCCCACACTCACACAGTATCAGAGAGTGAGTAAATCCCACACTCACACACTGTATCAGAGAGTGAGTAAATCCCACACTCACACACTGTATCAGAGTGAGTAAATCCCACACACACACACTGTATCAGAGAGTGAGTAAATCCCACACACACACACTGTATCAGAGAGTGTGTAAATCCCACACACAAACACTGTATCAGAGAGTGAGTAAATCCCACACTCACACAGTATCAGAGAGTGAGTAAATCCCACACTCACACACTGTATCAGAGAGTGAGTAAATCCCACACTCTCACACTGTATCAGAGAGTGAGTAAATCCCACACTCACACACTGTGTCAGAGGGTGAGTAAATCCCACACACACTCACACACGGTATCAGAGAGTGAATAAATCCCACACACACACACTGTATCAGAGAGTGAGTAAATCCCACACACACACACTGTATCAGAGAGTGAATAAATCCCACACACACACACTGTATCAGAGAGTGAGTAAATCCCACACTCACACAGTATCAGAGAGTGAGTACATCCCACACTCACACACTGTATCAGAGAGTGAGTAAATCCCACACTCACACACTGTATCAGAGAGTGAGTAAATCCCACACACACACACTGTATCAGAGAGTGAGTAAATCCCACACTCACACACTGCATCAGAGTGAGTAAATCCCACGCACACACTGCATCAGAGAGTGAGTAAATCTCACACTCACAAACTGTGTCAGAGAGTGAGTAAATCCCACACTCACACACTGTATCAGAGAGTGAGTAAATCCCACACTCACACACTGTATCAGAGAGTGAGTAAATCCCACACTCACACACTGTATCAGAGAGTGAGTAAATCCCACACTCTCACACTGTATCAGAGAGTGAGTAAATCCCACACTCACACACTGAATCAGAGAGTGAGTAAATCCCACACTCACACACTGTATCAGAGAGTGAGTAAATCCCACACACTCACACTGTATCAGAGAGTGAGTAAATCCCACACTCACACACTGTATCAGAGAGTGAGTAAATCCCACACTCACACACTGAATCAGAGAGTGAGTAAATCCCACACTCTCACACTGTATCAGAGAGTGAGTAAATCCCACACTCACCCACTGTATCAGAGAGTGAGTAAATCCCACACTCACCCACTGTATCAGAGAGTGAGTAAATCCCACACTCACACACTGAATCAGAGAGTGAGTAAATCCCACACTCACACTGTATCAGAGAGTGAGTAAATCCCACACACACGCACTGTATCAGAGAGTGAGTAAATCCCACACTCACACACTGTATCAGAGAGTGAGTAAATCCCACACTCACACTGTATCAGAGAGTGAGTAAATCCCACACTCACACACTGTATCAGAGTGAGTAAATCCCACATTCACACACTGTATCAGAGATTGAGTAAGTCCCACACACACACTGCATCAGAGAGTGAGTAAATCCCACACTCACACACTGTATCAGAGAGTGAGTAAATCCCACACTCACACACTGTATCAGAGAGTGAGTAAATCCCACACTCACACACTGTATCAGAGAGTGAGTAAATCCTACACTCACACTGTATCAGAGAGTGAGTAAATCCCACACACACACTGCATCAGAGAGTGAGTAAATCCCACACTCACGCACTGTATCAGAGAGTGAGTAAATCACACACTCCCACACTGTATCAGAGAGTGAGTAAATCCCACACTCACACTGTATCAGAGAGTGAGTAAATCCCACACTCACACACTGTATCAGAGAGTGAGTAAATCCCACACACTGTATCAGAGAGTGAGTAAATCCCACACTCACATACTGTATCAGAGAGTGAGTAAATCCCACACTCACACACATTACCAGAGATTCACAGTTCCGGAAGGAATCCCACACTCCCGCACAGTCCCTCTGTGGAGGAGGGTCCCTCACACCGACAGCCAGGCGACATTTCCCGGTGGATCTTTCCACACTGACAAACGGGCGCTGGACATTCTTTGTGAAATGTAATTCCTGATTGTGGTAAGGGGGCTTGTGATTGGCGGAAACTCCTCAATCTGATTGGTCTGTTTTCATATCCACTCAAATGAATCCCGGATAAGTGACTGTAATAACTTTCAAAATGTCCAATCACAATCATTGCTTTCCCAATTCCTCATTAGCATAGTTCTGTGGGACTGTCTATTTAATCAGCGCTCGGAAGGGGTTTGCTTTATTTCTGTGTGAAATTGAAGATGGCTGATGAGAAGAAACCAACATCGAAACCAGCTCCCAAGAAGGGGGCGAAGAAAGTGATTAAGAAACCGGGAACAAAGGGCGGCAAGAAGCGGCGAAAGTCGAGGAAGGAGAGTTACTCCATCTACATCTACAAAGTGATGAAGCAGGTTCACCCCGACACCGGCATCTCCTCCAAGGCCATGAGCATCATGAACTCGTTCGTGAACGATATTTTCGAGCGCATCGCGGGTGAGGCTTCCCGCCTGGCCCATTACAACAAGCGCAGCACCATCAGCTCCCGGGAGATCCAGACCGCCGTGCGCCTGCTGCTGCCCGGGGAACTGGCCAAGCACGCCGTGTCGGAAGGGACAAAGGCGGTGACCAAGTACACCAGCTCCAAGTAAAACTCCCCATGGACTGAAAAACATCCCAAACACAACGGCTCTTTTAAGAGCCACCCACAATCTCTGTGAAAAAGCTGCGCCATCTTTTCCCTTATTGAATGAATGAGAAATGTCTTTCTGGAGGATAGAGATTTGTCCCGGTGCAGAATGTTGTGAATGGGACTTCATACCCGCCCCTCACACACACTTTCACATTGAAGGGACAATCAAACTGAAATGAGAGCAGATTTTAAATCCCAGTCTGGGGATCGTCACGGACAATGGGGAGAAAGAGTATCAGGAGGTAATTATTTAAATTTAATTATAACTATATTCAGACTTTCACGACTCTGAATTAAATTGTTATTTTTTTCTCGGGTGATCTGGGAGCCGCTCCCGGAACAGAGTAAAGGCGGGAATGAAGAGGTTCTTCTCGGGCTGATCTGTTTATTCCGCAGCTTTCCCAGAGGACGGAATCAGCCACACAGGACCTGAGTCCATTGCAGCGCTTTAAGATCTGCCTCCCCCCGGCGCTCCCTATTCTCCGGACACAAAGCTGCCTGTTCCACCGGCGAGATCGGGCCGGGGATTCTCTCCGCACTTCCCATTGTAACATTCCCGGCCGCTTTCAGGGGAGAGGATCAGAAATCAGCCGTTTCCCTCTGTCCCTGTGAAGGGGTTGGTTGGTAATCTCTATGTTTCTGCTTTTCCACTGAGCTGAGATTTGCTCCGTTTTAAATTGCTGAACGGGGTCTGATTACCGCGGGTTACAGATAAGAGATTGAGAAATTCAAACTGTTCCTAAAATAGCGCCAGGATTGTGTGAGGGAAAATACAATAAACAGATTATAAAGTGTGAGATTGAAATAGTTTCCTGAACATTCAGGCGTTCCGTTATTTTGTATTTTTCCTGCACTGAAATTGGCGGGTTTTTCCAGTTTGAAAATGTGAACCAATCAAAACCTCCCATTTCTTCTCCCTGGCTCTCCGATTGGTTAAGAATGTGATTGAAATGTGAGTGACCAATCAGAGCTGGAGTCTGGCTGCAGCCTCACAAACCGCTCACAATGATTATTAATAGAGATTAAACTGACGGAATCTGGATTTGAGATATTGAATGTACTTTGTTTCCACAGACAAATATTTGACAGATCCAAAACAAACGTGATATTTCCTCCACACAAGTTACAGGGGAAATTGTCGCCAACTCCTTCTCACACACAGTCCGTACATTGTCACTGACAGCTCAGAGACACAGACAGCTGATCAATTCCACAGACCCAAACTGCAGGAGAGACAGATGTTGTGCCTATTTGATGGCCAATTCTCGTACCAGGATGGCCGAGTGGTTAAGGCGTTGGACTTAAGATCCAATGGACATATGTCTGCGTGGGTTCGAACCCCACTCCTGGTAAATGAATTTTTAACACTACAGTCTGCACCCTCTCCTTTCCTTCTCCCCTCTACTCTATGAACGGTATGCTTCGTCCGTTTTACACAAGAAGCAATACCTTTCACTGTATACCAATACATCAAAACAAACTCAGTGCCATTGATAGGGGAATCCATAAATCCCAGTCCAAATTCTCACCTAATATTGGATCATCACTGTGTCAATCCCACAATAGAGCAGCCACAGCTCCAAATTCAATATCTGATCAAACTGACAAATGGTTTTCGGTTAAAAGTTACACAATGTACCTTAACAATGTACACTGAGATTCGAGTTAAATACCACCCACATCAGGGGTTTAAAAGTGGCCCATAGTTTGTATCCTCACAAATACATTCGATACGAAGCCTCATCTCAAATACATTCTCAGATTGAGATATTCTGAGAGCGAGTATAACCTGAGATACAAATTCAGATTCCAGTTGAAAACTCACCCAGATTATGAAACTTAAAGTTACAATATCAATTTGATTACTATGAAAGAACTATAGCTTATTAACTAATCCTAACTCCCCACTCACACTGAGCCAGATGGACAATACTATACGAATTCCAGACTGAGTTTCCTTTTACATTCATGTCAAAATTCTTACTCAGAATCAGACTGAGTGTCACAGATCAAATCAATGTGAACAACCTGAGTGAAGCTTGCATAGCAATCCAGTATCAGATTGAAGGATACATTATCTTTCACAATTGTGTTCAGTGTGACACAGATTTAATGTTGGGCCGAAATTCACACACATTGTTTGCTTCAAACCTACCACATCAGTGGCCTGTTGCTTTGCTCGAAATTTATATGGAATGAATCCAAATTTATAAATAGATTGAAGATTATACGATGAATCCCATGCTCACACTGAGTCATAGAGTCTGACAGACACACGATAATTCTCAAACATGTGCTCAGTGTTAGATGAATGACTCATGCTGCACAGACAGCACCAGGGACTGAACGTTACATCTGATTATCACACTTACATAGCAGTATCCCAGACACTGAGTACCAGTGACAGATTCAGAATGATCCCACACTCACACACATTATGACAGTCTGACCAATACACATGATTTGCACCCTTTAGAAACAGCAGCAGATATACTCAGATGCTGAATGAACCCCAAATGTGAGTTCCAGTAGCTCATCTTGGAGGTAGTAAGTACTGCTGCCACTGTGTGTCAGTGGTCAAGGGCATGTGTGTTTCCAGATGGGATGTCAATCATGAGGGATGCTTTGTCCGGGATGGTGTCAAACCTCTTGAGTGTTGCTGGTGCTGCATTAACCCAGGCAAGTGGAGATTAATCCATCATACTCCTGATTTGTGCCTGGTAGATGGTGAACAGTGTTTGGCAGTCAGGATCTTTGTGACTCACCATGGGATTCTGTGTCTCTGACCTGCCTTGTAGCCCTTGTATTACATCGCTAGTCCAGTTGAAGGTAATCACTAAGATATTGATATAATTTTATTTAATGTCAAGGGACAATGGTTAGATTCTGTCTTGCTGGAAATGGTCTTTGTCTGGTACATGTGTGGTGTGATTGTTATTTGCCACTTCTCAGCCCAAGCTTGGATACTGTCCAGTTCTTGCTGCATTTGGGAATGGGCTGCTTCAGTAACTGAAGAGTCCTGAATGGTGCTAAACATTGCACAGTCATCAGCGAGCATCTCCAATTCTGACCTTATGGTGGAAGGATCTGGGACAGTAACTTGACAAACTCGGGAAATGGTCTCCTGAGGATGAAATGACTGACCACCACAACCATCTTACTTTATGCTGGATAAAGTTCCAACCAGTGGAGAGGTTTCCATGATTCCCATCGACTTTGCTTTTGCTGAGGATCCTTGATGCTGAACTCGGTCAAATCCTGTTTTGATGTCAAGGGCAGTCACTCTCATCTCATCTCAGAGGATCGTTAGTCAGTGGAATTCCCTTCCCCAGACAACAGTTGAGACTGGATCATTGAATATGTTCTAGGCTGAATTAGACAGATTATACAAGGGAGTGAATGGTTGCTGCAAAAGTTCGAAAAGTCGAATTGCAGCCACAATTATTTTAGTTATGATCTTTTTCCTTGGTCCATTCATAGGATGTGTGCATCACTGGCCAGCATTTATTACCCATCCACGTATCGAGTCAACCACATTGCTGTCGCTCTGAAGTCACATGTAGGCCACACAAGGTAATTTCATCAGATTTCCTGCCCTAAAGCACGTTAGTGAACCAGATGGATTTTTCCAACAATGGTTCCATCGCCATCACTAGATTCTTATTTTCAAATTACTTTTGATTGAAATCAAATTCTACCATCTGCTGTGGAGGGTTTCGAACCTGGGTCCCCAGAACATTAGCTGAGTTTCCAGATTAATAGTCTAGCGATGATACCACGAGACCATCGCCTCCCCTTCTTGAATGATGGTGCAGGACTGAGGGGCTGAATGGCCTGACTCCTGCCCGTATTTCTAATATGATAGTAACCGTCATAATTGATTCCATTTTATTTTGATTTTTGGTTTTCATCTATATTTTCTCTTGATTTTGCTTTCAGCTGGCAGTTGTTCGTCATTCTTCAATTCACACCTCCTTCAGACACATCTCTGTTTGCTGTTACTTGTTCCTTTCCCACTCCCTTTCGCCTTGCAGCACCAATGATTTTATTACTTAATCACTCCTGCCCTCCACCTTGCTTTGGGAAGCACAAGACAAAAGGTTCCACTAATTTCAGTAATGAGGCAGGAGCAGGATTAATTAATAATCTGACAGTAAATAAACATCAAACACTGAGTGACCACAATATGTTAGAGGCAGACATTCAGTGCGAGGAGAAAGGACACACGCAGGTCACAGTTTTGACCTTAAGTTAGGCCGAGAAGGGTGAAATATGTTGTAAACTGAAAACGTTAAAATCCGTCCAGCTGTGAAGAGGCGAATCAAGGGAACAATGAGAGACTGAAAAAAGTATTTCATACAATGTGTATCTAATGCAAGCCTGAAGAAAGGAAACTTCACTTTCTCAGTTTATGGTGATTTTGGGAACTGAATTTCATGTTTTAAACCAGTAATTAAGAAAAAAATAATGATTTCTGTCCAAATAAGGATTAACTCTGTTTTTAACGTGATGCTGTGTCCGCTGTGCTGATATTCTTGTCACAGGGAGGACGCTGCTGCCCATATAAGCATGGTGGCTTACTGCAGGGTGCCCCGTAGATCAGAAATACTGCAGCTAATATGTCTAAACTTCACTAGATTGTTTTCATTGAAGAAAATAGCTTTTTTTCTATTCGGACAATCATAGAGTGATGGTGAATAATTCAAGATCATTCGGATCATCACGCCTGTGTCAGCTGTTTGGGAGAAACGGGCTGAAAAGGACAAACCTTGGCTTGTGTATCTTTGCTACATTTACAGCTTGTGTCCGTGTGTGAGTAAATGGCATTTCAGCGATCTGTTGCTCATTCAAATGTTAACGAGTAGCGAGAAGCGGAAGAAAATTACAGCATCCTGGGCGGGAATGTCAAATCATTTTGAAGGAGCCGCTGAGGAATTATTTTTGCTGTTGCTCAAAACGTAATAGCAGAGAATGGTTTCGATCCATCGACCTCTGGGTTATGGGCCCAGCACGCTTCCGCTGCGCCACTCTGCTACACAGTTAAAATTGCCTGCGAGCTATTGTGAATGTGTCACAGGTATTCACTTCCGTGTTCATCATTGGAGTGCATGCGCTCGGCTGCTCCCCCTGGCGCCACAATTCCACTGTCACCAAGAATGGAAAACACAGAACGACACACAGACGAAGCGACAGATAGTCAGGATACACAAGATCACACACAGGCAAAGGAGAATGGACTGAGTGGTCATTAATGTAAATCCCAAGATGTCTCCTGTTCCTAACCTTCTTCTTCTTGTTTAATTCTGCTTCCTTGTTTCTAAATAGATCCTCTGCTGTGGAACTGCGATCTCTGCTGTGGAACTGTGATCTCTGCTGTGGAACTGTGATCCCTGCTGTGGAACTGTACTTTCTGCTGTGGAACTGTGATCTCTGCTGTGGAACTGTGATCCCTGCTGTGGAACTCTTTTCCCTGTTGTGGAAAAGTTCTCAGTGCTGTGGAACTGTGCTCGCTGCTGTGGAACTGTGCTCTCCGCTGTGGAACTGTGATCTCTGTTGTGGATCTGTGATCTCTGTTGTGGATCTGTGATCTCTGCTCTGGATCTGTGATCTCTGCTCTGGATCTGTGATCTCTGCTGTGGAACTGTGATCTCTGCTGTGGAACTGTGCTCTCTGCTGTGGAACTGTGTTCTCTGCTGTGGAACTGTGTTCTCTGCTGTGGAACTGCGCTCCCTGCTGTGGAACTGCGCTCCCTGCTGTGGAACTGCGCTCCCTGCTGTGGAACTGTGATATCTGCTGTGGTACTGTGATCCCTGCTGTGGAACTGTGCTCTCTGCTGTGGAACTGTGATCTCCGCTGTGGAACTCATTTCCCTGTGGTGGAAAAATACTCTCTGCTGTGGAACTGTGCTCTCTGCTGTGAAACTGTGCTCAGGGGTTACATTTTCCACTCTCCAAACTGCTTAGACTGTTAAAGAATGTAGAGAATGTTGGATCCATTCTTCCCATTGCCACTTCGTTTAGAACCCTGTGATGTAGATTATTGGGCTTTGGAGATTTTGCAGCCCTCAGTCCCATTAATTTCCCCAGCACTATATATTTCAGTATATTAAATCCCCCCAATTTCTAGACCATGGTTCCCGAGCATTGCTGGGAAGTTATTTGTGTGTTCCTCCATGAAGACAGCATGAAAACACTTATTTAATTGCGCTGCCATTTCCTTGTTCTCCATTATAAATTTGCCCATATCCGAATGCAAAGCACCTAAATTTATCTTTGTTATATTTTTTCACATACTAACATAAGCTTTAATAGTCCAATTGTCAGCGACTTGCAAGTTCACTCTCGTACAGCATTTTATCCCTCTAATCAATCTCTTTGTCCTCCTTTCCTGAAATAAAAACTGTTCCCAATCCTTCGGGTTTCAACTTTTTCTTTCAACTTTATAAAAATCACCATCAGATCTAATAATACCTAATTTTATTAGCCATGATTGGGTCATTTTTCCTGTTATGTTTTTGCGACTGAAGGAAATGTACAACTGTTACAATGCAAGCATTTCTTCCTTAAATATCAGACACTGCCTATCCACCTTCGTGCCCCTTCATCGAGTTTCCCAATCTATTTTAGCCAACTCACCTGTAATACATTCTGAGTTTCCTTTGTTGAGAGCTGGGACTTCAGTTTAAGCTTGGATTTGAATCTTTATTCTGACTGAAGACAGGTGTTTCACAAAGCAGACACTCAATCTATCCAACCCAGAGCAAACCACATTGTCAGCATTGAATGTATTCTACAAAATTGAAACATAAAACGTTCAGATACATCAATATTTCTCCTGGCCGTATAATTAAGGTCTTGAACAATGCGTACTGATAATGGAGCTTTCCATTTGAGAAATTCTGATATTTCTTCCTTTTTCCTCAGCCACTGGTCTCCCCACTCTGTGGCTGACAGCATACTCATCTGTGTCTGCTCTTGTCCCACACCTCTGCTTCACCCCGTCTCTATATTCTCTATATTATGATAATGCTTCCTCCTTTAAATTACCAACTTTTTCAATGGATTAGCTCTCAGCATTTTTACCACCTCTCGCTTGTGTGATGCTCTCACCAAACATTCCTTCCCCTCCGAATACCGCAGTGCTTTCCTAACAGCTTCTATTTGTCGTTTTGACTTTCCATGGCACCTGTCAAGGTGCAACAACAGGCCTTTTACCTCTTTTCTCCTCATCAGATACCCCCTCAATGAATCCTACTGGACTAATCATTTAAATGTAGTGTGCTGTATTTGCTGCTCACAATGTACTCTGCTCTACATTCTGATGACAGATGTACAGATTGTGGAACATTTCCATTCAGTCCACAAGAAGCACACTATTTGTGATAATTCCTATCATTTTAATTCTGTGCTTTGCTCACACTGATCATTCTGTCCTTGGTCTTCTCCAGTGCTCCAATGGAACTCATGCACCCCTCTTGACGACACAGTGCTCACTATCTTTACTTGTACTCTTACTATTTCCTTTAGACTGTTTGCCATTTTATGCGTGTGTGTTGCACACAATCACAAACCTCCCTTTTGTTTTTTTTTTGCCATCTGCCGTTCTCTGTAGCATTTTCTTAAAATCTTCGATCACATTTGTAACTTTCACCAGTGCTGATGAAAGGATGTTGATCTGAAAGTTTAAACCTGACCAATATTTACCCCCGCAGGTGCATACTTGTTGTGTACATCCAGATTTTCAAAATTAAGTTTGTACTTCCAGCATTCATAGTTTTTGATGTCTGCAGGCACGTTAACAGGAGTTTTCATGGAGGTGTTCAAAATCATGGACAGCTTTAATAGAGTAAATTGGCATAAACTGTTCCTGTTGCATGAGGACATTGATTCATTATGATTTGTTAAAAAAGTAAAGATATTGTGAGCAAACACATGTTTACTTACATAGGTAGCTAGTTTCTGTAAATCCTGAATATGCTGTCTAAAAAACTGGGGAATCTGATGCAAAATCTTTTCAAAGAGCAGTTGGAGAAAAACCGTTTTAAAGGGCGAATTTTAGGGCATAAAGAGGCAATGGGGCGGATTCGCTACGAAATCTCTGGCAGAATTCCGATGGGTTTAAATATAACCCCATATGCTGTGTGGAGTTTGCACATTCTCCTCGTGTCTGCGTGAGTTTCCTCCGGGTGCTCCGGTTTCCTCCCACAATCCAAAGATGTGCGGGCTAGGCTGATTGGCCAGGTTAAAAATTGCCCCTTAGAGTCCTAAGATGCGTGAGGGAGTGCTGCTCGGGCTGCAGTGGAGAGTGACAGTTGGTGTCTCAGTGAGGGAGTGCTGCTCGGGCTGCAGTAGAGTGTGACAGTTGGTGTCTCACTGTGGGAGTGCTGCTCGGGCTGCAGTAGAGTGTGACAGTTGGTGTCTCACTGTGGGAGTGCTGCTCGGGCTGCAGTAGAGTAATTAATTTATTTAATTATTTTTCAGTTCAATTAGTGAAAAAAATCGGAGGTTTTTTTTTTTCTAAACAGGAAATAGGCCCAGCAGCAGCCTGGGAAGATTTTGGAGGGTTTAAAAGTAGGCCGCACCTTTGAGCGGGCAGCGTCGTTAGCGGGCAGTGGAGTGAGCAGGGGACAGAGTGAGAGCTAAAAGGGCTTTGGCTCACAGGGCTTCGGCGAGGAAGGTTGTTTGTTTGTTTTTCTTCGGTTACACCCCCTTTTTGTTTTATCCCCAAAACTAAAAAGGACATGGCTGGTATGAGTGGGAGGCCAGTATACTGCATTCGGTGTGGGATGTGGGAGTTCCTGGAGACAACTTGCCTCCCGGAAGTCCATATCTGTGCCAGATGTGTGGAACTGCATCTCCTGAAGGATCGTGTAAGGGAGCTGGAGCTGAGGCTCGATGAACTCAGTTTAGTTAGGGAAAATGAGAGAGTCATAGATAAAAGTTATAGTCAGGTAGTGACACCAGGGTCTCGGAAGGAAGACACGTGGGTCACGGTTAGGAGGGGTAATAGTCAGAAGGGTGATGTGCCAGAAAGCACCCCAGTGGCAGTCTCCCATAAGAGAAAGGGATGGGCAACAGATGGGAGAAGGGAAGGGAGTGAGCAGTCTGTGGAGGGATCCCCTGTGGTTGTCCCCCTCCACAATAGGTATATTGTTTTGGATTCTGTGGAGGGGGATGACCCTCCAGGGGTAAGCCACGAGGACCAGATCACCTCCACGGGGACAGGCTCAGGGGTCCGGAAGGGAAAGAAGGGGTTTAGGAGAGCGATAGTTGTGGGGGACGCAATAGTTAGAGACACGGACAGGCGCTTCTGTGGGACTGAACGAGAATCCAGGATGGTAGTCTGCCTCCCTGGTGCCGGGGTACTGGATGTCTCCGAGAGGGTAGGAAGCATATTTAAAAAGGAAGGTAGTCAAACGGATGTGATTGTACACATTGGGGGAAATGATGTAGGTAGGAAGAGCAGGGGGGTCATACGAGAGAAATTCAGGGAGTTGGGTGCTAGGCTAAAAAGTAAGACCTCCAGTGTAGCAATCTCTGGACTGCTCCCGGTGCCTAGTGCAAGTGAGGCTCGGAACAGGGAGATTCTACATTGAAAGCGTGGCTAAAGGACTGGTGCAAGAGGGAGGGTTTTAAATTCATAGATAACTGGGAAATCTTCAAGTCAGGATGGCAACTGTACAGAAAGGGAGCAAATATCCTGGCTGGGAGTTTTGCTCGAGTGTTTCGGCAGGATTTAAACTAGTGTGGCAGGGGGGTGGGGAACAAAACAGGAGGTCAGTAAATACTGAGGCTGGGGTCGAGCTGGGGGCCAGGGCAAGGCTAGCTAAGAAGAGGAGCACTCTGGAGGAGGAGGACCTGACTGGGCCTGGAGGTCTGGAGTGCATCTGCTTCAATGCGAGGAGTGTAACGGGTAAAACAGACGAACTTAGGGCCTTAATGCTTGTGCGGAATTTGGATGTGGTTGCGGTGACGGAAACTTGGTTAAAAGAAGGACAGGACTGGCAGCTGAATATTCCGGGGTATCAGTGTTTTAGGCGAGACAGAGGAGGGGCTAAAAAAGGTGGGGGAGTAGCGATATTAGTTAAGGAGCATATTACCGCGGTGCAGAGGGTAGACAACTTAGAGGGGTCATGTACTGAGTCGCTGTGGGTGGAACTCAGAAACAGGAAGGGTGCAGTCACTATGCTGGGGGTGTACTACAGACCACCCAACAGCCCACGGGAAGTGGAGGAAAGGATATGTCAGGAGATTCTGGATAGGTGCAGAAAACATAGGGTTGTTGTAGTGGGGGACTTTAATTTCCCTGGCACAGACTGGAAAGTGCTTAGAGCTGGGGGACCGGACGGGGAGGAATTTGTAAAATGCGTACTGGAAGGTTCTTTGGAACAGTATGTAGATAGCCCGACTAGAGAGGGGGCTATACTGGACCTAGTTCTGGGAAATGAGCCCGGTCAGGTCGTCAAAGTTTCGGTAGGGGAACATGTGGCAAATAGTGACCACAACTCTGTTAACTTTAGGATAGTAATGGACAAGGATGAGTGCTGTCCTACGGGCAGGGTGCTAAATTGGGGGAAGGCTGACAAGAGCCGGATTAGGCAGGAATTGGTGGATGTTGATTGGGAGAGGATGTTCGAGGGTAAGTCCGCGTCTGGCATGTGGGAGTCTTTTAAGGAACTATTGATAAGGCTGCAAGATAGGCATGTGCCTGTAAAAAGGAAAGATAGGAAAGGTAGGATTCGAGAGCCGTGGATAACCAGGGAAATTGAGGATCTGATTAAAATGAAAAGGGAGGCGTACGTTAAGTCCAGGCAACTGAAAACAGATGGAGCTCTGGAGGAATACAGAGAGAGTAGGAAAGATCTCAAACGGGGAGTTAGAAGGGCAAAAAGAGGGCACGAGATGTTCTTGGCAGGCAGGATTAAGGAGAATCCTAAGGCATTCTATTCATACGTTAGGAACAAAAGAGTTGTCAGGGAGAAAATCGGACCTCTCAGGGACAAAGGAGGGGAATTATGCTTAGAACCCAAGGGAATAGGGGAGATCCTAAATGAATACTTTGCATCGGTATTCACGAAGGAGAGGGGCGTGTTAACCGGGAATGTCTCGGAGGGAGGTGTTGACCCGTTAGAGAAAATCTCCATTACGAGAGAGGAAGTGTTAGGTTTTTTAGGGAACATTAAAACTGACAAAGCCCCAGGGCCTGATGGCATCTATCCTCGACTGCTCAGGGAGACGAGAGAGGAAATTGCTGGCCTCTGATGGAAATCTTTGTTGCTTCTTTGGACACGGGTGAGGTCCCTGAGGATTGGAGGATAGCGAAAGTGGTCCCGTTGTTTAAGGAGGGTAGCAGGGATAACCCAGGAAATTATAGGCCGGTGAGCTTGACGTCCGTGGTAGGGAAGTTGTTGGAGAGGATTCTTAGAGACAGGATGTATGTGCATTTAGAACGGAACAATCTCATTAGTGACAGACAGCATGGTTTTGTAAGAGGGAGGTCGTGCCTTACAAATTTGGTGGAGTTTTTTGAGGAAGTGACAAAAACGGTTGATGAAGGAAGGGCCGTGGATGTCGTCTATATGGATTTCAGTAAGGCATTTGACAAAGTCCCACATGGCAGGTTGGTTAAGAAGGTTAAGGCTCATGGGATACAAGGAGAAGTGGCTCGATGGGTGGAGAACTGGCTTGGCCATAGGAGACAGAGGGTAGTGGTCGAAGGGTCTTTTTCCGGCTGGAGGTCTGTGACCAGTGGTGTTCCGCAGGGCTCTGTACTGGGACCTCTGCTATTTGTGATATATATAAATGATTTGGAAGAAGGTGTAACTGGTGTAATCAGCAAGTTTGCGGATGACACAAAGATGGCTGGAATTGCAGATAGCGAAGAGCATTGTCGGGCAATACAGCAGGATATAGATAGGCTGGAAAATTGGGCGGAGAGGTGGCAGATGGAATTTAATCCGGATAAATGCGAAGTGATGCATTTTGGAAGAAATAATGTAGGGAGGAGTTATGCAATAAATGGCAGAGTCATCAGGAGTATAGAAACACAGAGGGACCTAGGTGTGCAAGTCCACAAATCCTTGAAGGTGGCAACACAGGTGGAGAAGGTGGTGAAGAAGGCATATGGTATGCTTGCCTTTATAGGACGGGGTATAGGGTATAAAAGCTGGAGTCTGATGATGCAGCTGTATAGAACGCTGGTTAGGCCACATTTGGAGTACTGCGTCCAGTTCTGGTCGCCGCACTACCAGAAGGACGTGGAGGCATTGGAGAGAGTGCAGAGAAGGTTTACCAGGATGTTGCCTGGTATGGAGGGTCTTAGCTATGAGGAGAGATTGGGTAGACTGGGGTTGTTCTCCTTGGAAAGACGGAGAATGAGGGGAGATCTAATAGAGGTATACAAGATTATGAAGGGTATAGATAGGGTGAACAGTGGGAAGCTTTTTCCCAGGTCGGAGGTGACGATCACGAGGGGTCACGGGCTCAAGCTGAGAGGGGCGAAGTATAACTCAGACATCAGAGGGACGTTTTTTACACAGAGGGTGGTGGGGGCCTGGAATGCGCTGCCAAGTAGGGTGGTGGAGGCAGGCACGCTGACATCGTTTAAGACTTACCTGGATAGTCACATGAGCAGCCTGGGAATGGAGGGATACAAACGATTGGTCTAGTTGGACCAAGGAGCGGCACAGGCTTGGAGGGCCGAAGGCCTGTTTCCTGTGCTGTACTGTTCTTTGTTCTTTGTTCTTTGAAGGGGGGGAGGTTGAACACAGATATCAGAAGGACATATTTCACACAGAGGGTCGTGGGGGCCTGGAATGTGTTGCCGGGCAAGGTGGTGGAGGCGGACACACTGGGAACGTTTAAGACTTATCTAGACAGCTATATGACCGGAGTGGGAATGGAGGGATACAAAAGAGTGGTCTAGTTTGGACCAGGGAGCGGCGCGGGCTAATTATTCCTTGTTTCTCGTTTCAAGGCTTCATTCTATGATCATCTTGCTGGTGCCAGTACAGAGCGAGACTGCGGATAGTTGGGAACCTGTCTCGGGGGCAGGGAATTCATATGGTGTTCATGGAAGTGGAAATGACTAGGGTTGGGAAGCATTTTCCGATCAGGGCCATTGTGATCTCCTGGACTCGTTTCGATCGCCTCAGGGGGTCGGAGAGGAATTTCCCAGATTTTCTTTTCCCCATATTGGCCCTGGGGTTTTTCACTCTGGGTTTTCGCCTCTCCCTGGGGATCACATGGTCTGGAATAGGGGGGTGGGGGTGAGTTAATAGGTTGTAATGAACAAAGCATCGTAGCTGTGAGGGACAGCTCGGTGGATAGGATATTGGTATGTAGATAGGCTGGAAAATTGGGCGGGGATCCTGGATTCAGGATTCAATCCTGGACCGGGGAGCGGCGCGGTCTTGGAGGGCCGAAGGGCCTGTTCCTGTGCTGTATTGTTCTTTGTTCTTTGTTCTTTGTTAGAGGGATTAGCGGGTAAATATGTGGGGGTAGGGCCTGGGTGGGATTGTGGTCGGTGCAGACTCGATGGGCCGAATGGCCTCTTTCTGCACTGTAGGGTTTCTATGATTTCTATGATTTCTATGATATGTTGTATTATTCCATGAAATGGTGGGCAGTGTAACCCACAATACGCCGCGAGCGTGAATACGGTCTATCTCATTCAGAATGATCCGCACTGCGCAGGCGTCAGGAGGCTCCGCCCCGGAGCGGAAGCTGAGCTGAACTGTGCACGCGCAACAACGTGAGTCTCAGCGGCTCTCAGAGCCCGAATCAGAGCCGCCGGGCTCGGCGGACGTGCGGCGAGGGAGCGGCACCATGAAGCGGATGATGCAGCGAGGCCATCCTCACCGCCCCATATGGAACAGTGTGAGTGAGAGGAAACCGAGAGCAGTGGTTAATGGTTGTTTCTCAGACTGGAGGAAGGTTTCCAGTGGAGTTCCCCAGGGCTCGGTGTTCGGAGCCCTGCTCTTCCTGATATATATTAATGACACACACCTTGGCGTACAGGACACAAGCTCAACATTTCCACACGCCACCAAACTTGGAGGCATTGGCAACTGTGAGGAGGAAAGTGGGAAACTTCAAAAGGACACAGGCAGCTTGGTGGAATGGGAGACAAGTGGCAGTGAGGAAAGTTCCAGCACCGATTGCCCCGCGGCTGCCCCTGGGGAGCATGCCCACTCTCAGTGCCTGGGCAAGTCAGTGTGTTGGATAGAGCGCTTTCTGGGTGCAGATAATTATTTTTATTCATTCATGTAATGTGTGCGTCACTGACTTGGCCAGCATTCATTGCACTAATTACCTTTGAACTAAGTGGCTTGTTAGGCCATTTCAGAGGGCATTTAAGAGTCAAACACATTGCTGTGTGGTTGGAGTCACATGTAGGCCAGAAGAGGTCATGTGGGCAGATTTGCTTGCCTAAAGGGACATCAGTGAATCAAGTGGGTTTTTACGACATGGCCATCATTAGACCTTTTATTTCCAGTTGTTTATTGAGCTCAAATGTCACTCTGTTGTGGTGATATTCAGGTCCCATTGCATTACTCTGGATCATGGTCCAGTGACAATTCCACTGCACCATTAATTCCTCATGTGGGAATTAATGGCTGCTGACATTCACAGACATCAGTACGTGTTTTAATGCAAGCCAATTGTCAGAGAGCTGAAACATGAACTCTGTTTCTCTCTGACCTGCCTGACCTGTTGAGTCATTCCAGAATTTTCACTTTGTTTCAGATGTTCAGTATCCACATGATTTTACCGGTGAAATATTGCAGCTGTTCAGAAAACTGAGGCCTGAAATAGACAAATGAAGGCCCCTTTGGAATGAGGGTGGATGTTCTGTGAAGGTACGTTCTTGTTGGCTGGCTTTGAACTGGAGTGTTGATGGAGGAAAAGCTGATGGGTTTAACCCTGAGTACATTTGAGACCAGTCGAGCCCAAACATTTCTCATCAAAGTTTCCTGTACAGGAACAGAGACTGGCAGAGACATTGCACTCTCATATAGAATAAATAATCGACAGCAAATCAGTTCTGCACTCATATGCAGTATCAAGCTTGAGTTAATTTCACACTGAAATACTGGAACAGAGCCTAACAGAGAGTTAGTCCCACATTGACATCAAATCAGAACATAAGAAGCAGGAGCAGCAGAAGGCAGTTTGTTCTTTAGGGTTCCCCCACCATTCGGTAAGATCATGGTTAATGTGATTATGGCCTCAACTCCATTTAATTGCCTGCCCCATAACCCTTGTCTCTCCTGTAGATCAAAACTCTTTCTAACTTAGGATGGAATCTGTTAAATTCCACAAATTAAGGACATTTTGAGAGGAGAAATTTCTTCTCATCTCCATCTAAAGTGGGGCATACTTTATTTTTAACTGTGTCCTCTAGTTTTAATTTTGTCCACAAATGAAAACATTCCTCTCGATATCTACCCTGTCCAATTCCCTCAGATCCTTCAATGTTTCAATCTGATCATCTCTCATTCTTCTCAACTTCTATGAGATCGGCTCAACTTGATTGAACTTTCCTCATAAGATAACTCCTTCATCTCAGCAATCAGCCGAGTGAATCTTCACTGCCTCCAATACAAGTATTTACCTCTTTAAATCAGAGAAAACCTTTAAACTCAGCAATATCATGTATTTGTAGCAACACTTCCCTACTTTGATACTCCACATATGTACTTATAATTAGAGTTATTTCCTCCTTTTCTGGGTCAATCTGCTGTATCTACCCCTCTATTTAAATAATGTTCTGCCTTCCCATCCTTCCCACTGAAGTGGAAAGCCTCACATTTTCCTACATTGTATCCTACCTGACAAATTTGTGTCCATTCACTTAACCTCGCTATATCTCCTTACAGACTCTGTGTCCTCCTCACAACCTACTTCCCCACCTATTTATGTATTGTCTGAAAATTTGGTGATGGTCTGTCCCTTCATCTGGGCCATTAGTATAGATTGTAAATAGCTGAGAACCCAGCACTGATCCATGTGGCTCTCTGCAAGCAGCAGTTTGCTAAGCTGACAGTGACCCACTTCCATGCAGTAACAGAGACTGACAGACAGTGAAGTAATTTCACACATTATTATTGATAGATAGGGAGTGAATTACACATTCAGATGCAGTAACAGAGATTGCCACAACGGTAATTCCAAACATAAATACAGTGATGGTGATTAAAGGATAGAGAATCAATTCCACACTAACATACAGTAACACAGCCAGAGTTAATTACACATTCAATTCTACTGAGCAAGAGTTAATGCTACATTCATACACAATAACCAAGACTGACAGTTAATTCCACTCTCACATGCTATAACAGCGATGAACAGAGAGTTAATGTCCCATTCACATTCAGTAATAGTGAATAACAAATACAGATTTAATTCCATCCTCGCATTCACTAATATAGATGAACTGATTTAATTCCATACTGAAACACATGAACAGAGAATGGCTGACAGCGTTAATTCCACACTCTCTCACAGTAATAGATTGAGAAAATGTTAATTCCACACTCATGCACAGTAATAGATTGAGAGAGAGTTAATTCCACATTCAGACACACTAATCGATTGAGAGAGAGTTAATTCCACACCCCCACACAGCATTAGATTGAGAGGGAGTTATTCTATGTTCCCACACAGTAATGGATTCAGAAAGAGTTAATTCCACACTGACACTGAAATAGATTGAGAGAGAGTTAATTCTACATTCTCACACCGTAATAGATTGAGAGAGAGTCAATTCCACATTCACACACAGTAATAAATTGAGAGTTAATTCCATGCTCTCACACAGCAACAGATTGAGAGGGAGTTAATTCCACACGTACACACAGTAATAGATCGCGAGAGAGTGAATTCCACACTGACACAGGGATAGATTGAGAGTGAGTTAATTCAATGCTCACACACAGTAATAGATTGAGAGAGAGTTAATTCCACACTTTCACACAGTAATAAATTGAGAGAGTTAATTCCACACTTGGACACAAAAATAGATTGAGAGAGTTAATTGCACACGGACACAATAATAGATAGAGAGAGAGAGTTAATTCCACGCTGACACTGTAATAGATTGAGGGAGAGTTAATTCCACACACATAGTAATAGATTGAGAGTTAATTCCACACTGGTACACAGTAATAGATCGGAGAGAGAGTTAATATAGGGCTAAACGGGGTCACAAAAAATCATTGCCCAGCAGGATTAAGGAAAATACCAAGGCTTTTTATACATATATAAAGAGCAAGAGGATAGCCAGGGAGAGGGTTGGCCCACTCAAGGACAAAGGAGGAAATCTATGCGTGGAGCCAGAGGAAATGGGTGAGGTATTCAATGAGTTCATTGTGTCAGTATTCACCAAAGAGAAGGACTTGGTGGATGATGAATCTGGGAAAGGGTGTGTCGATAGTTTGAATCATGTTGAGATCAATTGTTGGGGTTCTTGAGGAATATTAAGGTAGACAAGTCCCCAGGGCCTGATGGGATATACCCCAAAATACTGGGAGAGGCAAGGGAGGAAATTGCTGGGACCTTGAGAGAAATTTTTGTATCCTCACTGGCTGCAGGATTTACTGCCACTTGGAAATTAGTGGATGTATTTGCGAGAGGCAATATGGTTTTGTGAAGGGCTGGTCATGTCTCACTAACTTGATCGAGTTTTTCGAGGAAGTGACGAAGATGGTTGATGAGGGTAGGGCAGTGGATGTTGTCTACAAGGACTTCAGTAAGGCCTTTGACAAGGTCCCTCATGGCAGAATGGTGCAGAAGGTGAAGTCGCATGGGATCAGAGGTGAGCTGGCAAGGTGGATACAGATCTGGCTTGGTCTTAGAAGACAGAGGGTAGCAGTGGAAGGGTGCGATTCTGAATGGAGGACTGTGACATTTGGCGTTCCTCAGGGATCAGTGCTGGGACCTTTGCTGTTCGTAATATATATATAACTGATTTGGAGGAAAATGCAACTGGTTTGATTAGTTAGTTTGCGAACAACACAAAGGTTGGTGGATTTGCAGATAGCGATGAGCACCATCAGAGGATACAGCAGGATATAGATAGGTTGGGGGCTTGGACAGAGAGATGGCAGATGGAGTTTAATCCGGACAAATGTGAATTAATGCATTTTGGATGGTCTAATACAGATAGGAAATATACAGTCAATGGCAGAACCCTTAGGAGTATTGATAGGCAAAGGGACCTGGGTGAACAGGTACACAGGTCACTGAAAGTGGCAATGCAGGTGGAGAAGGTAGTCAAGAAGGCATACGGCATGCTTGCCTTCGTCGGCGGGGGATTGAGTTTAAAAATTGGCAAGTCATGTTGCAGCTTTATAGAATCTTAGTTAGGCTGCATTTGGAATATAGTGTTCAATTCTGGTCGCCACACTCCCAGAAGGATGTGGAGACTTTGGTGAGGGTACAGCAAAGACTTACCAGGATGTTGGCTGGTATGGAGGATATTAGCTGTGAGGAGAGGTTGGAGAAACTTGGTTTGTTCTCTCTGGAACGACAGAGGTTGAGCGGCGACCTGATGGAAGGCTACAAGATTATGAGGGGCATGGACAGAGTGGATAGTCAGAAGCTTTTTCCAATGGTGGAAGAGTCAATTACTGGGGGGGCATCGGTTTAAGGTGCGAGGGGCAAGGTTTAAAGGAGATGTATGAGGCAAGTTTTTTACACAGAGGGTGGTGGGTGCCTGGAACTCACTGCCGGGGAAGGTGGTTGAAGCAGATACAATAGTGAGTTTTAAGGGGCGTCTGGACAAATACACGAATAGGATGGGAATAGCGGGATATGGTCCCTGGAAGGGTCGGGGGTTTTATTTCAGTTGGGCAGCAAGGTCAGTGCAGGGCCGAAGGGCATGTTCCTGTGCTGTAATTTTCCTTGTTCTTTGTTCTTAATTCCACACAGACACACAGCAATTGATTGAGAGAGAGTTAATTCCACACACACACACAGCAATAGATTGAGAGAGAGTTAATTCCACATTGACACACACTAATAGATTGAGAGAGAGTTAATTCCACACTGACACACAGCAATAGATTGAGAGAGAGTTAATTCCACACTGACACACAGCAATAGATTGAGAGAGAGTTAATTCCACACTGACACAGCAATAGATTGAGAGAGAGTTAATTCCACACTGACACACAGCAATAGATTGAGAGAGAGTTAATTCCACATTCATGCACATTAATAGATTGGGAGTTAATTCCAAGCTCTCTCTCAGTAATAGATTGAGAGAGAATTAATTCCACACTGACACACAGCAATAGATTGAGAGAGAGTTAATTCCACACTGACACACAGCAATAGATTGAGAGAGAGTTAATTCCACACTGACACAGCAATAGATTGAGAGAGAGTTAATTCCACACTGACACAGCAATAGATTGAGAGAGAGTTAATTCCACATTGACACACACTAATAGATTGAGAGAGAGTTAATTCCACACTGACACACAGCAATAGATTGAGAGAGAGTTAATTCCACACTGACACACAGCAATAGATTGAGAGAGAGTTAATTCCACATTGACACACACTAATAGATTGAGAGAGAGTTAATTCCACACTGACACACAGCAATAGATTGAGAGAGAGTTAATTCCACACTGACACACAGCAATAGATTGAGAGAGAGTTAATTCCACACTGACACACAGCAATAGATTGAGAGAGAGTTAATTCCACACTGACACAGCAATAGATTGAGAGAGAGTTAATTCCACACTGACACAGCAATAGATTGAGAGAGAGTTAATTCCACACTGACACACAGCAATAGATTGAGAGAGAGTTAATTCCACATTCATGCACATTAATAGATTGGGAGTTAATTCCAAGCTCTCTCTCAGTAATAGATTGAGAGAGAATTAATTCCACACTGACACACAGGAATAGATTGCGAATTAATTCCACGCTCACACACAGTAATAAATTGAGAGAGAGTTAATTCCACACACACGATACTAGAATGAGAGCTAGTCAATTCCACACTCTCACACAGTCATAGATTGAGACAGAGTTAATTCCACACTGACACTGTAATAGATTGGGAGAGAGTTAATTCCACATTCACACACAGGAATAGATGCAGAGTTAATTCCCCACTGACACACAGTAATAGATTGGGAGAGAGTTAATTCCACACTGACACACAATAATAGATTGAGACAGAGTTAATTCCACGCTCACACACAATAATAGATTGAGAGAGTTAATTCCACACTGACACACTGTAATAGATCGAGGGAGAGTTAATTCCACAGTAACGCACAGTAATAGATCAGAGAGAGTTATTTCCACACTCTCACACTGTAACAGATTGAGAGTTAATTCCACACACACACACAGATTAATAGGTTGAGAGTGGGTTAATTCCATACTGACACACAATAGATTGCGAGAGAGTTAGTTGCACTGTCACACCGTAATAGGTTGAGACAGTTAATTCCACACTGACACACAGCAATAGATTGAGAGAGAGTTAATTCCACATTCATGCACAGTAATAGATTGAGAGAGAGTTAATTCCACACTGACACACAGCAATAGATTGAGAGAGAGTTAATTCCACATGGACACACACAAATAGATTGAGAGAGAGATAATTGCACATTCCCACACAGTAATAGATTGAGAGAGATAATTCCACACTCTCACACTGTAATATATTGAGAGAGAGTCAATTCCACATTCACACACAGTAATAGATTGGGAGTTAATTCCACGCTCACACATAGTAATTGATTGAGAGAGTTTTAACTACACACTGACACTCACGAATGGATTGAGAGAGAGTTAATTCCTCACTAACACAGTGCAATGAACTCTCTCTCAATCCATTACTGTGTGTCAGTGTGGAATTAACTCTCAATGTATTGCTGTGTGTCAGTGTGGAATTAACCCCCTCTCAATCTATTACTGTGTGTCAGTGTCCAATTAACTGTCTCGATCTATTACGGTGTGACAGTGCAATGAACTCTCTCTCAATCCATTACTGTGTCACACCGTAATAGATTGAGACAGTTAATTGGACACTGACACACAGTAATAGATTGAGAGAGGGTTAATTCCACACTGACACACAGCAATAGATTGAGAGAGAGCTAATTCAACACTCACTCACTGTAATATATTGAGAGAGAGTCAATTCCACATTCACACACAGGAATAGATTGAGAATTAATTCCATGCTCTCACACAGCAACAGATTGACAGAGAGTTAATTCCACACGTACACACAGTAATAGATTGAGAGGGAGTTAATTCCACACACGAACACAAAAGTAGATTGAGAGTTAATTGCACATGGACACAGTAACAGATAGAGAGAGTTAATTCCACGCTGACACTTTAACAGATTGAGAGAGAGTTATTTCCGCACTCTCACACGGTAATAGATTGAGTGAGAGTTAATTCCACAGTCAGACAGTAATAGATTGAGTTAATTCCACACACACACAGTAATTGATTGAAAGAGAGATAATTCCACACATGCACAGTAATTGAGAGAAGGTTAATTCTACACTCACACGCAATGATAGATTGAGAGGGAGTTAATTCCACATTCAAACACAGTAATAGATTCAGAGAGAGTTAATTCAATACTGGCACACAGTAAAAGATTGAGGGAGAGTTAATTCCCCGCTCGGACACAGTAATAGATTGAGATATAATTCCACACTGACACACGGTAATTGATTGAGAGAGAGTCAATTCCACATTCACACAATGTAACAGATTGAGAGTTAATTCCACAGTGACATTGAGTAATAGATTGAGAGACAGTTAATTCCACATTCATACAAGTAATAGATTGAGGGACCGTTAATTCCACACTCTCACACAATAAAAGATTGAGAGTTACTTCCACACTCTCACACAATGATCGATTGAGAATTAATTCCACACTCTCTCATAGATTGAGAGAGAGTTAATTCAACACTGACACACACGAATAGATTGAGACAGGGTTAATTCCGCACCCACACACAATGATCGATTGAGAGAGAGTTAATTCCACACACTCACTATGAAGCTCAGTTAATCAACACATACATTTTCAACTGGGCCATTGTCACATTGTCTAATTTGGTAAAGCCAGAAGTACAGTACTTATTTACTATCTCTGCCATACCCTCTGCTGCAGTGAGCAGTTTACCCTGCTTGGCCCTTATGAACCCCACTCTGTCCTTCACTAATCCTTTACAATTAATATGTTTGAAGAAGATGTTATGATTTGTATTAGCGCAGCCTGCTAACATTTCCTCATGCTTCCTCTTCATTATTCCAGCCTTAGCCCCTCTCCTGCATTTTGAGCTGTTTTTCATGATTTCTATTGCTATTATTATTCCAGCATGCATCATATGCCTCTTTTTTCTTCCTTATTTTCTCGTCAATAACCTCAGACATCCAGGATACTCCAGCTTTGGACACCGCATATGTGTGTCTGGTGGCTATGTACCTGGCTGGCATCCCATTCAACTCAACTTTGAAAGTCTCCCATTTGTCAACCACTGTTTTATCCTCGCAATTTGCCTCATTTGCCACATTTTGCCCTCACTTAATCTATCTGTTTCCTTTTGAAGCCTCCTTACGTATACTTCACAATTAATTTCTCATCTATCTTTATGCTGTCAGCAAATTTAGCAACGGTACCTTCAGTCCCTTCACCCAAGCAATTTTTATAAATTGTAACAATTTGTAGCCCCAGCATGAATACACCACTCATCAGATCCTGCCACCCAGAAAAAGAACCATTTGTGCTAACTCTTTTTGACCTGTTAGCTAGCCAACCATCAATCCATGCCAAAATGATACGCCCAAAACCATGAATGTTTATTTTACACAATAATCTTTAATCTGGCACTTTGGCAAATGTCTTCTGGAAATGTAAGAACAGGACATCCACCGGTTCCCCATTCACAGCACATGGGCCTCTTTCAAAAAACTCCAATAATTTAGTTAAACATGATTTCCCTTTCAGAAAACCATATTGACTCTGCCTGATTGCCTTGTATTTTTTCCAAGTTGTAATATCTGTAATACCTTTCAGAATGGCTTCTAACATTTTCCCGATGACAGCTGTTAGGCTAACAGCCTGTAGTTTCCTGCTTTCTGTCTCCATCCCTTTTTGAATCAAGGTAGTATTATCGGCCAGTAAGTTTCACGTCGGTGGTGGGCAAGTTATTGGAAGGTGTGATAAGGGATAGGATCTACAAATATTTGGATAGACAGGGACTTATTAGGGAGAGTCAACATGGCTTTGTGCGTGGTAGGTCATGTTTGACCAATCTATTAGAGTTTTTCGAGGAGGTTACCAGGAAAGTGGATGAAGGGAAGGCGGTGGATGTTGTCTACCTGGATTTCAGCAAGGCCTTTGACAAGGTCCCTCATGGGAGGTTAGTTAGGAAGGTTCAGTCGCTGGGTATACATGGGGAGGTAGTAAATTGGATTAGACACTGGCTCAATGGAAGAAGCCAGAGAGTGGTTGTGGAGGATTGCTTCTCTGAGTGGAGGCCTGTGACTAGTGGTGTGCCGCAGGGATCGGTGTTGGGTCCATTGTTGTTTGTCATCTATATCAATGATCTGGATGATAATGTGGTAAATTGGATCGGCAAGTTTGCTGATGATACAAAGATTGGAGGTGTAGTGGACAGTGAGGAAGGTTTTCAAAGCTTGCAGAGGGATTTGGACCAACTAGAAAAATGGGCTGAAAAATGGCGAATGGAATTTAACGCAGCCAAGTGTGAGATATTGCGCTTTGGAAGGACAAACCAAAGTAGAACGTACAGGGTAAATGGTAGGACTCTGAAGAGTGCAGTTGATCAGAGGGATCTGGGAATACAGGTACAGAGTTCCCTAAAAGTGACGTCACAGGTGGATAGGGTCGTAAAGAGTGCCTTTGGTACATTGGCCTTTATAAATCGGAGTATCGAGTATAAAAGTTGGAGTGTTATGGTAAGGTTATATAAGGCATTGGTGAGACCGAATTTGGAGTATTGTGTACAGTTTTGGTCACCTAGTTACAGGAAGGATGTAAATAAGATTGAAAGAGTGCAGAGAAGGTTCACAAGGATGTTGCCGGGACTTGAGAAGCTGAGTTACAGAGAGAGATTGAATAGGTTGGGACTTTATTCCCTGGAGCGTAGAAGATTGAGGGGAGATTTGATAGAGGTGTATAAGATTTTGATGGGTATAGATAGAGTGAATGCAAGCAGGCTTTTTCCGCTGAGGCTAGGGGAGAGAAAAACCAGAGGGCATGGGTTAAGGGTGAAAGGAGAAAAGTTTAAAGGGAATATTAGGGGGGGCTTCTTCACGCAGAGTGTGGTGGGAGTGTGGAATGAGCTGCCGGATAAAGTGGTAAATGCGGGGTCACTTTTAACATTTAAGAAAACTTGGACGGGTTCATGGATGAGAGGGGTGTGGAGGGATATGGTCCAAGTGTAGGTCAGTGGGACTAGGCATAAAATGGTTCGGCACAGACAAGAAGGGCCAAAAGGCCTGTTTCTGAGCTGTAATTTTCTATGGTTCTATGGTATTACATTTGTTATATTTCAACCTAATGGAACATTCTCCAAAGCCAGGGAATTTTGCAAAATTAAAACAAATGCATCAACTATCTCTTTCACCACTTCTTTCATGTCCTTCACGAGAAGTCCATCCGGACCCAGGAATTTGTCAGCCTGTCGACCCGACAATTTGCTCAATACCACTTTCCCTGTTGATTGGAATTTTCCTGTGTTCCTCCCTCCCTTCCATTTGCTGGTTTCCAGCTATTTCTGGGATGTTACTTGTATCCTCTACAGTGAACACCAATGAAAAATACATTTGCCAATACCCTGTTTTCCATTATCAATCCCCCAGTTGCACTTTCTATAGAACCAGTGCTCACTCTGCTAACTCTTTCCTTGTTCAACGATCTACAGAATCTCTAACTATCCACCGTAACCCCGTAACTATCCCCGTAACCCCACATAGTTATCCCGCAAATCCATCTAAACTATGCATCCCGGGACACTAAGGGGCAATTTAGCACGGCCAATCCACCTAACCCGCACATCTTTTCAATCGCTTCTCGGCCTTTTGGCTAAGATCAAGTGTAGTATGGATTGGATGCTGCACTTGGTTGAGGTCATGAGGTTACATTGAAGCTTCATATGTTTCATATGAAGCAATTTTTAAAAGCGGCATCTCGGCCTTTTGGCTAAGATGCAAATGAGCTCAAGCCTTGGAGGAGGAACCTCCCCCAACTCCATTCAGCTTGGCTCATGTAGATCGAGCCCAGGACAGGGTAATTTGGTCGGAAATGTCTCAACTTGTTGAGACTCTGAATTGAATTTGATTGAATTGGAAAAGTACAAAAAAATGTCTGGAAGAGGAAAGAGCGGCGGGAAAGCTCGGGCCAAGGCCAAGTCTCGCTCCTCCCGGGCTGGACTGCAGTTCCCGGTTGGCCGTGTTCACAGGCTCCTGAGAAAGGGCAACTATGCTGAGCGTGTGGGTGCCGGAGCCCCGGTCTATCTGGCTGCTGTGCTCGAGTATCTGACCGCTGAAATCCTGGAGCTGGCCGGGAACGCGGCCCGGGACAACAAGAAGACCGCATCATCCCCAGACACCTGCAGCTGGCCGTCCGCAACGACGAGGAGCTCAACAAGCTGCTGGGAGGAGTGACCATCGCTCAGGGCGGGGTGCTGCCTAATATCCAGGCCGTGCTGCTGCCCAAGAAAAGCAGCGCTGGGTCCGCGAAGAGCAAGTGAAGCGACCATTCTTTAATCTGATAACCCAAAGGCTCTTTTCAGAGCCACTCACTTTATCTGAAAAAGGGCGAGCTGGTGTCTATCGGTCAGTTTCTGCACTGCTATTCACAGTACAGCTGTTTCCCGCTTTGTTCTATCAATCCGTACGATTGACACAGACAGTATTTTAATGCAAGTTGCTGCTGTTTATCGGGGAAACCATCCCAGTGAACGGAAATGATCCTATTTCAAATATAATTGCTTTAAAATGTGATAATCTGCGAGGATATTCATCTGCAGCCCATCGGTTTTCAAAGTCAGTCACTCGATCTGGAAAAGTGTTAATTATTGTCTATGCGAATGTGCAAGCGTTTCTGCAATGGCTATACTTGTGTGAGTGGGCTCCTGTTTGAGACATGCTTCATATTCTGAACCTAATTGACGCAATTTTCAATACTCGCTGCGACTCGAAACACGTGCGGAGAAAGTGGATTTGCGGAATTATTGCTCGGAAACTGAAACGATCGCAGGTTTAATAAAACTACTTTAAAATTGAATTGCGGTAGAACTGTTAACGGCATCGTTTTTACTCTAACCATCAAAGGTTTGGAGTTATGAGTGACCTCAATGCAACGGAGGGTTAATTGTAACATTGAGAGGTTTCAGTTTTGGAGTCCTGGGAATATTCTGTCCTGGGAATTCAAACACTAGAATCGTTAACAGGAGATCGCAGCTCTTTCATTTGCCGATTTGGTGGCTCTTAAAAGAGCCGTTGTTGTACTTGGTGCCGAGGTCGGGTTTTAGGCGCGTTCCCCGCGGATGCGGCGGGCCAGCTGGATGTCTTTGGGCATGATGGTGACTCGCTTGGCGTGGATGGCGCACAGGTTGGTGTCCTCAAAGAGCCCCACCAGGTAAGCCTCGCTGGCCTCCTGCAGGGCCATGACGGCCGAGCTCTGGAAGCGCAGGTCTGTCTTGAAGTCCTGAGCGATCTCTCGCACCAGGCGCTGGAAGGGCAGTTTGCGGATCAGCAGCTCGGTGGATTTCTGGTAGCGGCGGATCTCCCTCAGAGCCACAGTGCCGGGTCTGTAGCGATGAGGCTTCTTCACTCCGCCCGTGGCTGGAGCGCTCTTCCGGGCAGCTTTGGTAGCCAGCTGTTTGCGAGGAGCTTTCCCTCCGGTCGATTTGCGCGCTGTCTGCTTGGTCCTGGCCATTTTCTGAACGGATGCAGCACAATCTGAGACACAAACTGTTAATACAGAGTCTGCGCTGCATCCGCCTTTTTAAACTCTGTGAGGGACCGCCCCCAGCGGGAATTGGCCCAGGAAGTTTCAATCAAACTGTGACCAGCGAATTAATGTCTGTACCTCAGGTTCTGATTGGTTCAGTTGTTTTCTTAACCGCCCCTTTCAGAAATTCCGCCGTTTTCTGTGCAGGAAATAACCGTTTGTATAAAATAAGTCTTCATTCCGTCCTAAATAAGATAATTCCCAGAAACATTGAAGATTTGAAGTCTATCTCCCCCGACTTAGTGCTTTAGAGCCTTTTCCCGCTCTCTGGGCTGTTCATTCCCAGAATCTCACGCTGTTCCACTCGATCCCTGTCCCTCTGCTCTCCAGCCCATTCAGATTTCCCCTCTCCTGTCGCTTGTAAAATTCGCCGCCGTTTTCGGGGGAAAGGATCAGAAATCAGTCGCTTCTCTGTGTCTCCCTGAAGCCGGTGTGAAAGAACAAAGAACAAAGAACAATACAGCACAGGAACAGGCCCTTCGGCCCTCCAAGCCCGTGCCGCTCCCCGGTCCAGGATTGAATCCTGAATCCAGGATCCCCGCCCAATTTTCCAGCCTATCTACATACCAATATCCTATCCACCGAGCTGTCCCTCACAGCTACGATGCTTTGTTCATCACAACCTATTAACTCACCCCCACCCCCCTATTCCAGACCATGTGATCTCCAGGGAGAGGCGAAAACCCAGAGTGAAAACCCCAGGGCCAATATGGGGAAAAAAAATCTAGGAAATTCTTCTCCGACCCCCTGAGGCGATCGAAACGAGTCCAGGAGATCACACTGGCCCTGATCGGAAAATGCTTCCCAACCCTAGTCATTTCCACTTCCACGAACACCATATGAATTCCCTGCCCCCGAGACAGGTTCCCAACTATCCGCAGTCTCGCTCTGTACTGGCACCAGCAAGATGATCATAGAATGAAGCCTTGAAACGAGAAACAAGGAACACTTAGCCCGTGCCGCTCCCTGGTCCAAACTAGACCACTCTTTTGTATCCCTCCATTCCCACTCTGTTCATATAGCTGTCTAGATAAGTCTTAAACGTTCCCAGTGTGTCCGCCTCCACCACCTTGCCCGGCAACACATTCCAGGCCCCCACGACCCTCTGTGTGAAATATGTCCTTCTGATATCTGTGTTAAACCTCCCCCCCTTCACCTTGAACCTATGACCCCTCGTGAACGTCACCACCGACCCGGGGAAAAGCTTCCCACCGTCCACCCTATCTATGCCTTTCATAATTTTATACACCTCTATTAAGTCTCCCCTCATCCTCCGTCTTTCCAAGGAGAACAAACTCAGTTTCCCCAATCTCTCCTCATAACCAAGCCCCTCCATACCAGGCAACATCCTGGTAAACCTCCTCTGTACTCTCTCCAAAGCCTCCACATCCTTCTGGTAGTGTGGCGACCAGAACTGGACGCAGTATTCCAAATGCGGCCGAACCAACGTTCTATACATCTGCAACATCAGGCCCCAACTCTTATACTCTATGCCCCGTCCTATAAAGGCAAGCATGCCATATGCCTTCTTCACCACCTTCTCCACCTGTGACGTCACCTTCAAAGATCTGTGGACTTGCACACCCAGGTCCCTCTGCGTCTCTACACCCTTTATGGTTCTTCCATTTATCGTGTAGCTCCTCCCTACATTATTCCCACCAAAATGCATCACTTCGCATTTATCAGGATTGAACTCCATCTGCCATTTCCTTGCCCAAATTTCCAGCCTATCTATATCCTTCTGTAGCCTCTGACAATGTTCCTCACTATCTGCAAGTCCTGCCAGTTTTGTGTCGTCCGCAAACTTACTGATCACCCCAGTTACTCCTTCTTCCAGATCATTTATATAAATCACAAACAGCAGAGGTCCCAATACAGAGCCCTGCGGTACACCACTAGTCACAGGCCTCCAGCCGGAAAAAGACCCTTCCACTACCACCCTCTGTCTTCTATGACAAACATGATGTGGAGATGCCGGCGTTGGACTGGGGTAAACACAGTAAGAAGTTTAACAACACCAGGTTAAAGTCCAACAGGTTTATTTGGTAGCAAAAGCCACACAAGCTTTCGAGGCTCTGAGCCCCTTCTTCAGGTGAGTGGGAATTCTGTTCACAAACAGAACTTATAAGACACAGACTCAATTTACATGAATTCATGTAAATTGAGTCTGTGTCTTATAAGTTCTGTTTGTGAACAGAATTCCCACTCACCTGAAGAAGGGGCTCAGAGCCTCGAAAGCTTGTGTGGCTTTTGCTACCAAATAAACCTGTTGGACTTTAACCTGGTGTTGTTAAACTTCTTTCTATGACAAAGCCAGTTCTCCACCCATCTAGCCACCTCCCCCTTTATCCCATGGGATCCAACCTTTTTCACTCGCCTACCATGAGGGACTTTGTCAAATGCTTTACTAAAGTCCATATAGACGACATCCACGGCCCTTCCTTCGTCAACCATTTTGGTCACTTCTTCAAAAACCACCACCAGGTTAGTGAGGCATGACCTCCCTCTCACAAAACCATGTTGACTATCGTTAATGAGTTTATTCCTTTCTAAATGCGCATACATCCTATCTCTAAGAATCTTCTCCAACAACTTCCCCACCACGGACGTCAAGCTCACCGGCCTATAATTACCCGGGTTATCCTTCCTACCCTTCTTAAATAACGGGACCACATTGGCTATCCTCCAATCCTCTGGGACCTCACCTGCGTCCAGTGACGAGACAAAGATTTGCGTCAGAGGCCCAACGATTTCACCTCTCGTCTCCCTGAGCAGCCTTGGATAGATTCCATCAGGCCCTGGGGATTTGTCAGTCTTTATATTCTCTAACAAACCTAACACTTCCTCCTTTGTAATGGAGATTTTCTCCAACGGTTCAACACTCCCCTCAGAGACACTCCCGGTCAACACATCCCTCTCCTTTGTGAATACCGATGCAAAGTATTCATTTAGGATCTCCCCTACTTCTTTGGGCTCCAAGCATAAGTCCCCACTTTTGTCCCTGAGAGGTCCGATTTTTTCCCTAACAACCCTTTTGTTCCTAACGTATGAATAAAATGCCTTGGGATTCTCCTTAATCCTGTCTGCCAAGAACATTTCGTGACCCCTTTTTGCTCTTCTAATTCCCCGTTTGAGTACTTTCCTACTTTCTTTGTACTCCTCCAGAGCTCCCTCCGTTTTGAGCTGCTTGGGCCGAACATACGCCTCTCTTTTCCTTTTGACCAGTCCCTCAATTTCCCTGGTTATCCAGGGTTCTCTAATCCTACCCTTCCTATCCTTCTTTTTTACAGGCACATGCTTGTCCTGTAGCCCTAACAACCGTTCCTTAAAAGACTGCCACATACCAGATGTAGATTTACCCTCAAACAGCCTCTCCCAATCAAGAGCTGCCAATTTCTGCCTGATCCCAATAAAGTTAGCCTTCCCCCAGAAAGGGGTTGAGTCTGTTGTTTGTTACAGAGAGTGACTTCATATTTGTCCCGTTTGACATTACTGAATAGAGTCGTTTGCTGCCCGTGGCGGACAAATGTTCACAAATGAAACCTCTTTGTAAAATAATCTTACAGCAGAATATTAATTGAGAATCTATTTTTAATAAGTTAAGAATTTGTCTCAATTCCCTTTCCCGCGCTGAAATTGGCGGCATTTCCCCCAATTCAAAATTTCTGCTGGTTGACAGTTGAAGCCAATGATTGGCTCAATGTTCACATTCGATGCTCTGCGATTGGTTCAGAGCTGCGAATGCGGAGAGGATGGCCAATCAGAAGCAGGCTGGGGTTGGAGCGGCTCAAACTGCGGGAATTGCGGGTTTGTGAATGACTGAGCGGAAACTGATCAGTTTCACAAAGCGTCAGTTTCAGTGCAGGAAACAACCGTCTGGGGGCAAATAGCATCACAACTGGGACTGGTCCAGTGAACGATTCACCGGCTGCTGCTACTAAACTCCGCTATTCCAGAGAAAGCTTTGATAAACTCTATCCAAACACTGAGTGATTAAACAGGAATGATGTGGCGTTTCACTGAGGGCACATGTCAACTGGGGGCTGCTCAGACAATCCACTTAAAAATTTCAAAAACAATCCGCATGGCTGCTCCAAATGAAATGTTAAATTCGGTGATTCCCGCACTGTAACCTAAACAAAACAAACATGCATCTCAAACACTGAACAGCCTGTCCCAGCCCCCGTCCCCAGGTCACTGCTCTCCCTGTGAAGCGGTGAGTGGCTCTTAAAAGAGCCTTTGTTGTGTGTTCGGTAGGAAGGTTGCAGTTGTTCAGCCGCCGAATCCATAGAGAGTGCGGCCCTGGCGTTTCAGAGCGTACACCACATCCATGGCAGTGACCGTCTTGCGCTTGGCGTGTTCAGTGTAGGTGACCGCATCCCTGATCACATTCTCCAGGAAAACCTTCAGCACCCCGCGAGTCTCCTCATAGATCAAACCCGAGATCCGCTTGACACCGCCACGGCGAGCGAGGCGGCGGATTGCTGGCTTGGTGATGCCCTGGATATTATCACGAAGCACTTTGCGGTGCCGCTTTGCGCCGCCTTTACCCAGTCCTTTGCCTCCTTTCCCTCTGCCAGACATGATGATTCTTCACTCAGATCTCTGCACAATATGAGAGAGGAACTCTTTCAGGCTCCTTTTATACAGCCCGCCCCGACCTGACTGAGAAAGGCGGAGTGAGAGCAGAGAGGGGAGGAGACAGAGTGAAGATTGAACACAGAGCGGGAGGGAGGAGAGAGCCGGACTGACACACACACACAGAACGGCCCCTGATCTTTCAGCTCCACCTCCAGTTTCTGCAACCGCCAATTTCAACCCGTTTATTAACAATGGAAGCGAAACACAGCTCCCCACACAAACCCTTCCAGAGCCGCCCTTCACACACAAGAGTTTCTACAAACCCGGAGCTTTGAAATATGGAATCAAAACAGAAAATGCTGCAACTAATCAGCAGCTCCGGCAGCTTTTGTGAAGAGAGAGAGAGACAGAGTTAACGTTTCGGGTCGTGACTTTGTTCTTTTGTGTTTTTAAACCTGGTCCGTAATAATTCCCAGTCAGTAATATTCCGACGTAAACACAGTCGATTCTATAGCAAGAATCTTCCTCCGGAACATCCTCACACACATCTGCTTCTCGCTGTTTGCAAACACTTTATTGAAGCTGTTTCGGGCAATCTCCTGTGTTAAAATTAAGGGAGTCAGGATGGCCGAGCGGTCTAAGGCGCTGCGTTCAGGTCGCAGTCTCCTCTGGAGGCGTGGGTTCAAATCCCACTCCTGACATTGATGTTTGGCTAAGAATTGCCGTCTCAGAGCGCCAGGCACCTGGGTTCGATTCCCGGCTGAGGTCACTGTCTGTGTGGAGTTTGCACATTCTCCCCGGGCTTTCTCCGGTTTCCTCCCGCACACCAAAGTGCCTGTCAGGTTGATTGGCCATGCTAAATTGCACCGGAGTGTCCGGTCAATAAATAGGGTCATGGGGATCCGGACTGGGTGGGATTGAGGTCGGCTCAGACTCGATGGGACGATTGGCCTCCTTCTGCACTGCAGGGATTCGATTAAAAATTAGGCTGCAATGCGGTATTTAGCCGCCAGTGTTACTGTCTCACACTGAATCTACCAGACATCTTTATTATGAGAGAAAGTGGCGATTGAACAAATGTCAAATTCAAATGAAATTTGCTTTAGTCTGAATTTGAAATGATCTCTATTGAGAATGAGCCGGGCCGCGGGACAGGAATCATTTTCTTGCGGGATCAGCTCTTTCCTGAGAGATGTGGGTGGCTCTGAGAAGAGCCTTTGGGTTCAGAGGTTTACAATTTGCTCGGGTTGTTTCACTTCTTTCCTGACGCTTTCTTCGCTTTTGCTGCTTTCACTTTGGGTTTGGCCTTCGATTTAGTCACTTTTTTGACAGACTTTCCGCCCGTCACCTTCTTCACAGGAGACTTTTTCTTCAGGGCTGCTTTCTTCACCGCCTTTTTTGGAGTTGCCGCCTTCTTGCTGCTTGTTTTCTTCACTGTTGATTTCTTCACTGGAGTTTTCTTTGCTGCGAGTTTCTTTGCTGCGGGTTTCTTCGCTGCGGGTTTCTTGGCTGCTGCTTTCTTTGTTGTCACCTTCTTGGCCGCTGTTTTCTTTACTAAAGATTTCTTGGCTGTTGGTTTCTTCGCCTTCTTTCCCATTTTCCCCGGGCTTTCCTTCTTAGCGAGTTTGAAGGAGCCGGAGGCGCCCTGTCCCTTTGTCTGCACCAGAGACCCTGTCTCCACCTTCCTCTTGATCGTTAACCTGATCTGGGAGACGCGCTTCCCCACATCCACTCCGCTGCCAGCCAAAGCTTTCTTTATCGCGGCCAAGGACATCCCATTGCGATCGCTGCAACCCGCCACAACATTGAGGATCTGCTCGCCTAACTTGGGACCGGCTGCCGCAGGTCGGGGAGCCGCCTTCTTCTTCCTGGGAGACTTCACTTGAGCGGGAGCGGCTGGAGGAGCCGTTTCGGCGGCTGCAGTTTCAGTCATATCCGAGAGTGTGTGGAAAATCTGTGTGAGAGTCAGAACTGGATCCGAAATGAACCCAGTGGTGGCGGCACAGAGCAACTTAAAGGCAGAGAGCGGACGGAGCAGAGACAAGCTGCTGTCAGCTCCCGGCTCCTCCAACCTCTCTGTGTTTCTCTCTCCTCACAAACTCTCCCATTGCAATGAAATTCCGCCTCTCCAGAGATCCAGCTCACATCCTTCATGTCTCTGACACACGAATGTTTGCTGTTGAAAAGGTTTCACTCGAACTGAGGACTCCATTTTCCACTGAAACCCGTTTTACTGCTGCACTGATCGCGCTCTCACGCGATAGCTGACATGTTCTCGACTTTGCCACTGAAATCTTCAATTTAGCGAAACAATTGCCTTGAAATCTCACTTTGGGGCTCAGCAGCGGGTTTAGCGGGAATCTTTGATTGAAAAATTGTTTTATTTTACACAAGAGAGACTCGGAGATCTCATGATCAGAACAGACACACAAACACAGTTGGATTAGTCTGACCCGCCCGCTCCTTTCATACACTCTCTCTTACGCAATATTCACATCTACACATTCACGGGACAAAACTTTCACCAAATGTAAGGTCCCAGGACGGAATTTCTCCTCCTTCCGGCCTTTGCTCCGGATTCCAGGGGGTGAGTTAGTTTTTCACCTCAGTAACTGTTAAACACTCTGAGGCCCGCTCCCCACAGATTGTCTTTGAATTCATTCATGGAATGTGGGCGTCGCTGTCTGGGTCAGCATTTATTGCCCATCCCTAATTGCCCTTGGGAAGGTGGTGATGAGCTGCCTTCTGGAACCGCTGCAGTCCATGTGGTGTAGGACCACATCTGTTAACCAGATTCCGTGGCCAGAGCCAATCATATCTGTTTTTTCCCCCCAGTTATTACTGTGATTGCAGAGATCACTGTGTTTGTTTACGATGAAAATACAAATTATCTGCTCTTGGAGTCTCTGGATTTCCTGTTTTATTTGTTTCTCCTGCACTGACAGGTAACAATAAACCACAACCTCAACAACCAGTGACTGCCAGTTAAATAATCATCCCCCACTCGCTGATAATGGAGTTTCTGACAGTGGCAGACAGTTCCTGACCATCCTCCGATTGGACCTGGAGGGAACCAGATTCATTGTCAGAGCTGGACTTTCTCACTGAGGGAGTGGCACAGTCAGGTGAACGATGGAGGTGGAGTGGTGACTGGGAGAGCGTTTGACCAAACGTCAGTTCCTGACCATCACAGTGGTGATTTATTTAATTCGCTATCGCATGTCACAACAGTAGGTGGGCACTCCGAAAATAAAATTCACTGAAGATTTCTAATGGAAAATCAAGCTTCAATTTGCTTTCAGTTGTTTAAATGAAAGGACAGGCCTCAAAATTAAACAATGAGTTCCCAGTCAGAAACAACAGTAAAAAGATAAATTGAACTGTCCAGAAAAACGAGACAAGCCAAGTTCAGTTTCCAAACTGTGCTATGGACACACCTGGTGCGGAATGAAATCAGCAACTCAGGTAGTTCCGTAATTACAACTGATTAAAATAACGATTCCTTGAGTAGAGTGAGCGATGGTGGTATAGTGGTGAGCATAGCTGCCTTCCAAGCAGTTGACCCGGGTTCGATTCCCGGCCATCGCATCCATAATTTGTTTTAGAACCTTATCCGCGAATATTATTTTAAACCGAGTGGACAAAAACAGGGCGAACGCAACATTTGACAATAGTGAATTAAAATAGACCTATCAGTTTTTATTTTTTTCTATTCGGACGTAATTCGTTTCTCATGAAAAAATATTGAAATAGGAAAACAAATCTCTGACATCAAATGAGTTCTCCGTTCGTGACAAAGATACAAAGTAACGGTAGAGGAACACATTTCAGCTCACACACTGTGCTCTGCACAATCCCGGTACTTGATAGAAGTTAATATGAACATTACTGAGGTTACATTATTTACAGAAATGCGCAGCTGTGATGGCCGAGTGGTTAAGGCGTTGGACTTGAAATCCAATGGGGTCTCGCCGCGCAGGTTCGAGCCCTGCTCGCAGCGGTTATGATTGTGAAGTGTTTACTTCCGCTATTTCAGACAACCAAAAAACCTGCTGATTTTTTGGTATGAAGTATTTCGATCGCCATCATGCTTTCAGCTGCATGGTTCCGGGCCGGGTGCAGGAAGGTGAGCTTGGAAAGGGGGGCCTCGGACTGGCATGGACAAGATCGGCCGAATGGGTTCCGAGTCAGAGAGGTTTACAGCGTAGAAACAGGCCCTTCGGCCCAACTTGTCCATGCCGCCCTTTTTTTAAACCACTAAGCTAATCCCATTTGCCTGCATTTGGCCCACATCCCTGCGTTTGGCCCATATCCCTCTACACCCATCTTACCCATGTAACTGTCGAAATGCATTTTAAAAGACAAAATTGTACCCACCTACTACCTCTGGCAGCTTGTTCCAGACACTCACCACCCTCTGTGTAAAAAAAATGTCATGATGTGGAGATGCCGGCGTTGGACTGGGGTAAACACAGTAAGAAGTTTAACAACAGCAGGTTAAAGTCCAACAGGTTTATTTGGTAGCAAAAGCCACACATGTGGCTTTTGTCCCTCTGGACACTTTTGTATCTCTCCCCTCTCACCTTAAACCTGTGCACTCGAGCTTTCGACTCCCCAACCTTTGGGAAAAGATATTAACTATTCTAGCTGATCTGTGTCCCTCATTATTTTATAGATCTCTATAAGATCACCCCTCAGCCTCCTACGTCCAGAGAAAAAGATCCCAGTCTATCCAGCCTCGCCTTAAAACTCAAACCATCAAGTCCCGGTAGCATCCTAGTAAATCTTTTCTGCATGCTCTCTCGTTTAATGATATCCTTTCTATAATAGTGACTAGGACTGTACACAGTATTCCAAGTGTGGCCTTACCAGTGACTTGTATGACTTCAACAGGACGTCCCAACTCCTGTATTCAATGTTCTGACCGATGAAACCAAGCATGCCAAATGCCTTCTTCACCACTCTGTCCACCTGTGACTCCACTTTCAATGAGCTTTGAACATGTACCCCGAGATCTCTTTGTTCTGCATCTCTCCCCAATGCTCTGCCATTAACTTGGTAAGTCTGCCCTGGTTCAATCTACCAAAATGCATCACCTTGCATTTGTCTGAATTAAACTCCGTCTGTCATTCGGCAGCCCACTGGCCCAATTGATCAAGATCCCTTTACAATTGGAGATAACTTTCCTCACTGTCCACGATGCCACCAATCTTGGTGTCATCTGCACACTTACTAACCATGCCTCCTATATTCTCATCCAAATCATTAAAATAAATGACAAATAACAGTGGACCCAGCACTGATCCCTGAGGCACACCCCTCGGGACTCCAGTTTGAAAAACAACCCACTACAACCACCCTCTGGCTTCTGTCAAGAAGCCAATTTTGTATTCATTAAGATACCTCACCCTGGATCCCGTGAGATTTAACCTTATGCAACAACCTATCTTGCGGTACCTTGTTAAGGTACCCTTTGTTTCCCAAATGTATCAGTTAAGTGGATTAGCAGGATAAATATGTGGGGTGACTGAGACAGGTTCTGGGTGGGATGGTGTCTCAGAGTCGGTGCAGACTCAATGGGCCAAATGGCCTCCATCTGCGCTGGAGGGATTCTATTGCAGTTCAGGCTGAGATAGACACATTTTGGTTTCTTTGGGAATCAAGGGAGTGAGGAGTAAACTGGAGTTGAACCCAAGATCTGAAACTCTATCAGAAGCTGGTATGCCCACATCTGGAGACTGCACCCATACTTTGGAACCCACACTTTCAAAGAGATATTCTTTGAAAATTTGAAATATTTTGAAGTATTTTGAATATTTTTGGGGCATATTTTGGGGCGGCACGGTAGCACAGTGGTTAGCACTGCTGCTTCACAGCTCCAGGGTCCCGGGTTCGATTCCCGGCTTGGGTCACTGTCTGTGTGGAGTTTGTACATTCTCCTCGTGTCTGCGTGGGTTTCCTCCGGGTGCTCCGGTTTCCTCCCACAGTCCAAAGATGTGTGGGTTAGGTTGATTGGCCAGGTTAAAAAAATTGCCCCTTAGAGTCCTGGGATGCGTAGGTTAGAGGGATTAGCGGGTAGAATATGTGGGGGTAGGGCCTGGGTGGGATTGTGGTCGGTGCAGACTCGATGGGCCGAATGGCCTCCTTCTGCACTGTAGGGTTTCTATGATTCTATGATATTCAGCTAATAGAGAGAGTGCAAAGATATGTAACCAGGAAAATGGAAGGCATGAGGGGAATACCCGATTAAGGATTCTTGAATTGCAATCTTTAGAGAAGGCTGATTTATGGTTTAGTTCAATATTATAAATTGATACATGGCCTTATTACCCAAGCTTCAAAAGATCTTTATTCGCATCTACTGTATTTTGGGTGGGCATCAGTATAAAGTACAGAAATTTGGTTCATGCGATGATATTCACAATTTGTTTTCCCTACATAGAATTGTTGATATTTCAAATGCTTTACCTGATTTTGATGGTGAATACTGAAAATGTAGTGACTTTTGGAAAACTTGTCAGAAATATGTATGATTTCTATCTTTGTATTGTCTGATGCTGTTGCTGTTGTTTTAATGCTGTGCCTCGCACTGTATGGCAATAAAGACACATAACTCATCATTGTATTGAATCATACAATCCCTACAGTGCAGAATGAGGCCATTCAACCCATCAAGCCCTATTCCCGTCACCGCACATATTTACCCTGCTAATCCCCTGACACTAAGAGTCAATTTAGCATGGCCAATCAACCTAACCCCCACAGACAAGGGGAGAATGTGCAAACCCCACACAGTGAACTGGGACTGCAATTGAACCCAGTTCCCTGATGCTGTGAGGCAGCAGTGCTATCCACTGTGCCATCATGCTGCCCTCGAATGGAGGAACATTATTGATGAGCCATGTGGCCAATGTCTGCTCTTATTTCCTGTGTTCTTGTGACTGGAAGAGACGGATCCATGGATACTGAGGGAAATAGGGTGGAAATTGCAGAGGCATTGGCCAAAAGTTTCCTATACTTGCTAGTTATATGTGTGGTGCCAGAGGACTGGAGAATTGCAAATGGTAAACACACTTTTTCAGAAAAGGCTGTGAGGATAAGCCAACTCAATCCAATCAGTTTCACCTCAGCAATGTGGGATATTCTCCAAACAATAACTGCAGATAAAATTAACACTCACTTGTGCTAATGTGCATTAATTAAGGAAAACACATACATAATTATTAAAGGGGAATCATATTTAACTTGCTCGAGATTTTCATGAGGGTAACAGAAAAGGTTGATGAGGGTAATGTGGTTAATGTGAACATGGACTGGCAAAAAGCATTTTATAAATAAAGGGGCACACAGCAACCTTGTGGTAACATTTGGAGCTGATAGAATAAAAGGGACAGCAGCAACATGGATAGGAATCTGACAGAGTGACAGGAAACACAGTGGGAAGTATTTTTATTTGGATTGGAGGTTGGTTAAAGTGGGATTCCAGGAGAGTTGGTGTTAGGAATTCTGCTCTTCCTGATACATATTAGAGACATCGGCAATGCTGTACAGAACACACATTCAAACTGTGGTAATTACACAATACATGACAGCATTGTGAACAGTGAGGAGGTAGTGTTGAAGCTCACAGTTTCTTAGACAGCTCGTGGATTGGCCAAACAAGACCAATTTAAAGCAGAGAAGTGTGAAATGATTTATTTCAGTGGGAAGAAAAGGGAGAGACAAGAGAAAAGAAATGGTACAATTGTAAAGACATGCAGGAACAAGGGACCTGTGGTCAAATGTGACACTAATAATTGCTGTTTAGGTGGCAGGTTGAGAGTGTGGTTACTCAGGCATTTGGGATTGTGAGCTTTATACGTCGGGGCATAGTGAACAAGAGGAAGCAAGTTGTGGGAAACCTGTATCAAACCCTGGTTTGGCCTCAATTGGAGTATTGCACTCTGATCTGGACAGCAGTGTTTAGAAAGGGTGTGAATGCATTAGCGAGGGTGTAATAAATCTCTGGGCGTGAGTCCAGGGATGAGGAAGTTCAGTTACATCGGTAGATTGGAGAATTTGGGTCTTTAGTGAAGAGAAGATTGAGAGGAGATTTGATAGAGGTGTTCAGAATTGTGGGGGGAATTGGAAGGAGCTGATAGGGAGAAGCTGTCATGTCCCAGTCTTCCTCTGTCAGGAAGTATTCCCCAAACTGAATGAACAGGGCATTGTTCCCAGTTACACTTCTCCAGCAATGCTAAAAATTCTGAGTATTTGCTTTAATGTGAAACATTTATGATAATTATACAAACACAATAAGTTATTTAGAGTAAAGAAGAAACATTAAAAGTGAAAATACATGTTGACGTCCCTCTGCTGGGCTTTTAGTCTTTCCGGCATGGGCCAGTGGTCTGATTAATCCGATGGTGCTTTTCCCAGTCGCCTGCGTAACGTGGCTCGAATCCCAGACTTCTAGTTTTTGAACTGCACAACGGAGCATTTAAGAAAGTATTGGGGCTGAATGGCCTCGTCTGTGCTCTCGGTCTCCTTCCACCTGGTGAGCTGATCTGACATCCAACCCAGAGTGGAGTCGCTGCACATATTGCCTTAAAAATGGTCTCTAAGATAACGGAGTGACTGTGAATCTCGTCACCACTTCCATCCTGACTAATTTCCTCCACTTCGAACCATCCAACAATGTCAGAAGGAGTGAGAACTGGAGTAGGAGACTCCATCAATGAATGAGGTCCCATTTTGACCACTCGAGAATCCGGCCTTGCTCACTCCATCTCTGTTCTCCAGCAGCGGTGACATTCCAGGGTCTTGGCTACTCTGAATGGCCTGTTCGAGGATCGCCTTGCTCCAAAGCAGCTGAATTTTGATGTTTGTCAGCAAGTTGTTGAGATTTGGCTCCTCTTCACCTCCAACTTCAGACCAATCGGGGCTTCCAGGGCTGGTTGAGCAGAAACAACAATAATTGAGGATTTTGCAGTGTTGTTATATTCGAGCAGATTTCCACATGGGGCATTTCATTAAACACCGGCTTTTTCACTTCATTAACAACTGTCGGAATGGCAATGCAATGTATTGGCCCATTTATCCTCACATAGGATTTCGCATGTCATGTTGAAGTTGCACAAGACATTGGTAAGGCCACACTAGGAATACCGTGTGCAGTTCTGGTCACTCTATTATAGAAAGAATATTATTAAATTTGAAAGAGTGCAAAAAAGATTTACTAGGATGCTACCGGGACTTGATGGTTTGAGTTATGAGAGGCTGAATAGACTGGGACTTTTTCCCTGGAGTGCAGGAGGCTTAGGGATTATCTTATAGAGATCTATAAAATAATGAGGGCTATAGATCAGCTCGAAAGTCAATGTCTTTTCTCAAAGATCGGGGAGTTTAAAAGTGGAGGGCATAGATTTAAGGTGAGAGGGGAGAAACACAAAAGGGTCCAGAGGGGCAATTTTTGCACAGACGGTGGTGAGTGTCTGGAACGAGCTGCCAGAGGTAGTAGTCGAGGTGGTTACAATTTTGCCTTTTAAAAAGCATTTAGATAGTTACATGGGTAAGATTGGTATGGATGAGTATGGGGCAAAGGCAGGCACCTGGACGAGTGTAATGGCAAAATCTGGGCAGCATGGATGAGTTGGGCTGAAGGGCCTGTTTCCAGCTGTAAATCTCTGTCACTCTATGACTCTAGTCCCAATAGGAAATGATGCAGGTTGTCACCGTCAATGCTGTAAGTGGGAGGCGGACAATGCTCACTCACAGCATCTGTATTCCTTATGAACAGCTGGCAGGTCGACCACCAAACCGATGGTAAACATTCTGCCAACATCCAGTGAAACTGGGTAACTATGGTAACGGGTCAGTACATTGACAACACAGGACTCTGTGACAATAGCTTCATTCCCAAAAGGGTGATGTCACCAGGATCCACAATTCCCCCAGTTTGGAGATTCCTGTCAGGAAGCAAGGAGCAAAGTGTAAGACACCAGAGAAAAGACAAGAGATCTTTATTTCTATCGAACCAATCATTATCTCAGGAGTTCCCAAATGAATGACTTCTTTAAGAGGTCAGAGAGTCATCGAATTTTGCATCACAGAAAGAGGCCATTCAGCCCCTCGTGTATGCACCGGCCATCAGCACCGATCTATTCTCATCCCATTTTTCAGCGCGTATTCACATATACGACCTGGATGAGGGAACCAAATGTAACATTTCCACGTTTGCTGACAACACAAAACTGGGCAGAATTGTGAGGAGGATGCAAGGAGGTTTCAAGGTGATTTGGACAACTTGAGTGAGTGAACAAACACATGGCAGATGCAGCACAACGCGGCTAAATGTGAAGTTATACACTTTGGTGTGAAAAACAGAAAGGAAAGGATGAGATGAGATCTGATTAAAACATATAAAATTCTAACAGGCTGGACAGACTACATGCAGGAAGGATGTTTTCCGTGGTTGGGGAACCAGCAACATTTACCAAGAAGTGGAAAGCGGAAGATCACCTCCAGTGAAAAACAGGAGTTAGAGCATCCGGTCGAGGCGGCTGAGGGACTTCACTGGTGCATTCTGGGAGAAGTCGGCCCAGCAACATTTACCAAGAAGTGAGAAGCTGAAGATCTGGTGTCAAGGAGCGGTAAACCCGAAACACTACATTAGTGTTTCCCTTGCTCCCTCCTCTAACCAAAAAAAAAGGCCACCGTGGGAAGGTAAAAGTGAAGGTAAGAGTTTTATAAATTTTCTCAAATAATTTAATTGGTGCTCGAAATGTCGGTTGGTGGGGTTAAGTGTTGCACTTCTGGGATGTGGGAGATCCGGGGCTTTCAGCATCTCAAATTGGGCGGGGATCCTGGATTCAGGATTCAATCCTGGACCGGGGAGCGGCGCGGGCTTGGAGGGCCGAAGGGCCTGTTCCTGTGCTGTATTGTTCTTTGTTCTATCTCGGACAACTATGTCTGCAGGAAGTGCACCCAACTGCAGCTCCTTTCAGACCGCATGGATAGGTTGGAGCAGCAGTTGGATGCCCTTAGGAGCAGGAAGGAGGCGGAAAGCATCATAGATAGGAGATTTAGAGACGTGGTCACACCCAAGGTGCAGGCAGATGGATGGGTGACCGCCAGAAGGGGCAGGCAGTCAGTGCAGGAATCCCCTGTGGTCATCCCCCTCTCTAACAAGTATACCGTTTTGGATACTGTTGGGGGAGATGGGCTATCAGGGAATAACAGCAGCAGCAGCCAAAGCAGTGGCACCATGGCTGGCTCTGTTGTTAAGCAGGGAGGGACAAAGAGCACTAGAACAATAGTTATAGGGGATTCTATAGTTAGGGGTGTAGATAGGCGTTTCTGTGGACGTGAAAGAGATCCAGGATGGTATGTTGCCTCCCTGGTGCCAGGGTCCAGGATGTCACTAAACAGACAGAAAGCATTCTGAAGGGAGAGGGTGAACAGCCAGAGGTCGTGGTACATATTGGTACTAACGACATAGGTAGGAGGAGTGATGAGGTCCTGCAGCAGCAGTTTAGGGAGTTAGGTAGAAAGTTAAAAAGCAGGATCTCAAGGGTTGTAATCACAGGATTACTCCCTGTGCCACATGCCAGTGAGGCTAGGGATAGAAAGATAGTGCAGCTCAACATGTGGCTAAACAGCTGGTGCAGGAGGGAGGGTTTCAGATATCTGGACGATTGGAGTCTCTTTCGGGGCAGATGGGACCTGTACAAGAAGGACGGGTTGCATCTAAACTGGGAGGGCATAAATATTCTGGCCGGGAGGTTTGCTAATGTCACATGGAAGGATTTAAACTAGTTTAGCAGGGGGGTGGGAACCAAAGCAAAGGTGAATTAGCTGAAGGAGAACCGGAGAGTCGGGCCAGTAAGACCCAGAGAAACAGCAGGCAGGGTGGGGTTTATAATCAAAGAGGATCTGGTGGACTGAAGTGCATCTGTTTCAATGCGAGAGGTGTAACAGGTAAGGCAGATGAACTTAGAGCTTGGATTAGTACTAGGAAATACGATGTTGTTGCCATTACAGAGACTTGGTTAAGGGAAGGACAGGATTGGCAGCTTAACATTCCAGGATACAGATGTTTCAGGCAGGATAGAGGGGGATGTAAAAGGGGTGGGGGAGTTGCACTACTGGTTAAGGAGAATATGATGTGGAGATGCCGGCGTTGGACTGGGATAAATATAGTAAGAAGTCCCACAACACCAGGTTAAAGTCTAACAGGTTTATTTGGTAGCACAAGCCACTAGGTTCGGAGCGCTGCCCCTTCATTAAGGAGAATCCCAAGGCATTTTATACATACGTTAGGAGCAAGAGGGTTGTCAGAGAAAGAGTCGGACCTCTCAAGAACAAAGGAGGGGAATTATGCTCAAAACCCAAGGAAGTAGGTGAGATCCGAAATGAATACTTTGCATCAGTATTCACAAAGAAGAGGGACATGTTGATTGGTAGTGTCTCAGAGGGATGTGTAGACCCGTTAGAACAAATCGCAATTACAAGGGAGGAAGTGTTAGGTGTTTTAGGAAGCATAAAGGTAGACAAATCCCCAGGGCCAGATGGCACCTGTCCCAGATTATTGAGAGAGACAAGAGGTGAAATTGCTGGGCCTCTAACAGAAATCTTTGTTTCTTCATTGGACACAGCTGAGGTCCCAGAGGATTGGAGGATAGCAAATGTGGTCCCGTTATTTAAGAAGGGTAGCAAGGATAACCCGGGAATTATAGGCCAGTGAGCTTGACGTCCGTGGTAGGGAAATTGTTGGAGAATATTCTTAGAGATAGGATCTATGCACATTTAGAACTGAATAGTCGCATTAGCGATAGACAACATGGTTTTGTACGAGGGAGGGCATGCATCACAAATTTGGTTGAGTTTTTTGAGGTGGTGACAAAAATGATTGACAAGGGAAGGGCCGTGGATGTCGTCTACATGGAATTTAGTAAAGCATTTGACACGGTCCCTCATGGCAGACTGGTGCAAAAGATTAAATCTCACAGGATCAAAGGTGAACTAGCGAGATGGGTACAGAACTGGCTTGGCCATAGAAGACAGAGGGTAGCAGTGGGGGGTTCTTTTTCTGATTGGAGGTTTGTGACTAGTGGTGTTCTACAGGGCTCTGTACTGGGACCTCTGCTGTTTGTGATATACATATAAATGATTTATAAGAAGATGTAGCTGGTCTGATTAGTAACTTTGCAGACGACACAAAGATTGCTGGAGTTGCGGATAGTGATGAACATTGCCAGAGAATACAGCAGGATATAGATAGGCTGGAAAATTGGGCGGAGAAATGGCAGATGGAACTTTATCCAGATAAATGCTAAATGATGCATTTTGGTAGATCTAATAGAAATCATAGAAGAAATCATAGAAACCCTACAGTGCAGAAGGAGGCCATTTGGCCCATCGAGTCTGCACCGACCACAATCCCACCCAGGCCCTACCCCCACATATTTTACCCGCTAATCCCTCTAACCTACGCATCCTAGGACTCTAAGGGGCAATTTTTTTTTTAACCTGGCCAATCAACCTAACCCGCACATCTTTGGACTGTGGGAGGAAACCGGAGTACCCGGAGGAAACCCACGCAGACACGAGGAGAATGTGCAAACTCCACACAGACAGTGACCCGAGCCGGGAATCGAACCCGGGACCCTGGAGCTGTGAAGCAGCAGTGCTAACCACTGTGCTACCGTGCCGCCCAATGCAGGGGGGAGCTATACAATAAATGGCAGAACCATCAGGTGTATAGACACACAGAGGGATCTGGGTGTGCAAGTCCACAGATCCTTAAAGGAGGCAGCACAGGTGGAAAAGGTGGTGAAGAAGGCATATGGCATGCTTGCCTTTATTGGACGGGGCATAGAGTATAAAAGTTGGCATATGATGTTGCAGTTATATAGAATGTTGCTTCGGCCACATTTGGAATACTGCGTCCAGTTCTGGTCGCCACACTACCAGAAGGACGTGGAGGCTTTGGAGAGAGTGCAGAAAAGGTTTACCAGGATGTTGCCTGGTATGGAGGGTATTAGCTATGAGGTGAGATTCAGTAAACTAAGGTTGTTCTCCCTGGAAAGACGGAGGGTGAGGGGCGACCTAATAGAAGTTTATAAAATTATGAAGGACATGGATAGGGTGAACAGTTGGAAGCTTTTTCCCAGGTCAGAAATGACAAACACAAGGGGTCACAAGTTCAAGGGGGGCAAGGTTCAATACAGATATGCGGGGGACATATTTTACACAGAGGGTGGTGGGGGCCTGGAATGCACTACCAAGCAACATGGTTGAGGCAGACACGCGAGGATCATTTAAGACTTATCTAGATAGCCACATGAACAGACTGGGAATAGAGGGATACAAACGGATGGTCTAGTTAGGAACACATGATCGGTGCAGGTTTGGAGGGCCGAAGGGCCTGTTGCTGTGCTGTGTTGTTCTTTGTTCATCAGGTGAGTATGAGGAGAATATCGCAGCTGTACTCCGGGAGGTCACCTCAGAGGGCTCATACAGCGAGGCAATATGGGTAGAGCTCAGGAATAGGAAAGGTGTATTCATAATGTTGGGGGTTTACTATTGGCCACCCAACGCCAGCGGGAGATAGAAGAACAGAGATGTCGGCAGATTTTGGAAAGGTGTAAAAGTAACAGGGTTGTTGTGGTGGGAGATTTTAACTTCCCATATATTGATTGGGACTCACAATGCTAGGTGCGTGGATGGGGCAGAGCTTGTGAGGAGCATCCAGGAGGGCTTCTTGAAACAATATGTAGATAGTCCAACTAGGGAAGTGGCCATACTGGACCTGGTATTGAGGAATGAGCCCAGCCAGGTGGTTGATGTTTCAGTAGGGGAGGAGTTCGGGAACAGTGACCACAATTCAGTCAGCTTTAAGGTACTGATGGATAAAGATAAGTGTAGTCCTCAAGTTAAGATGCTAAATTGGGGGAAGGCTAATTACAACAATATTAGGCAGGAACTGAAGAATGTAGATTGGGGGCAGATGTTTGAAGGCAAATCAACATCTGGCATGTGGGAGGCTTTCAAATGCAAGTTGATAGGGATTCAGGACCGGCACATTCCTGTAAGGATGAAGGATAAGTATGGCAAGTTTTGGGAACCTTGGATAACGAGAGATATTGTGAGCCTAGTCAAAGAGAAAAAGGAAGCATTTGTCAAAGCTAGGAGGCCGGGAACACACGAAGCAAGTGTGGAATACAAGGAAAGTAGAAAGAAACTGAAGCAAGGAGTAAGGAGGGCTAAAAGGGGTCACGTAATAGCATTGGCCAGCAGGATTAAGGAAAATCCCAAGGCTTTTTATACATATGTAAAGAGCAAGAAGGTAGCCAGGGAGAGGGTGGGCCCACTCAAGGACAAGGGAGGGAATCTATGCGTGGAGCCAGAGCAAATGGGTGAGGTATTCAATGAGTACGTTGCGTCAGTATTCACCAAAGATAAGGACTTGGTGGATGATGAGTCTGGGAAAGGATGTGTCGATAGTTTGAGCCATGTTGATATCAAAAAGGAGGAAGTATTCAGGTTCTTGAGAAACATTAAGGTAGACAAGTCCCTAGGGCCTGATGGGATATACCCCAGAATACTGAGAGAGGCAAGGGAGGAAATTGCTGGGTACTTGAGGGAAATCTTTGTATCCTCACTGGCTACAGGGGACGTCATGATGTGGAGATGCCGGCGTTGGACTGGGGTAAACACAGTAAGAGTTTTAACAACACCAGGTGAAAGTCCAACAGGTTTATTTGGTTGCAAATACCATTAGCTTTCAGAGCGCTGCTCCTTTGTCGGATGGAGTGGAAATCTGCTCTCAAACAGTGCTCTCAAAATGGATTTCCATTTGTTTGAGAGCAGATTTCCACTCCATCTGACGAAGGAGCAGTGCTCCGAAAGCTAATGGTATTTGCTACCAAATAAACCTGTTGGACTTTAACCTGGTGCTGTTAAAACTCTTACAGGGGAGGTCCCAGAGGATTGGAGAACAGCCAAGGTTGTTCCTTTATTTTAGAAGTGTAGCAAGAATAATCCAGGTAATTACAGGCCGGTGAGCCTGACATCAGTGGTAGGGAAATTATTGGAGAGGATTCTTCGAGACAGGATTTATTCCCACTTGGAAATAAGTGGACGTATTAGTGAGAGGCAGCATGGTTTTGTGAAGGGGAGGTTGTGTCTCACGAACTTGATCGAGTTTTTCGAGGAAGTAACAAAGATGATTGATCAGGGTAGGGCAGTGGATGTTGTATACATGGACTTCAGCAAGGCCTTTGACAAGGTCCCTCATGGCAGACTGGTGCAGAAGGTGAAGTTGCATGGGATCAGATGTGAGCTGGCTACGTGGATACAAAACTGGCTTGGTCACAGAAAACAGAGGGTAGCAGTGGAATGGTGTGTTTCTGAATGGAGGGCTGTGACAAGTGGCGTTCCTCAAGGATCAGTGCTGGGACTGTTGCTGTTTGTAATATATATAAATGATTTGGAGGAAAATGTAACTGGTTTGATTTGTACGTTTGCAGACGACACAAAGGTTGGTGGATTTCCGGATAGCGGTGAGGACCATCAGAGGATTCAGCAGGATGTAGATCAGTTGGAGACTTGGGCAGAGAGATGGCAGATGGAGTTTAATCCGGATAAATGTGAGGTAATGCATTTTGGAAGGTCTAATACAGTTAGGAAATATACAGTAAATGGCAGAACACTTAAGAGTACTGATAGGCAAAGAGATCTGGGTGTACAGGCATACAGGTCACTGAAAGTGGCAATGCAGGTGGAGAAGGTAGTCAAGGAGGCATACGGCATGCTTGCCTTCATCGGCCGGGGCATTGAGTTTAAAAATTGGCAAGCCATGTTGCAGCTTTATAGAACCTGAGTTAGGCCGCGCTTGGAATATAGTGTTCAATTCTGGTCGCCACACTACCAGAAGGATGTAGAGGCTTTGGAGAGGGTACAGAAAAGATTTACCAGGATGTTGCTTGGTATGGAGGGCATTAGCTATGAGGAGAGGTTGGAGAAACTTGGTTTGTTCTCACTGGAGCAACGGAGGTTGAGTGGCGACCTGATAGATGTCTACCAGATAATGAGAGGCATGGACAGAGTGGATAGTCAGAAGCTTTTTCCCAGGGTGGAAGAGTCAATTACTAGGGGGCACAGGTTGAAGGTGCCAGGGGCAAGGTTTAAAGAAGATGTACGAGGCAGATTTTTTACACAGAGTAGTGGGTGCCTGGAACTCGTTGCCAGGGGAGGTAGTGGAAGTGGATACGGTCGTGACTTTTAAGGGGCGTCTTGACAAATACATGAATAGGATGGGAATAGAGGGATATGGTCCCGGAAGGGTAGGGGGTTTTAGTTCAGTCGGGCAGCATGGTCGGTGCAGGCTTGGAGGGCTGAAGGGCCTGTTCCTGTGCAGTAATTTTCTTTGTTCTTTGAATGTTGAACAAGGGGGCTCAGTCTTAGGATACGGGGAACACCATTTAGGAATGAGATGAGGGGAAATTTCTTCACTCAGAGGGTGGTGAACCTATGGAATTCTCGGCCAAAGAAGCTGTGAAGACCAAGTCACTGCATAGGTTCAAGAAGGAGAGCGAGATTGTTTTTAGATTTTAATGGCATCAAGGGGTATTGGGAAAAACAGAATATGGAATTGAGATAGAGGATCAGCCATGATCACATTGAATGATGGAACAGACACGAAGGGTTGAATGGCCGACTCCTCTTCCCAGTTTCTGTTTTCAAGTTCTGATGAAAGGTCACAAACCTGAAAAACTAACTCTGTTTCTCTCTCGAAACAGATGCTGCCCAATCGGCTGAGCTTTCTTTTCTGCTTTTATTGCAGATTTCCAGTGTCCGAACAGAACCCAACCAGAGACAACACCTTCAGTAGAGAGGAACCAGTGAGTGCAGAACAGAACCCAGCCAGAGTCAGCACCTTCAGGAGAGAGGAACCAGTGAGTGTAGAACTGAACCCAACCAGAGACAGCACCTTCAGGAGAGAGGAACCAGTGAGTGCAGAACAGAACCCAGCCAGAGTCAGCACCTTCAGGAGAGAGGAACCAGTGAGTGTAGAACTGAACCCAACCAGAGACAGCACCTTCAGGAGAGAGGAACCAGTGAGTGTAGAACTGAACCCAGCCAGAGTCAGCACCTTCAAGGGATAGAGAGGTAACTAATCTAAACCCTGTATTCAAAAACAGAGGTAGAGAGGAAAGAGGGAACCAATGACCAGTCAGCCGAACGTCAGTCGTAGGGCAGCTGCTCGAGCCCATTACCAAGCGTTTGGAAAGCAGTGTTATGATCAGATAAAGTCAGCATGGATTTACAAAAGGGAAATCATGCTTGATAAAACTACTGGAATTCTTCGAGGATGTAACTGGTTGAGTTGACCAGGAAGAACCGGTGGATGTTGTTTCTTTAGAATTTCAGAAGACTTTCAACAGGGTCGCTCCTAATGTTTTTAATTGTTAAAGGTTACAGTTTGTTTGTTAGTAGGTTTACATTAACACTGCAATGAAGTTATTGTGAAAATCCCCTCATCGCCATACTCCGGCGGCTGTTCAGGTAGACTGAGGGAGAATTTAGCATGACCAATGCACCGAACCAGCACGTCTTTCAGACTGTGGGAGGAACTGAAGTACCCAGAGGAAACACACACAGACACGGAGGGAACGTGCAGACTCCACACAGACAGTGACCCAAGCCGGGAATCGAACCTGGGTCCTTGGCGCTGTGAGACAGCAGTGGTAACCATTGTGCCGCCCCTCTACTATGTAAAGGTAAAGTACCCATGGGATTGTGGGTAGCGTCTTGAGATGGATAGAAAGCTGATTAACAGACAGGAAGTAAAAACATGGCATAAATGGATCTTTTTCCAATTGGAAGGCAGTGATTAGTGGAGGACCGCAGGGATCAGCGCGAGGACCCCAACTGTTCATATTATATATTAATGATTTGGACGTGGGAACTAAATGTATTATCTCCAAATATGGAGATGATACAATATTGGGTGGGAGGGTGAGCTGTGAGCAGCATGCAGAGATCCTTCAGCGCGATTTGGACAGGCTGAGTGCGTGGGCATCTGCATGGCAGATGTAGTATAATGTGGATAAATATGCAGTGACCACCTCATTATTCACTTCAGTAGCAAAAATAGGAAGGCAGATTATTATTTGAATGGGTGTAAATTGATGAAGGTGGATACTCAGCGAGACCTCGGTGTCCTTGTGCATCAGTCAGTACAATCAAGTCTTAATGCATAAGACTTTGGTTAGGCCACATTTGGAGTATTGTGTACAATTCTGGTCGCCACACTTCCAGAAGAATGTTGATACATTGGAAAGGGTGCAGAAGAGATTTTCCAGGATGTTGCCTGGTTTGGAGGATACAGACTATGAAGAAGGTTGAACAAACGTGGATTGTTTTCTTTGGAGCATCAGAGGACGAGGGGGGACCTGAGAGAGGTTTACAAGATTATGACAGGGTTGGATAGAGTGGATTGTCAGAGTCTTTTTCCCAGGGTCGAGCGGTCAATAACTCGAGACAAAGGTGAGAGGGAAAGTTTAAAAGAGATGTAAGGAGCAAGTTTTTCAGACAGAGAGTGGTGAATGCCCGGAACGTGCTGTCAGAGGAAGTAGTGGAAGCAGATTCTGTAACACGGGCAGCACGGTAGCACAGTGGTTAGCACTGCTGCTTCACAGCTCCAGGGTCCCGGGTTCGATTCCCAGCTCGGGTCACTGTCTGTGTGGAGTTTACACATTCTCCTCGTGTCTGCGTGGGTTTCCTCCGGGTGCTCCGGTTTCCTCCCACAGTCCAAAGATGTGCGGGTTAGGTTGATTGGCCAGGTTAAAAAAATTGCCCCTTAGAGTTCTGGGATGCGTAGGTTAGAGGGATTAGCGGGTAAAATATGTGGGGGTAGGGCCTGGGTGGGATTGTGGTCGGTGCAGACTCGATGGGCCGAATGGCCTCCTTCTGCACTGTAGGGTTTCTATGATTTCTATGATAGAACAACGTTCAAAAGGCATCTGGATAGATACATGAATCAGCAGGGAACAGAGGGATATGGACCACATCGAGGCAAGAAAATATTAGATTAGAGAGGTGTAATAAGTCTGCTGGAGGCAGAAGTTCCTTCATCAAAATGCCCTTATTTACACCTCTAACAGCAGTACACCGAGTGCTTACAGTTAGCAGTCTACCTCCGGGGGTGTTAGAGGAATTGACACTCCCAGTTAAGTACAAGGCAAAGACTCACTGATTGGCCCATCAATTGGATCCTTATTCAGGGAGTTCATTCTCCAATCGGCCAACCTCAATGGCCTGATTGAAGTCATTACAAGAGGCATCTGCGTCGGCACAGACTTGGTGGGTGAGAGGGCCTGTTCCTGTGCTGTACTCTTCTTTGTTCAGTCCCTGAAAGTAAGTGCATAGGTACAGAGACAAAAAGACGGCAAATGGTACGTTGGCCTTGAGAGGGAGAGGATTTGTGTCGAAGAATAGGGATGTTTTACTGCAGTTGTATAGGGCAATGATGAGGCCACACCTGGAGTATTGTGTGCAGTTTTGGTGTCCTTATCTGAGGCAGGATGTCCTTGCTACAGGGGGAGTGCAGCGAAGGTTCCCCAGGTTGCTTCCTGGGATGGCAAGTGTCATATGAAGAAAGATGAAGTTAGTTAGGATTATGTTCACTGGAGTTTAGAAGATTGAGAGGGGTCACATAGGAACTTATAAAATTCTAACAGGACTAGAAAGGGTAGATTCAGGAAGAATGTTACCGATATCCTTTGTGTAAGGATAAAGGGTAAATTTTTAAGACCGAGGTGAGGAGAAATTTCTCCACCAGAGAGTGGTGAATCTGTGGAAATCGCGAATGCAGAAAATAGTTGAGGCCAAAATGTGTGATGTCAAGAAGGAATTAAATGTAGCTCTTGGGGCTAAAGGGATTAATGGATATGGGTGGAAGGTGGGATCAGGAAAGAGAATTTGATCAGCGATGATCATAATGAATGGTAGAGCAGGCTCAATGGGCCGAATGGCCGACTCTTGCTTCTATTCACTGTTTAAAGAAAACAAAGAAAAGTGCAGCGCAAGAACAGACCCTTCGGCCCTCCAAGCCTGGACCGAAATGATGCCCGAACTAGACTTAAAAAACCTGACTTAGTCCGTATCTCTCTGTTCCCTCCCTATTCATGGACCAATCCAGATGTCTCTTACATGTTGTTCATGTGCCTGCTTCCACCACCTCCTGTGGCAGCATGTTCCAGGTATCCACCACTCCGCATGAAAATTCTCCCCCACACATCTCCCTTAAACTTTCCCCCTCCCACCTTGAACATGTGCCCCTTGTAATTGACACTTCCACCCTGGGAGAAAGCCTCTGATTATCCACCCTGTCTGTGCCTCTCACAATTTTGTACACCTCTATCAGGTCTCCCCTCAGCCTCTGTCTTTTCAGTCAAAACAATCCGCATTTATTCAACCTCTCCTCAGAGTCAACACCCTCAAGACCAGGCAACATTTTTCTATGTGTGAGAGAAAGGAACCAGAATTTGTGGAACGAGCATTAAAACGCGAGAAGTCCCGGGTTCAAATCCCGGACGAGCCCAGTAGGGTTTCTTTTGCTCATTGTTCCACTGGAGCAAGCAGAGAGGGAGTGATTTGTGGCAGGAGTGCTGGTGAGAGATTTATTTAATTATTTATTTTGTTAGTTAGTGTGTTTTTTGGCCTTTATTTTGAATACTATTTTTCTTTTCTTAATTTTAAACTGAAAATCGGAAGTGGGCTGCTAAGGAGTCTGGGAAGGGTTTTTTAAGCGCGCAAAGTACAAAAGGTAGGCTGCAGTATACAGCGGGCAGTGTCGGGAGCGGGCAGGGGAGATTGGGAAGCAGAGTGTGAGCTATAAGCGCTTTGGCTCACAGGGCTTCGGGGGACAGGGCGAGCAGGGGTGAGTTTTAATTCTTATTTACTTTTCTGAGTACCTTGGTATAAAGGGTCAAATATGAGTGTGAAGCCAGTGCGTTGTTCCCAGTGTCGGATTTGGGAGGTCCTGGAGGCACCTGGCCTCCCGGACATCCACATCTGTGAGGGGTGTGTCGAGCTGTGGTTCCTGAGGGACTGTGTTAAGGAGCTGGAACTGCAGCTCGAGGATCTTAGGCTGTTAAGGAAGAATGAGGAGGTGATAGACAAGAGCTATCATCAGGTGGTCACACCAGGGCCACGGGTGGAGGGCAAGTGGGTGACGGCCAGGAAGGGTAAAGCTCGGGTGATTGAGAGCACCCCGGTGGATGTGCCCCTACACAACAAGTACTCCTGCCTGAATACTGCTGGGGGGGACAGCCCGCCTGGGGGAAGCAGCAGTGGCCGTGTCTCCGGAGTGGAGTCCGGCCCTGTAACTCAGAGGGCTAAGGAAAAGAGGATGAAGGCAGTGTTAATCGGGGACTCAACAGTAAGGGGGTCAGACAGGCGTTTTTGCGGAGGCAGGCGGGAGTCTCGGATGGTGGTTTGCCTCCTGGGGCCGGGATCCAGGATGTCGCTGGTCGACTCCCAGAAATCCTGAGGGGGAAGGGAGAGGAGCCAGAGGTAGCGGTACATGTTGGTACCGCTGATGTGGGAAGGAAGGGGGAAGGGGGTCGTGAAAAGAGAGTATAGGGAATTAGGGAGACAGCTGAGAAGGAGGAAAGCAAAGGTAATAATCTCAGGATTGCTGCCTGTGCCACAGGAAGGTGAGGGCAGGAATGGAGTGAGGTGGAGGATGAATGTGTGGCTGAGGGACTGGTGCAGGGGGCAGGGATTCAGGTTCCTGGACCATTGGAACCTCTTTAGGGGCAGGTGTGACCTGTACACACAAAACGGGTGGCACTTGAATCCCAGGGGGACCAATATCCTGGTGGGAAGGTTGGCTAAGGCTACTGGGGAGAGTTTAAACTAGATAGGTTGGGGGGAGAGGATTGAGACAAGGTGACTGGGAGCGAGGAAGTTAGCTCGCAAACAGAGAAGGGTTATAGATGGTGCAAGAGGGAGGATGGACGGGGGATAGAGAAGGGGAGAGCTCAGACCAAAGGATTGAGTTGTGTTTACTTTAATGCCAGGAGTGTAGTGAATAAAGGGGATGAGCTCAGAGCGTGGATCGATGCCTGGAAGTGTGATGTGGAGGGCCATTACGGAGACTTGGATGTTTCGGGGACAGGACTGGATACTCCAGGTGCCGGGATTCAGATGTTTCAGGAAGGACAGGGAGGGAGGCAAGAGAGGGGGTGGAGTGGCACTGCTGATCAGGGATAGTGTCACAGCTGCAGAGAAGGCGTATGCTGTGGAGGGATTGTCTACAGAGTCTCTGTGGGTGGAGGTTCGGAGTGGGACGGGGTCGATCACTTTGCTGGGAGTTTTCTATAGGCCGCCCAATTGTAACAGGGAGGTGGAGGAGCCCGACAGGGAAACAGATCCTGGAGAGTTGCAACAATAGCAGAGTTGTTGTGATGGGAGACTTTAATTTCCCAAACATACATTGGAATATCCTGAGGGTAAGGGGATTGAATGGGGAAGAGTTCGTTAGGTGTGTTCAGGAGGGTTTCCTGACACAGCATGTGGACAATCCGACAAGAGGAGAGGCTGTACTTGATCTGATACTGACCAATGAACCTGGACAGGTGTCAGATCATAGAAATCATAGAAACCCTACAGTGCAGAAGGAGGCCATTCGGCCCATCGAGTCTGCACCGACCACAATCCCACCCAGGCGCTACCCCCACATATTTACCCACTAATCCCTCTAACCTACGCATCTCAGGACTCTAAGGGTCAATTTTTAACCTGGCCAATCAACCTAACCCGCACATCTTTGGACTGTGGGAGGAAACCGGAGCACCCGGAGGAAACCCACGCAGACACGAGGAGAATGTGTAAACTCCACACAGACAGTGACCCGAGCTGGGAATCGAACCCGGGACCCTGGAGCTGTGAAGCAGCAGTGCTAACCACTGTGCTACCGTGAGATCTGTCAGTGGGAGAGCATCTTGGGGATAGCGATTATAACTCTATCTCCTTTATGCTTGCATTGGAAAAAGAGAGGATCAGGCAAGCTAGGAAAGCGTTTATATGGAGTAAGGGGGAATATGAAGACATAAGGCAGCAAATACGTGGAGTAAATTGAAAGGAGGTATTCTCGGGGAAATGTACTGAAGAGAGGTGGCAGTTTTTCAAGGAATGTCTGTCTAGAGTTCTACAGGACAACGTTCCGAGCAGACAGGGAGGAGTTTGTAGGTTAAAGGAACCGTGGTGCACGAAAGCTGTGCGGGACCGAGTCGAGAAGAAAAGGAAAGCATACAAAAGGTTCAGAGAGCTTGGCGAAGATAGGGATTTAGAAGAGTATATGGCTTGTAGGAAGGGACTAAAGAAGGAAATTAGGAGAGCCAGAAGGGGTCACGAGAAGGCCTTGGCAGGTAGGATTAAGGAAAACCCTCAGGCGTTCTATAAATATGTGAAGAGTGAAAGGATGAGACGTGAAGGAATAGGGCCTATAAATGGTGAAGGTGGGAAAATCTGTACGGAACCAGTAGAAATGGGGGAGGTGCTTCCTGAGTATTTTGCATCGGTTCTCACAGAGGAGACGGACCTGGGTGGATGTACTGCGGGCTTGCGGTGGACTGAAAAGATTGAGTATGTGGGCTTTAACAAAAAGATTCTATGATCTATGATCTAAGGTTGTGCTGGAATCTTTGAATGGCATCAAGATAGTTAAGTCGCCGGGTCCGGATGGGATGTACCCCAGGTTACTGTGGGAGAAGAGGGAAGAGATTGCAGAGCCTTTGGCGATGATCTTTGCGTCGTCGATGGAGACGGGAGAGGTGCCGGAGGATTGCGGATGTGGTTCCTATTTTCAAGAAGAGGAATAGGGATAGCCCAGGAAATTACCGACCGGTGATTCTAACCTCAGTGGTTGGTAAGCTGATGGAGAAGATCCTGAGGGACAAGATTTATGAGCATTTAGAGAGGTTTAGTATGCTCAAGACTACTCAGCATGGCTTTGTCAAAGGCAGATCGTGCCTTACGAGCCTGGTGGAGTTCTTCAAAAATGTGACTAAACACATTGACGAAGGGAAAGCGGCAGATGTGGTTTATATGGATTTTAGCAAGGCGTTCGATAAGGTCCCCCATGCAAGGCTTCTAGAAAAAGTGAGAGGGCATGGCATCCAAGGAGCTGCTGCCCTGTGGATCCAGAACTGGCTTGTCCAAAGGAGGCAGAGAGTGTGTATAGATGGGTCTTTTTCTAAATGGAGGTCGGTCACCAGTGGTGTGCCCCAGGGATCTGTTCTGGGACCCTTGCTGTTTGTCATTTTCATAAATGACCTGGATGAGGAAGTGGAGGGATGGGTTGGTAAGTTTGCCGACGACACGAAGGTTGGTGGGGTTGTGGATAGTCTGGAGAGATGTCAGAAGTTACAGATGGACATTGATAGGATGCAAGACTGGGCGGACAAGTGGCAGATTGACTTCAACCCAGATAAATGCGTAGTGGTCCATTTTGGCAGGTCAAATGGGATGAAGGAGTACAATATAAAGGGAAAGACTCTTAGTACTGTAGAGGATCAGAAGGACCTTGGGGTCCGGGTCCATAGGGCTCTAAAATCAGCCCCGCAGGTGGAGGAGGTGGTTAAGAAGGCGTATGGTGTGCTGGCCTTTATCAATTGGGGGATTGAGTTTAGGAGTCCGGGGTTAATGATGCAGCTATATAAGACCCTCTTGGAGTACTGTGCTCAGTTCTGGTCGCCTCATTGCAGGAAGGATGTGGAAAAGATCGAAAGGGTGCAGAGGAGATTTACAAGGATGTTGCCTGGATTGAGTGGCATGCCTTATGAGGATAGGCTGAGGGAGCTCGGTCTTTTCTCCTTGGAGAGACGTAGGATGAGAGGAGACCTAACAGAGGTATATAAGATGTTGAGAGGCATAGATCGGGTGGACTCTCAGAGGCTTTTTCCCAGGGTGGAAATGGCTGCTACGAGAGGACACAGGTTTAAGGTACAGGGGAAATGTTCGGGGGAAGTTTTTCACACAGAGGGTGGTGGGCGAGTGGAATCGGCTGCCGTCAGTGGTGGTGGAGGCAAACTCAATAGGGTATTTTAAGAGACTCCTGGATGAGTACATGGGACTTAATAGGATGGAGGGTTATAGATAGGCCTAAAAGGTAGGGATATGTTCGACACAACTTGTGGGGCCGAAGGGCCTGTTTTGTGCTGTAGTTTTTCTATGTTTCTATGAACCCACCCAGAGACATCACCTTCAGGGGAGGAGCGAGAGGGACCAGTGAGTGTAGAACTGAACCCAGTCAGAGTCAGCACCTTCAGGGGAAATACATGAATGAGAATAGGTGGAGCAGATGACTGCATGGCTGGAGAGATTATATAGCAGGGAGGGTTTTAGATTCTTGGGGCATTGGGACCATCTCTGGCTGAGCTGGGACCTGTACAAGTTGGACAGATTACATCTGAACAGGAATGGGACCACCATCCTCACGGGGAGCTTTGTTCGTGCTGTTGGGATGGATTTAAACTAAATTGGCAAGGGATGGATCCTGACAGGTAGTGATAGAATCTTCAGGTTTGAAAAGTGGTCAGGGACAGGAGGGAGTGACTGCAGCTGAGGCAGATAAGGGGACTCAGAGGGCAACTATGGTAGCCTCTGCAACTGTCCAATAACTTTGAGCATCTTTCAGCTTTGGATGAGAGTGGGGGCTGCAGGGTGAATGAGCTGGCTGACCTTGGCACTGTGGTATAGGATGCCATTCAAGTGAGGGAAGCGCATTAGAATGAGTGGACACTATAGTGAGGGGAAGTGACACTGTTCTCTGCAGCAAGGAGCGAGAATCCAAGTGGCTGTGTTGCCTGCCTGGGATGGGTGGCAGGATTCAGGACAACTGCTCCTGGCTGGAGAGGAACTTGCAGTGGGAGGAGGAAAGTCCCTTTGCCGTGGTCCACATGGCAACCAATCATTCAGGTAGAATGAGGGAAGAGGTTCTGCATGGAGAGTTTGAGGAGCTCGGCACTAAATTAAACAACAGAACCTCTGAAGTTATAATCACTGGATAATTGCCTGCACCTTATGCAAATTGACAAAGGATACATCAAATTAGAGAGATGATTACGTGGTGGAAAGACTGATGTGGGAGAAGTGGGTTTCGGTTCGTGGGCACTGGTATCAATACTGGGGAAAGGGGGAGCTGTACAGTTGGGACGGCCTACATCTGAACCATGCTGGGGCCAGTGTTCTTGCAAACTGCATAATTAGGTAAGTGGAAAGAGCTTTAATCAAAAAGGGGCAAGGGGAATGGTGTGGTGGTTCTGGGGAGGGATATGTAGGCTAACTAAGCAAGAAGATATGGCAGCATTGCAAGACAGCTCTTTTGGTAATGAGGCCCAGAGTGTGACAGGAAGGGACACTGTGTACATACAGCAAAAGAAAATAGCTGAAAATAGAGGCAAAGAGAAGAAAAATGGGAAAAGGGCAAAATTAATGGCACTTTATGTAAATGAAAGTTGTAATTTGGCACAAATTGTACAGTGAACCAATAAACAAATGACACAAAATGAGCTAAAATCTTCTTGCCATGACAGAGATTACAAGAGGTCAAAGCTGGTGACAATATATTCAGAGACATGTGACTTTCTTTAAGGACAGGCAGGAAGGAAAGTGTGTTGGGGGAGCTTTGTTAATATGAGATGGAATAAGGACAACAGCAAGAAATGATCTTGGGTCAGAAAATGTAGAATCCATATGGGTGAAGGGGAAAAATAACAAGGGGAAGAAGACTCTGGTGGGAGTAGTCTATCGGCCCCTGGCAGTAGATATACTGTAGGGTGGGGAATGAATCAGGAGATAACGAGGATATGAAGGAAAAGGCAGTACATTAATCATGGCTGACTTTAATCTTCCTGTGGATTCAGACAATCAAGTTTGCAAAGGTAGCCATGAGGAAGAATTCAGAGTGCATTCGGCACAGTTTCCATGAAGAATATTTTGTGGATCCGAGCAGAAACCAGGCAAGTTTGAATATTGTAATGTGTAATGAGACAGCTTTCATAAAGAGTCAGAGTAAAAGCTCTGCTAGGAAACAGTGACCTTAACATGGTGGAGTTCAGCATTCAGTTCTGGAGTGCAAACTTACGTCAGAAGCAACTGTGCTCAACTTAAATATGGGTAATTACAAAAGAATGAGAACAGAGTTGGCTGGACTGCAAAAGATGATTAGCAGAAAAGACGATCGATCAGCAATGACATACGTTATGAAAATAGTTTTTGACTCACAACAAAGATATATACCAGTGATGAACAAGGATTCTGAAAGGGAATAAATCAACCATGGTTAACCGAGGAAGTTAAGATTGCATTAAACTGAAAGAAGAACATAGGATGTTTCATATATTCGTGATAAGACAGAGCATTGGGGAAGTTTCTAAAACCAACAAATGATGACCAGAAAAATACTAACGTGGGAGAAGATGAATGACAAACGTAAATGAACAAGTAATATAAAAAGAATCAGAAAGAGTTTCTTTAAATATATAACAAGGGTTATATATTTAAAGAGAGAGGCTAAAGTGAACATAAGCTCCTGAGAGATTGAGACTGGGAATTAAAAGTGGGGAACCATAAAGTGGCAGAGGAGTGAAATAAATAGTCTGTGTCAGGACGGCCGAGTAGTCGAAGCTGCTGCGTTCAGGTCACAGACTCCTCTAGAGGCCTGGTTTCAAAGACATCAGTCCTGACATTGATTAAGGGTGGCAGTGGCAGGAAATCATTGCAGGTGATATTTTGCATATCGCCAGAAAGAAAAGATCAGAACAGGGTAAATGCAGTCTTACCCAGCTAAACTATCCCTCCTTATCCTTCTCAACCTGTCCACACCTTTGACATGGTTGACTGCACTATCCTGCTCCAATACCTTCCCACTGTCAGGTCAGTGTGCACAGCAGATGAAGATGTTAATGTACCTGACATCCTGGGAAAACTAATGATGGATGAAGGGCTGGGCCTCAGTAAACAAGTGTAGAGAAGGCTGGAGTTCTCAATCATCTGCACCTCAAGCGGCAGCTCCTCCATCTCAATGTGTGTGGTGAGATCAGGCCATTCTGCTCAGTCAGGAACACCCAGACTGACGATAAGAGAGAGAGAGGCGTTAATTAGAACCAAACAAGAAGGGAGATTCAGTCAGAGGAACCAAGCCCCACCCCCAAAACAGAGCACAGGATGATCCCAGGATCTAACCGTGGCCTCTGCAAAGTGAGTTGCTCGAACCCGGAATGGCACTGAGCCCCACACATAGAGCACAGGAAGATCCCAGTCTCTGTGCTGATTGGCCTGACTCCAGGGAGTTTGCAGTACCACCACTGCTGAGACTGGGGAACTGCAGCGTGACATGTTTACACAGGAAGCTGCCATTGGAGACCCTGAGCTGCGGATTTCTAAAATCCTACAGTGTCGAAGGCAGTCATTCGGCCCATCGAGTCCGCACCAACCACAATCCCACCCAGGTCCTATCTCCATAACCCCATGCATTTACCCGAGCTGGTCTCCCGGACACTCAGGGGCAATTTAGCACGGCCAATCCACCGAACCCACACATCTTTGAACTGTGGGAGGAAACCGGAGGAAACCCACGGGGAGAACGTGCAGACTCCGCACAGTCAGTGACCCAAACCGTAATCGAACTAGGGTCCCTAACCACGGTGCCGCCCTATTCACAGCCGGGCAGGACGGGATTCCCGCTGCCGAAACCCTTCCCCCATCCGGAGCCCCGCCGCGGGCTCAGGATCCGGACCCGGGGACTGAAGCCACTGGCGGGACATTTGCTGCCGCTCCGCGCGGTGTCTGATGGGCCTGTGACCGGCAGCTGGGAAAACCAATCGGAAATTGCCGCATCGCGGTTATCCAATGGCCGCTCTGCGCCCACTGAGTGACAGCTACTTTGTCCAATCCGTGAGCTCCATAGTCAGAAGTTCGAGACCATTGAAAATGACGCTCCAATTGTACCCAATCACAGACCGCGTTGCTAACAACACACGCCCCCAATGTGATTGACATCTTCTCTCGCCAATCGTAACGCACTGTCCAATCGGAATGTGCCGCTCGTGCGCGACTCGTGCAGCGTCACTCCCAACCCAACGTCATTGCGTCATTCAATTCGATCCGGAGCTGAAACCAATGAGAAATCAAAGAACTTGTGGCCGAAATAATCCTTAAAGTGGAACCGCTCACAGAATTATGGTTGTCCAATTATAATTATTTGATGGCAGTTAAAGCGGCAAAAGGACTGCGGAAAGTCAGAGGATGCAAAAGCTGAACCCCGCGGGAAAGGAAGGAGGAAATAAATGAAGGGAACAGGTGACAAAAAAGAACTGGGAGGAAGGCAAGCAAGAAGCAGCGGCGTTTAGAGTGGGAATTCCAGAGCTGCGACCCAGAGAGCTGAAAGTGTGACCATCACTGGTGGAGTGAACCAAGATGTGGAGATGCCGGCGTTGGACTGGGGTGAACACAGTAAGCAGTCTTACAACACCAGGTTAAAGTCCAACAGGTTTATTTGGTAGCAAATACCATAAGCTTTTGGAGCACTGCTCCTTCGTCAGATCTGACGAAGCTTATGGTATTTGCTACCAAATAAACCTGTTGGACTTTAACCTGGTGTTGAGAGACTTCTTACGGAGTGAACCAAATCAGGGATGCTCACGAGGGCAGAATCAGAGGAGCTCAGATATCTCAGAGGATTGTTAGGCTGGAGTTGATGAAAGGGAGGAAGAGCTGAGGACATGGAGGGTTTTGGAAACACGAATAAGAATATTAAAATTGAGACATTGTTTAACCACGGGTCAGTGTTTGTCACTGAGCACTGAGTTGATGCATCAACGGTATTTGGAGTAAATTCAGATTTAATGATGAGAACTCAATTTGCAGCTTTCTGGACACAACAGCACAATAAATCGCATTAGAAGTGGACCACTTGGCCCCTCAAGCCTGCTGCTCCATGCAATAGGATTATGTTTTAGATTCCCTAACCACAGAATCTTTACAAAGCAGTAACAGCCCATTTGGCCTATCAAGTCTACACTCCCGTATTGAAAATTGCACGCTGTCCAATCCCACTCTACCACCTCATAGCCTCAGAGACCCGGGTTTAGTCCTGGCCTTTGCTGACTGTGCAGATTTTGCACATTCTCCCCCATGAGTTTCATCTGGGTGCTCTGGTTCACTTCCATGGTTCAAAGATGTGCAGGTTAGGTGTATTGGCCATGTTAAATGTTCCTTTAATTTCCAAAGATGTGTAAATTAGGCTCTGAATCGTTGCAGTTTTTACACTTACTTTGAAATTTTCTCCGCGTTCTTGATGAACTCATGACTGGAACATGAAAATCTCTATCAATGAATCCCTACATTGCAAAAGATGGCCATTCGGCCCATTGAGTCTGCACTGATTCTCTGACCTGTCCACATAACCTCACATATTTACCCTGTTAACCCTTCTAATCTAAACAGACTGGGAGACATAAGGGTAAATTTAGCATGGTAAATCCACTTACCCTATCAATGGAGTGTGGGGGGAAACCAGAGCACCCGGAGGAAAGCCACGTGGACACAGAGAAAATGTGGATAATACGTAAGTCACTCAAGGCCTGAATTGAACCCGAGTCCCTGTCATTCTGCAGCAGCAGTGCGAAAGCCACCCTTCTTTCTCTTCCAAAAGACCATAAGACATAGGAACAGAATGAGGCCACTCAGCCCATCGAGACTGCTCTGCCATTTTTCTCATTCTCATTCTCTTGTCTTTTCCCCATAACCCCTAATCCCCTTATTCATCAAGAATCTATCCATCTCTGTCTTAGAAACACTCAATGACCTGGCCTCCACAGCCTTTTGCGGCAAAGGTTTCCACAGATTCGCCACTCTCTGGCTGAAGACATTCCTCCTCCTCTGTTTTAAAGGATCGTCCCTTTAGTCTGGGGTTGTGCCCTCTGGTTCTAGTTTTTCCTACAAGTGGAAAAATCCTCTCTGTGTCCACACTATCCAGGCCTTGCAATGTCCTCTAAGCTTCAATAAGATCCCACTCATCCTTGTGAATTCCAACGAGTACAGACCCAGAGTCCTCAACCATTCTTCATACAACAAGCTCTTCATTCCATGGATCATTCTTGTGAACCTCCTCTGGACCTTTTCCAAGGCCAGCACATCCTTCCTTAGATAAGGGGCCCAAACTGCTCACATTACTCCAAATGGGGTCTGACCAGAGCCTTTGCCAGCCTCAGAAGGACATCCGTGCTCTTGTATTCTGACCCTCTCGACATTGCATTTCCCTTCCTAACTGCCGACTGAACCTGCACGTTTGCCTTAAGAGAATCTTGAACAAGGACTCCCAAGTCCGTTTGTGCTTCTGAGTTCCTAAGCATTTCACAATTTAGAAAATAATCTACGCCTCCATTCCTCCTTCCAAACTGCATAACCTCACACTTTTCCACATTGTTTTCCTTCTGCCATTTCTCTGCCCACTCTCCCAGCCTATACAAATCCTTCTGCAGCACACCTGCTTCCTCAATGCTACCTGTCCCTCTGCAGGTCCTCACAGGCTTCTTCCCGTAAGGAAAAATACCCAACTTCTCAATCGATCTTCATTGCTACAAACCTTTACCAATGGAATCATTCATGTGAATATCCTTTGCACTCCCTCCAAACTTCGACAAGTGTGGTGCCCACCACTGGACTCAGTGCTCCAGGAGAGAGCTGTCTAGTGTATTTAAAAGCTCAACATGATCTTCTTATTCGTCTATTTAATCCTCCAATAAAATGTAGGATACCATTTGCTTTATTAACTGCTCTCCCAACATGCTCAGCCACCTTTAATGACTTTTGTACTTAGAAACCGAGATCCCTTTTTTCCTGCATTTCCTCTCCATTTATTTCTCCACACTCTCAAAATGAATCAACTCACACTTCTCTGCATTGAACTTCATCTAGTTAGGTGATTGACCCGCACAGGTGCCCGACTGTGGCAAATTGGGGAATTTCACAGTAACTTCATTGCAATGTTAATGTAAGCCTTACTTGTGACTAATAAACTTTCCTTTAACTTTACTTTTCTGTACTTTTACTTTATCTGCCACTCGTCTGCCCAGAGGACAGCAATGGAAGCGTTCACTCAGCATCTTCACATTGTTCTGAGCTCTAGGATCTCTCAGCCTAATTCACTCAGCCTTTCAACATGGAACAACCTCCTCATTCCGGGGGGCAATCGAGTGAACCTTCTCTGTACCGCCTCTAACGCAACCTTATCTTTTCTCAAATGTGGATACCATAGCTGTTCACAGCATTGCAAATGTGGTCTCCATAAACTCCTGTACAATTGTAGCAAGACACTTTTCTTCATCTACTCCAATTAACTTGCAATAAAAACACACATGCCATTTGCTTTTGTGATTGCTTTAATGAATAATCCAGATTGTGCTCCGAATTCTCTTCAACATTTTAAATCCGTCACATTTTAACCCCTCCTCAGCTCTGAAGAAGAGTCATAGGCACTGGAAGCATTAACTCTGTTTCTCTCCCGATAGATGCTGCCAGACCTGCTGAGGTTTCTAGCATTTTCTGTTTTATTTCAAATTCCATCTCTCTGCCATCCTCACCTCCTTGTAGACACATATTTGTTATTTTTTAACTCTCCCATTCGACTTAGGCCACCAACTGTCATGTCATTTAATCATTGCTGCACTTCTCCTTGTTTAGCAAAGACAAGGGAACAGTTCCCACTCGATTCAGTGATGAGTGATGAATGAGAAATGATGTGAGGAGTTGTGACAGAAAATCAACATCTCCGCCTTCTCCCTGTAATCCTGCACATTCTTCCTTTTCGGAGAACAGTCTAATTCCCTGAGGACGTTTCAATTGAATCTGTATCCACCACACTCTCCAGCAGTGCATTCCACACTTTAAACACTCACTGTGTGAAAAATGTTTTCCTCGTGTTCCTATTCCTTCCTTTGCTCATGATGTTCAATCTGTTCCCTCTCATTCTTCTTCATTCCACGAATGGGAACAGTTTGTCCCTATCCACTCTGTCCAGACGTCTCATAACATTTAATACCTGGAAGTGGAACCCCTGATGGGGTGGTAAGATTTTTAAACCAGTCGACATTAAGGCATTGATAAAACTAGCAGCGTTCAGTTAAATGACTTTTAAATACATTTATGAGCTAACAAGAAACAATGTGAGATGCAGTAATTGATACAAACGAGTAATTATGATTGTAAAACACACATGCTGATATTTTGAATTGATTATTATTGACTTTAAGGAAGTTAACAGTTGGCAGTAAACCTTTTTGAAGTTTCACACTATCCTTCTCACAGTTCACAATGCTTCCAAGTTTCACATTATCCACAAGTTCTGAAATTGTGCCCTGTGCACCATTACCTCTGTCACTAATAGATCCTGGTGCATGTTCACAGTGTCTACACCTTGTGTGCATACCAAACTGGTTTGGGGCTTATAACAGAAAAGAGGAGACAATGCAGATACCTGTCTGCATATTCCACGTAAATGTTGCAGAATTGTAGTCAAGTGGTTTTGTTATCATTGTTAATAGGAAGTAGCAGAGAATGGTTTCGATCCATCGACCTCTGAGCTATGGGCCCAGCACGCTTCAACTGCCCCACTTCTGCTACGTCAAGTCCAGCTTCACCTACCCCCCACCTCCCGCCTCCGCCCCTCCCCCCTGCTCCCCCTCACTCCTCCCCCTCCCTCCTCCCCTCCCCCCTCCTCCCCCTCCCCGTCCCCCCTCCTCCCCCTCCCCGTCCCCCCTGCTCCCCTTCCCCCTCCTCCCCTTCCCCCTCCTCCCCTTCCCCTATCCCTCCTCCCCTTCCCCCTCCCCCTCCCCTGTCCCCCCTCCCCCCCGCTCCCCCTCACTTCTCGCCCTCCCTCCTCCCCCTCCCACCTCCCCCTCCTCCCCCTCCCTCCCTCCCTCCCTCCCTCCTTCACTCCCCCTGCCCTCCCCTCCCTGTCCCCCTCCCCTCCCCCTCCCCCTCCCCTCCCCCTCCCCCTCCCCTCCCCTCCCCTCCCCCTCCCCTCCCTCTCCCTCTCCCCCTCCCCCTCCCCCTCCCTCTCCCCCTCCCTCCCCCTCTCCCCCTCCCTCTCCCCCTTCCTCTTCCCCTTCCCCCCTCCCCGTCCCCTTCCCCTCCTCCCTCTCCGCCTCCCCCTCCCCCTCCCCCCTCTCCGCCTCCCCTCCCCCTCCCCCTCCCCCTCCCTCTCCTCCCCATCTCCGCTGCCTTTCAATGTAGCCAGTCAGATATTAACTTCCACGTTGTAGTTTAACACCAGCACCAGTGTCAGGAGGCTCAGTCTGGACACAAAATTCCACTGCATAGCACCAAGACTGAAGGGACAGAGAAATACACGCACAAAAACAGCAAAAGAGGTGGTTTGTACACGTGTATGGACGGTCACGGAATTGATCACTGATGTTTTAAATGCGTTTTCTCGTGTAAATATGTTTGTAAATATAATTCCTGCTTTGTAACTGTGCTCTCTGTTGTTCAAAGATGTTCACTCTTTTTCCTGCTGTGCTCTATGACTTAGAGGTTTACAGCATGGAAACAGCCCCATCGGCCCAACTTGTCCATGCCGTCGGGTTTTTTTTACCACCGAGCTATTCCCATTGCTCATGTTTGCCCCATATCCCTCCACACCCACCTTACCCATGTAACTGTCTCAATTGTTGTTGAGAGATGATTTCTGCTGTTGCGCAAAATTCACCCCTGTTGTTGTAAATGTGTTTCAGGCTGTTTAAATGTTTTTTTCTGTTCTTTTAATATGTCCCCTGCTCTGCAAACGTGTTCTATATTGTGTAAGAAGATTCTCCGTGAAGATGTTTCTGTCAGTAAATTGTTGTATGTTGTGTTAAGATTTTCCCTGTTTAGTGTAAAACTCTTGCATATAAAAGTGATTCACTGCAGATCGAGGTTTTTTCGGGAAAAGAGAAGCCGATGTAAATACCTGTCTGCATCCTGCACCGAAAAGTCACAAACGTTCTTGTCAAGTCGTTTCATTATCAGTGATAACAGGAATAGCAGAGGGTGGTTTCGATCCATTGACTTGTGGGCTATGGGCCCAGCACGCTTCCGCTGCGCCACTCTACTACACCAAAGGCTGCCTGTCTGTCAATGTAGTCAGGCAGATTTTCGCCCCTGTATCGTTTAATACTAGTTCCAGTGTCAGGAGGCTCAGCCCCTGCATCACACCCAGAATACAACAGAGAAAAACACACAATAGCAGTAAGCTAAATTGTCTGGACATATAACGACAGACAAAGGTGATGGGAAACCGCATGACACGGAATCTATCACTATATTTCAAGGAATTTTCTGTTGCAAATACATGTTTGCAAATATATTTCCTCCTGTGTAACTGTGCTCTCTGTTGTTGAGAGGTGTTTTCTGCTGTTGTGCAAAATGCTTCCCTGATGCTGTCAATGTCTTTCTGATTGTATAAATACGGTCCATCTTGTGTAATTTTAAAAAAATGCTTTGTTAATATATGCCCTGCTCTGTAAACGTGTTCCCTGTTGTGTGAAAATATTCTCCGTGAAGATGTTTTCTGTTCGGCAGAAAGTTAATTATCTGGTCTCATGATGTTCCATATTGGGTTAAAATGTCGCATGTTGTGTGAAAATGTTTTCTGTTCTTGTATAAAACACTGGTTAAACTGCAACTGGATAACGATCGCCCAATTTGGACTGCATTTTACGCACTGTTAGTGAATGTGATTTGCGGATTCATATTGTATCCAACACGGGCACGTGAGTGAGATTTGTTCTGTATCTGTCTGTCTCCAGTTGTAGTTGCGAGTTTTTTTTTTGTTTCATTCATTTCGAGAGGGCATCACTGACGAGGCCAGCATTCATTGCCAATCTCTAACTGACCTTAAGAAGGTGGTGGTTTGCTGCTTTATTGAACTGCTGCAGTCCCTGAGGTGTCGGTACAGCCACAGTGCTGTTAGCCAAACAGTCTTTCAGGATTTTGCCACTGCGACAGTGATGTTTTTCCAAGTCAGGACGGTGAGTGCCTTGAGGGGGAGTTTGCAGTGCTGGTGTTCCCATGTTTTTACTGCTGCTGTCCTTCGAGATGGTCGAGGTGGTGGGTTGGTGGGTGCAGTCTAAGAAGAGGAGATGAAGAAATACTGTTCCCATTGCCAGAGGAGAGAAAGATGGTTTTTAATGTGCTGAGTGTTTAGAACCTGGAATGCACTGCCTGGGGGGGGGGGGGGGGTTCGAGGCAGCATCAAATCCGGGTTGTCAAGGGAGAATGGGATCAGCACCTGAAGTGAAAGGATTTCCAGGGTTTTGAGGCAAGGACTTGGAAAGGGATGAGCTGAGATGTTCTTGTACAGCACAGCGTACAGGCAAAGGGCCGAATGCTCTCCCTCTCTCTGTTGTATCCATTCTAAGATTCTATATGTGTGATGTTGGACTCATTCTGTATCGCTCTCTCTCTATCTGAGAAACTTTGCAAATCTGTACATTTTCTACCCGGAAGATACCTAATTGAAACTGGGCCTTTTGTTCTAATTAGTACATGATTCCACACGGTTCTCTACTCAAAATCTTCAACGTAACATCATCTGCTTATCTCTGAAATTCATTCTCCAACGTCTCATTACCTCGATTGCCCTTTAGTACATCTGTGCTAGTCGATTCAAATGCTTCAGGTAATACCAAATTCGAAGTTATAGAACAAAGAAAATTACAGCACAGGAAGAGGCGCTTCAGCCCTCCAAGCCTGCACCGACCATGCTGCCCGACTGAACCAAAACCCCCTACCCTTCCGGGGACCATATTCCTCTATTCCCATCCTATTCATGTATTTGTCAAGACCCCCTTAAAAGTCACTACCATATCCGGTTCCACTACCTCCCTCGGCAACGAGTTCCAGGCACCCACTACTCTCTGTGTAAAAAATCTGCTTCGTGCATCTCCTTTAAACCTTGCCCCTCGCATCTTAAACCTGTGCCCCATAGTAATTGACTGTCCCACCCTGAGAAAAAGCTTCTGACTATCCACTCTATCCATGCCTCTCATAATCTTGTAGACTTCTATCAGGTCGCCCCTCAACCTCCGTCGTTCTAGTGAGAACAAACCACGTTTCTCCAACCTCTCCTCATAGCTAATGCCCTCCATACAAGGCAACATCCTGGTAAATCTTTTCTGTATCCTCTCCAAAGCCTCCACATCCTTCTGGTAGTATGGTGACCAGAATTGAACAAGTGCGGCCTAACTAAGGTTCCATAAAGCTGCAACATGACTTGCCAATTTTTAAACTCAATGCCCCGGCTGATGAAGGTAAGCATGCTGTATGCCTTCTTGACTACCTTCTCCACCTGCATTGCTACTTTCAGTGACCTGTGTACCTGATCCCTTTGTCTATCAATACTCATAAGGGTTCTGACATTTACTGTATATTTCCTATCTGTATTAGACCTTCCAAAATGCATGACCTCACATTTGTCCGGATTAAACTCCATCTGCCATCTCTCCGCCCAAGTCTCCAACTGATCTATATCCTGCTGTATCCTCTGATTGTCCTCATCGCTCTCCGCATATCCACCAACCTTTGTGTCGTCCGCAAACTTACTAATCAAACCAGTTACATTTTCCTCCAAATCATTTATATATATATATTACAAACAGCAAAGGTCACAACACTGATCCCTGAGGAACGCCACTTTCCACTGCTACCCTCTGTCTTCTTTGACCAACTACATGTCGGTCAACAGCGACAGTTAATGTGCATTTTTTCCCGCGCTACTGCGGTTCTGTATTGCGGCCAGTGGATGTCAGCACACTCTGGTAGACTGAAGTTCAGACATCAGCGAGGGACACAACAGACAAGAATTGTTCACATTATATTGAACCCGGGACGGAGGAATTTAGAAATACTAAATCTGTTGGCCGTATCTTTTTGAAATCTACCACGACGCTGCTTTCCTCTGTAATGAAATTAAATCATTTAAATTATATAAATCAGTAAGGCTATGCTTTTTACGAAATGTATTAGTGCTGGTTGGCATTATATTTTGAACGTAGTGGCATTTTGGATCACTGTTGTTTCGGATAGTAAGGATTGAATATCCAGCCTGCAGTCTGCATTGCACCTTTTGCTTGTACAGTGATCATTAAACATTTCGCACTCCCACTTTCCTATGTATCTTCATCCGACAACATTTCCCTGCTCCGTCTCACAAGGCAGTCAACGTCGCACCTCCACTTTGTCTTTTGCCCATGGGAGACTTATCGTGCCCAGTCCCCATTGTGTTTCACTTTGCTCAGTTATATTGCCCAGATTGCATACAGTTCCAACTTTTCTATTCTCCATTAATAATAAATGAATAAATAGGACCATCCCTTGATTAAACATTGTAAGCTTTTAGCGGGTGAGTTTCATGAAGTGCTGTGTGTGATGCCCGCCTTTATGCTTCTGTATAAATTCAGTCAAAGGAAAATTATCCAAATGTATCTTCAATTCTCCTTCTCACTCACAATGAACTGAATGGGTTATAGATACAGTTTCAATTGCAGCTTTAAAAGATAGAGAATGGATTTACAAATTTAAAATCCAAGGGCGACATCAATGCCTGGAGTGGTTATCAGGCTGTGGCCACTAGAATAACAATGCGCATTGTCAATTTGGATTATTCAAAATCATAGAATGGCCCATCCATTGTGGATGAAAGGAAACTTTAAACTGTGCAGCTGTGCTGTGCTTCAGGAATTTGTTTTCCAGAAATCTCCATTAATCAAAAAGTTTGCCTCATCCGCTGAGCACTTCCAGCATTTTCTGTTTTTGTTTCAGATTTCCAGCTTCCAGCTTTGCGTTGTGTTCTGTGCAGATGTTTTACTGGAACAGGAAACAGGTTCTGATCAGCCCTTTGACAGATAGAGTAGAATGTGTCTCCCGACTATCAAGCCTGCGAGATTTGACTCCAAGCTGTACAGAAGAATGAGGAAGAGAGAGAGGGAGGATCATTCTGTGATGGACACATTTCCTGTATAAAAGTGTGTATTTCCACAACTGTCTCAACAGACATAAGATGTTCCAACACGAGTTGCAATCAATGAAGTTCCTCTGAACAGTTCTTGACGTTTTAACTACGAGATTGGTGAAAATACGAATTGTTTCTACGTTGTCAAAAATCCATATATGGACAAATAAAGTAAGCTTCCGTCACGCAGCTCTGTGGCGCAATAGAAAGCGCGTTGGACTTCTACATGATAGCAAGTTAGCCATTCAAAGGTTGTGGTTTCGAGACCACAAGAAGCTACGGCATCTCCTCCGGAGCCTTCAACATGTCATTGATGAAGACGAACATCTCGCCAAGGCCATCCCCACACCCCCACTTCTTGCCTTCAAACAACCGCACAACCTCAAACTGACCATTGTCCGCAGCAAACTACCCAGCCTTCAGGAGAACAGTGACCAAGACATCACACAACCCTGCCACAGCAACCTCTGCAAGACGTGCCGGATCATCGACACAGATGCCATCATCTCACGTGAGAACACCATCCACCAGGTACACGGTACATACTCTTGCAACTCGGCCAACGTTGTCTACCTGATACGCTGCAAGAAAGGATGTCGCGAGGCATGGTACATTGGGGAAACTATGCAGACGCTGCGACAACGGATGAATGAACACCACTCGACAATCACCAGGCAAGACTGTTCTCTTCCTGTTGGGGAGCACTTCAGCGGTCACGGGCATTCGGCCTCTGATATTCGGGTAAGCGTTCTCCAAGGCGGCCTTCGCGACACACGACAGCGCAGAGTCGCTGAGCAGGAACTGATAGCCAAGTTCCGCACACACGCGGACGGCCTCAACCAGGATATTGGGTTCATGTCACACTATTTGTAACTCCCACAGTTGCGTGGACCTGCAGAGTTTCACTGGCTGTCTTGTCTGGAGACAATACACATCTTTTTAGCCTGTCTTGATGCTCTCTCCACTCCCATTGTTTTGTTTCTTAAAGACTTGATTAGTTGTAAGTATTCGCATTCCAACCATTATTCATGTAAATTGAGTCTGTGTCTTTATAAGCTCTGTTTGTGAACAGAATTCCCACTCACCTGAAGAAGGGGCTTAGAGCTTCGAAAGCTTGTGTGGCTTTTGCTACCAAATAAACCTGTTGGACTTTAACCTGGTGTTGTTAAACTTCTTACTGTGTTTCGAGACCCACCAGCGTTGGATTTGGGGTCAGATTCGTGGCAAACAGTTTGCTGCTTCAATGATGTGATTCAGCTTCGGCACCGACATTTCCTGCTCTGCCAACTCTCCACGCTGTTTCTGTTGCCTCGGCTCCCAGGGAAACCACTAACTCGAGAATAAATCACAAACCCCGGGGGCTTTCTTTAAGTTTGATACAACGTTCGCTGGTTGGGTTAGAAATAGTAGCATCTTTTTCAATTAGATATTTCACTTCTTTTGGAAGATAAAGAGGATTAAAGAACACACACACGCAACAACAACAACTTACAAATAACTACAATCAATAAATGAATATCAGTGCCCTGCAACCTGGTGGTGTTATTCTGGTGTGTCTGCTGCGCTTGTCCTTCCAGGCTGTCGTAGTCATTGGTTTGGAAGCTGCTGGCAAAGGAGCCTTGCTGAGTTGCTGCAGTGCATCGTGTCGATGGTGCACTCTGCTGTAGTGGAGGGAGTGAATTTTTATGCATGGGAAGCGAATGAAGTGGGATGCTTTGTCCTGGATGGTGCTCAACTTCTGTAGTGCTGTTCAAGCTGCATTCACCCAGGCACGTTATCTCAGGAAACCAAGTGCTCCTGTTTACTCCCACAGTCCAAAGATGAGCAAGTTGGGTGGATTGCCCATGCTCGATTGCCCCTTGATCCCGAAGGTGTTTGTATAGGTAGATTAGCGGGGTGATTGCGTGGCGACGCGGGATAGGTCCTGTGTGCGATTCTCTGTTGGAGAGTCGGTACAGACTCGATGGGCAGAATGGTCTCCTTCAGCACTGTTGGGATTGTATGATTGTAAGGCCATTCGACTGTGTTAGAAATTCCCTGAGAAAAAAAATGGAAAGTTGTATTTGTAGAATTTACAGCATTGGCTTTATTGCAGATTATTGTTTTTCTGCAAAATGATGAAAATACCTGATCGAGTAAATAAATAGTAGATATATTTGTGGGGAGTCTCGAAACATGTTTTTGTTTCATCTTTGTAGATCATCCACTGTCAAGGTAAAGACAATATTGACTAGCAAGGATGGGACATTGTGACTTGCACAATTGCACTGATCACTTGAAAGGACTCAAGGCTCTCGCTGGGATTTGATACCGAGATCTCCTGTTTACTAGGCTTGTGCATTGCTCTATTTGCTCAAGTCAACAAAGACCCAATTCCCGCCCTACGTGTTCCTTGCAAGAAGGTGCTAAGGTTGAGAGGTCTGAGCAACGTGAACTATGCTATTGGAGGCTTTCATCCTGGCAACAGGAATATTTCTCCACAGCTGCTTTCGGAGCTGCTGAATATTTCCAGCATTTCCTGTTTCAGATTTTGTGCCTTCATTACAGGAGTTAATTTACTGACAACACAAAACTTGTCTCTTGGACACAGCACCAGACAGAGCTTTCCTGTGATGTTCACACAGACAAGTTCACCCTTCACTTTCCGACACACGTACTTCAAAATCGGCTGCTTTCACACTGAGCACCCTGCAGCATTGCCTTCAAACCTCACCCCACCCTCCACCTGCACACCAGAGTCTCAGTGGTACAAGTGTATCTGAGGAATTCACACAGACCAAGGGATCACCATGTTTCTGAGGGAATATAAAGGATTAATCCATACTCACAAACAGGCTGATTATGTGAGAATCTCTCTCTCTCTCACACACACACACACACGGCAGATGGTGAAATTTGCTATCAATAAAAACATCTGGAATTAAAAGTCCAATGACCACAAATCGATTATCATAAAATAACACAGCTGGTTCACTAACGTCCTTTAAGGAATGATTTGTTACCTGGTCTGGACGTACATGTGGCCCCCGACCCACAGCAATGTGGTTGACTCGAAGCTGCCCTCTGAGGTCACCTATCAAGCCGCTCAGTTCAAGGACATTTAGGATGGGCAATAATTGCGGGCCCAGCCAGCGACACCCACATCCCAGGAATGAATAAAGAAAATTAATCAGTGATTCAAAATGAGGGGATACAGAAAGTCAGTTGCAGTGTCAAAAATTGACAGATACAGTCTTAATTTATAAATTATTTTACAGTTCCGGAAGCTGACAGTCAAAATAAGTCACTTGTACACGCACAGTTCAGCTGAACGAATCAGAAAGATCTCAATCCTCATTGAGCAGCAGGTAATGCAAAGCGCAGTCTGAATACAGACAGACGCACCAGAGAAAGCATTCCTTCTGGTTGCATCACAGCTTGCTATGGCTCCTGCTCTGATCAAGACCGCAAAAAAACTACAAAGTGGCGTGAAAGAAGCCAGTCCATCATGCAAACCAGCCTCCCATCTATTGACACTTCCCGCTGCCTTGGAAAAACAGCCAGTTTAATCATGGAGCGACGCACTCTGGACATGCTCTCTTCCACCGGCTTCCGTCGAGAAAAAGCGACAAAAGTCTGAGGACAGGCACTAACCAACTAAAGAACAGTTTCTTCCTTGCTGCCATCAGAATTTTGATTGGACTTATCTTGTATTAATTTGATTTTTCTCTACACGTTGCTGTGACTCTAACACTACATTGTGCACTCTCCTTTCCTTTTAAATGTATGGTATGCTTTGTCTGCATAGCATGCAATGAACATTACTTTAACTGTCTATTAATGCATGTGACAATTATAAATCAAATCAAATAAAATCAAAGAATATGACACAGATATAAAGGTAAAGTCGCCGTTGTTGCCAATGCCCAGAGGCTGCTTTCCCCCTCAATGGGGAGAGCTTACTGGTGGTGATTTAGCCCAAGGGTTACCACACCTCATGCGAGGGGCAATGCTGGGAATATCTAATGTGCGATCTAATAATACATCTGGATTTTGTTTGCAATAAATTTGTATCAACAAGTTGATTTCATTTTTAATTCTGAGGATAATGTCCGACTCTAACAACCTGTCCTGCCACCTTCAATGATTTATACACAGGTTCACACATTTCCCGCTTTCCCTGCATCCCGATTTGGAATTATACCCTTTATTTTGTATTGTCTCTTTGCGTTCTTCCCATCAAAATGAATCACTTCATTCTTCATCTGCCATATGCCCCCCTCGCCCCCCCACCGCCCCCCCCCACCGCCCCCCACCCCCCCCCCCCCCACATTCCACCAGCATGTCTGTGTCCTTTCGGAGTTCTACTGGAATTTCTGTAGCTCTTTTAACAACCACAGGACTTCCCAAAACATTTCACTGAGTTTTTGAACTGTCTGTTCGACGACGTCAGAAATAACCATGTGTGGATTCGGAATAACGGCTCCTGGTGTGGCTTTGTGGCGCAACCCATAGCGTGGTTAAGGCGTTGCATTTGAAATCCAATGGGGTTTCTTCGCGTAGTTTCAAACCCGACTTGCAGCGAGTGCGTTTGAAGCTGTTCATTCTCTTTGATCACTTCCAGAGGGTTGGTCACTGCCTGAAAAAATGATCGCTATTCCTATTGGATTTCGTGAAGGTATCGACGAAATATTAACTGAAATGTTGGAAAAGAAGACAATGAGAATATCTATTTGATTTCTATCTTTTGGGAGCCGATCGTGGCTCTGGGAGAGGAAGGGATGAGGGCAGGGGTGAGGGCAGAGGTGCGGGAGATAAATGGGACATGGTTGAGCGCCAATCAAACACCGAGGGTGGGGGTGGAGTTACCCTGGTTTCAGGAAGCTGGAGTCCATGTCAGGAGCGCTGCTTTGGAAAGAGGCATCAGGGGAACAAATGCGACTGAGGTTCAGAAGCTAGGAGAATGGGGATGGCGTCCTGACAGGGAGCGGGGAATGAGGATCTGTACTCGACGTGTGAGTGAATAGGGTTTTAATTACAGGTGGTCAGTCTGTGTAGAATTGGAGACAGAGAGGTCAAGGAAGGGTAGGGAAGTGTGAGAGATGGACCATGTGAAGGTGCGACTGTGGAAATTGGAAGGAAAGCAGCTATTTTTTGTCGAGGTGCAGACGAGAGCAGGACGCGGCACCGATAGTCATCGATGCAGCGGAAAAAGAGATGATTGTTGGGGGCGGAGGGGGTGGGGGTGGGGGTGGGGGGGGGGGGTTGGGGGTGGGGGTGGGGGGGGGTGGGGGGGTGTGGGGGGTGTGGGGGGGTGGGGGGGGGGTGGGGTGATGGGGGGGCGGTTGGGGGGGAGGCGAACGAACAGGACTGAATAAGGAATTTCCCACAAATTCCACAAACGGGCAGCTCTGCATGACCGTAGACTAGCGGGTAAAGCGATTAATTTCGCGAATGTCCATGCTGCTATCTAACGATTGCAGGTTCGAATCCGGTCTCTTTATACAGAAATCTGGTGGAACCTCCTGAAAACCGAGCTCTCGCCCGTTAACTGAAATCCACCGTTAGTTCCAAACAGAATTACTTTCCTTGTAACTTTGTTCATTTGATTCTCACTTATCTGAGTATTATTAGATCAGAACTATTCCACAATGTGTGTTTGATCTGGATAAATTGGTAATGTTCCAAACGAGAACAAAATGCTTTGTATCGATCGGCTAATTGAAATTCTGTGGCGGGAATTCTAATCTCCTCAGGAAGAGGTTTAATGCTGAGCTGAATGAACTGCTTCCGGATATCAGAAGGACGTATTTTACGCAGAGGGTGGTGGGGCCTGGAATGCGCTGCCAGGCAAGGTGGTGGAGGCGGACACACTGGGAACGTTTAAGACTTATCTAGATAGCCACATGAACGGAGTGGGAATGGAGGGATACAAAAGAATGGGCTAGTTTGGAACAGGGAGCGGCGCGGGCTTGGAGGGCCGAAGGGCCTGTTCCTGTGCTGTATTGTTCTTTGCTCTTTGTTCTTTGTTTTTGTTTATAGGGATGAAAGGTGATGTCACTGGGCTGGTAATCCAGATGCCCGCGCTAATCTTTGGGGACACGGAGTAAATCCCACCATGGCAGCTGGTGAAATTCAAATTCACTGATTTAACACATAGGCACATGGATAGAAAACAGAAACAGGAGTAGGCCATTCGGCCCAAACAAAGCTGGAATTGAAAGCAAGCCTCAGAAATGGCGGCCTTGAAATTTCCGTCGATTGTTTTCCCACAGAAAACATCTTCACGGAACAACAGAGAACATTTCACACAAAAGGAAAACTTCTGCTCAAAACGGAACATATTTACAAACCGGGAACACATTTAAAGAACAGGGAAGAATTTGTCAGAACCACAGTGAAGATCTGTCAACGACAGAGTCACAGTTCCAAACAGAGAGAACAGTTTCCCAGCAGAGAGCACATTTACACAACAGGAAATACATTTCAAAACAGGGCCTATCTTTGTGGAACAGAAAGTCCCTTTTCATACATAATCAGCTTTTCCATCTCAGTATCTTGCTGCTTTGCTCGAAGCTTTTCTGTCTCTCATTGTGTGTGTGCCCGAATAGTCTTTTACTGCTGTTCTGTCTGTCTGTTACATTCGGGGTGATGTTATGTGTTATTATCCAGCCATTGTGTCCTTTCCAACACGTGGGCCTTGTTTGAAATAAAAAGAGACAGTGAATAGTTTCCTGGCTCGCGGGCAGCAGTAATAAGCAGGGAGGGATCAACTTTCGAAGCAGAGTGGCGCAGCGGGAGCGTGCTGGGCCCATAACCCAGAGGTCGATGGATCAAAACCATCTTCTGCTATCATGTACTCACTCCATCGAATAGAAGCATTCTGCTGCTGCCCCAAGGCAAATCTGGGTTTTCTCCGCAGTCCATTTGCTTCATCTTCTTGATTTTCATCAATGAGTCGTCCAGCGCATTTGTCCCAGTTTAGCTCAGTTGCGGGATCAATTCCTGTATCAGTTGAGATTGTTCATGAAGGCCCCGCCTTCTCAGCCTTGCTCCTCATCTGAGGTGTGAATCACAGCCAGTCACCTCTCCCCATTGATGGCTCCCAGAAACAAGTGGGACTGTCGACCTTGCTTCAATTTTACAAACAATGGACGAATCATATTCCTGACACATTGTTCAAATATAAAAGTGTGCAAAAAAATAAACTGAGCATGCGAACGGGATCATCCCGAAAATTTCATTTCTTTCACAGTTTTTGGAATTTGCCATTTCAGGAACAATTGCAAACAACTAAAATCCAAAGACCTGCGCAGGAAAGCGCTGTGATTTGAGCACGCAGCCCACTACTCTGACGTCAAACGCTCTTCCGCTGCGCCACAAACTCACAGCGCTGACGGTGTTTTACATCAGGGTCATGTTCATAGAATTCAAAACCATATCGGGACCAGAGAGGTGAACTGTCTCTCTCTTTACTTTCTCTGGATTTACATCAAATGGAAACGTAACAGCGAATCAAGATTAACGAGAAAGCGGAAAGGGAACGTTATCCTGCGGGAGAAATGTGTTCTTTGTTACGGATGTTAAAACACAAGAGGTGGTTTGGGGAACAATCACGGCATGACGAGGTGGCCGCGTGGTTAAGGCGATGGACTGCTAATCCGTTGTACTCTGCACGCGTGTGTTCGCGTCCCATCCTCTTCGGTGGTGTATATGTTTTGTCTCTTTATTGCCGGTGAACTGATGATTCGTTCAGTATTTTGAGGTTCACGGAACCAAGATGAAGTTTGGGGACACAGGCTTGACGGGTGAATGGTCCAGAATAATTCCACATTCCCATTTTTCTCATCCGATGAGAAACTCGATTCAGATCAGGACGCCAGTTTTGGACAGGAGTTTGCCACCAGATTAACATGTGGTTTCAGAAGATCCAAAGCAGATGCCAGCTTCATTTGCGGCCCGAATGGCAGATTTTGTCTTTCCAGAATAGGCAGCTCAGCCATGAAAATTAGCACCGTATTAGCAGGATTGGCTATGTTAAATAGTCCCTCAGTGTCAGGGGAGTAGCACGGTAAATATGTGGGGTTACGAGGATACAGGCTGGGTGGGATTGTTGTCGGTGCAGGCCCGACGGACCAAATGTTTTCCTTCTGCCCAAAAGGCATTCTCATGAAGTTCCAGTCGGCAGTTTCACTTCTCTGAGAGCATTGATACACCAGTTCCTGATTTCTTCAAACTTTACCTAAAAAGCCGACTTCGATGAGATTCTGACCCACAACTTTGAATGTCTCACCAGACAACATTCTCTCTTGCACCTTCTTCCATCGGGAAAAAAGATACATCAGTCGAGGATCACCGACCAATCGACTCAAGAACAGCTTCTGCCCTGCTGCCATCAGACCTCTGAATGGACCTCCCTTGCATTACGTTAATCTTTCTCGACACCCTTGCTATGATTGTAACACTACATTCTAGAACATAGAACAGTACAGCACAGAACAGGCCCTTCGGCCCACGATGTTGTGCCGAGCTTTATCTGAAACCAAGATCAAGCTATCCCACTCCCTATCATCCTGGTGTGCTCCATGTGCCTATCCAATAACCGCTTAAATGTTCCTAAAGTATCTGACTCCACTATCACTGCAGGCAGTCCATTCCACACCCCAACCACTCTCTGCGTAAAGAACCTACCTCTGATATCCTTCCTGTATCTCCCACCACGAACCCTATAGTTATGCCCCCTTGTAACAGCTCCATCCACCCGAGGAAATAGTCTTTGAACGTTCACTCTATCTATCCCCTTCATCATTTTATAAACCTCTATTAAGTCTCCCCTCAGCGTCCTCTGCTCCAGAGAGAACAGCCCTAGCTCCCTCAACCTTTCCTCATAAGACCTACCCTCCAAACCAGGCAGCATCCTGGTAAATCTCCTCTGCACTCTTTCCAATGCTTCCACATCCTTCTTATAGTGAGGTGACCAGAACTGCACACAATATTCCAAATGTGGTCTCACCAAGGTCCTGTACAGTTGCAGCATAACCCCACGGCTCTTAAACTCCAACCCCCTGTTAATAAAAGCTAACACACTATAGGCCTTCTTCACAGCTCTATCCATTTGAGTGGCAACCTTTAGAGATCTGTGGATATGGACCCCAAGATCTCTCTGTTCCTCCACAGTCTTCAGAACCCTACTTTTGACCCTGTAATCCACATTTAAATTAGTCCTACCAAAATGAATCACCTCACATTTATCAGGGTTAAACTCCATTTGCCATTTTTCAGCCCAGCTTTGCATTCTATCTATGTCTCTTTGCAGCCTACAACAGCCCTCCACCTCATCCACTACTCCACCAATCTTGGTGTCATCAGCAAATTTACTGATCCACCCTTCAGCCCCCTCCTCTAAGTCATTAATAAAAATGACAAAGAGCAGAGGAACAAGCACTGATCTCTGTGGCACTCCGCTAGCAACCTGCCTCCAATCCGAAAATTTTCCATCCACCACCACCCTCTGTCTTCGATCAGACAGCCAGTTACCTATCCAATCGGCCAACTTTCCCTCTATCCCACACCTCCTCACTTTCATCATAAGCCGACCATGGGGGACCTTATCAAACGCCTTACTAAAATCCATGTATATGACATCAACTGCCCTACCTTCATCAACACACTTAGTTACCTCCTCAAAAAATTCTATCAAATTTGTGAGGCATGACTTGCCCTTCACGAATCCATGCTGACTATCCTGGATTAATCCGCATCTTTCTAAATGGTCGTAAATCACATCCCTAAGGACCTTTTCCATCAATTTACCAACCACCGAAGTAAGACTAACCGGTCTATAATTACCAGGGTCATTTCTATTCCCTTTCTTAAACAGAGGAACAACATTCGCCATTCTCCAGTCCTCTGGCACTATCCTCGTGGACAGCGAGGACCCAAAGATCAAAGCCAAAGGCTCTGCAATCTCATCCCTTGCCTCCCAAAGAATCCTAGGATACATTTCATCAGGCCCAGGGGACTTATCGACCTTCAGTTTATTCAAAACTGCCAGGACATCCTCCCTC